>NC_045450.1:41681367-41690445 GCF_002776525.5 Piliocolobus tephrosceles | reverse complement strand
ATCCCAGCTACTCGGGAGGCTGAGGCAGGAGAATGGCATAAACCCAGGAGGCAGAGCTTGTAGTGAGCTGAGATCCGGCCACTGCACTCCAGCCTGGGTGACAGAGCGAGACTCCGGTTCAAAAAAAAAGAAAAACCAAACCAAAAAAAAAAAAAAAAAAATCCAGTTTTAGCCAAAGAACAATTTGGCAAGAACAAATTAGCCTAAGTCAATTTGGCAAGAATCCCCTATTCTCGATATGTGATCACCCTTGAAATCTGATCAGATTCCTCTACCTCCACCTCCCGCTAGATGTTGTCTGATCACCCTGTTTTCAGCTAGAATCCTGTTAGGTTGGTTTTAGCCAGAATCCCCCTTAGCTCTGATGTTTTCTCTTAGTAATTTCCATCCCTGATCCCATCCTGCTCCATGGTTATAAATTCTCACTTGCCCATGTTTGAAGTTGAGGCCAAGCTCTTCCATTACTGTAAGCCCTGCCATAATGGTTCCTATACCCGTCATGAGGGTCCCAAATGGTCTTTCTTACCATGCTTTAACATGAATCATTTTTTCTTTTTCTTTTCTTTTTTTTTTTTTTTTTTTTTGAGATGGTGTCTTGCTCTGTCGCCCAGGCTGGAGTGCAGTGGCATGATCTTGGCTCACTACAACCTCCGCCTCCCAGGTTCAAGTGATTCTTCTGCCTCAGCCTCCCAAGTAGCTGGGACTAGAGGTGTGCACCACCACGCCCGGTTAATTTTTGTATTTTTAGTAGAGACAGGATTTCACCATATTGGCCAGGCTGGTCTTGAACTCCTGACCATGTGATCCACCCACCTCGGCCTCCCAAAGTGCTGGGATTACAGGTGTGAGCCACCGTGCCTGGCCAAATAATTCTTTTTTAACAAACGCTCAATGTTTCAGATTCTTAACAACAAAAAAATAAGTAAATAAAATGATACATATACATCCACATGAGAAAGCCAAAAGGAATAAAACAGAAAAACAAAAGGAAAATAATACAAAAATTAAAGAGATATTTAAAAGGCTAAAGAAACTGGGCACAGTGGCTCATGACTGTAATCCCAACATTTTGGGAGGCCAAGGTGGGTGGATCACTTGAGCCCAGGGATTCAAGACCAGCTTGGGCAACGTGGCAAACCCCTGTCTTTACAAAAAAAAAAAAAAAAAAAAACACGTGGAAGTACACATCTCTAGTCGGGAAGCTGAGGTGGGAGGATCACCTGAGCTAGGGAGATCAAGGCTAGAGTGAGTACTGCTGCACTCCAGCCTGGGCAGAAACAAACAAACAACAACAAAAAAGAATGGCTAAATACAATGTGCTATCGTGGATCAGATCTTGGAAAAGAAAAAGGATATCAGTGGAAAAACTGGGGAGATTCAAATAAAGTTTAGAGTTTGGTTAACAGTCATGCACCAATGTTGATCTCTCCGCTATGACAATGTAGCATGGTTATGTAAGATGTGAACAAAGAGGGTAGTGGGTGGGGGGTATATGGGAACACTCTGTATTTTACAACTTTTATTCAAATCTAAAGTTACTCCAAAATAAAAAGTTTATTTAAAAATAATAAAGCACCAGAAGGAAATGTGCCCAGTAACCACATCAAAGGCCCCTGGAGAAGGGGGTTATGGTGACAGTGGTTTTCTTCTTTCTATTTTTCTATATTTTCCACAATGTGCTTGCATTGTTCTTGTCTTTAATTCTTAACGTATTAAGAAATACTGGCCAGGCACAGTGGCTCATGCCTGTAATCCCAGCACTTTGGGAGGCTGAGGTGGGTCAGTCACTGAAGGTCAGGAGTTTGAGACTGGCCTGGCCAGCGTGGTGAAACCCTGCCTCTACTAAAAATTAGCTGGGCGTGGTGACACGCGCCTGTAGTCCCAGCTAGCTACTGGGGAGGCTGAGGCATGAGAATCACTTGAACCAGGAAGGTGGAGGTCGCAGTGAGCTGAGATTGCACCACTGCACTCCAGCCTGACAGTCTGTCTCAAAAAAAAAAAAAAAAAGATTGAAGATATTCTAAGGAGCCTTAAAGATAATACTGATCCTTAATTCCTTATTTGCAATGATAAAATCGAACAGGATCTGAAAACTACAAGTTTTTTCTTAAGTTTGTTGGCAAAACCTGGCCATTGTCTAGGAAGCTATCTATGGTATTTATCTTGCTTCATATGAGGAGAAATGCCAATTGAGGCATTTGAGGAGAATTGATTGTGGGGTGCCACCCCACACCCAACTGGGGTGTTCTGCAATATATCCAGTGTCTATACACTATACTACTTTTACAAATTCACAGAAGTTCTGAATTTGGAAACCCATGTGGCCCTAATGGATGGAGGGTTGTGGACTTGGGTAACAAACACCATTGTCCATTGCTCAGCTTAAGAAGGAAAATATTGGCCGGGCGCCGTGGCTCATGCCTGTAATCCCAGCACTTTTGGAGGCCGAGGTGGGCAGATCACTTGAAACCAGGAGTTTCAGACCAGCTAGGCCCACATAGCGAAACCCTGTGTCTACTAAAAATACACAAAATTATCGGGGCATGGTAGCACATGCCTGCAATCCCAGCTACCTGGGAGGCTGAGGCATGAGAATCGCTGGAACCTGGGAGGCAGAGGTTGTAGTGAGCCGAGATTGTGCCACTTCACTCCAGCCTGGGCAACAGAGTGAGACTCTGTCTCAAATAAATAAATAAATAAATAAATAATAAATAAATAAAAATAAGAATGAAAGAAAATATGCTTGACATGGTGGCTCATGCCCATAACCCCAGCAACTTAGGAGGCTAAGGCAGGAGAATCGCTTGAGGCCGGGAGTTTGAGAATAGCCTGGACAACATAAAAAGACCCTACCTCTAAGGAATTTTTTTTTTTTTAATTAGCTGGGTGTGGTGGTGTTTGCCTGTGGTCCCAGCGACTCAGGAGGGCTGAGGTGGGAGGGTCACTTGAGCCCAGGATTCGAGAGTGCAGTGAGCTATGATTGTGTCACTATACTCCAGCCTGGGTGACAGAGTGAGACCCTGTCTCTAAAAAAATAAAAACAAGAAAAGAGAGAAAATATTACCTAAGCTGTGGAAGCCACGTGTGTACCCCTCATTATTTGCATGATGTGATTTTGGTTGTAAGGAGCCATGTGCAAGAGACAACCAGTGCCGGCAGAGGTGGTGAGAAGGATCTGGAGGCTTCAGAGGTCCCCAGGCCCCCGCCCCCTGCGGCCCATCTGTGGGTCAGGTTCCCCCACCACCACTCTCCCTGCGCCCGCCTCACCTCTTCAAATGTGTAAGCTACAGAGTGTTGCTGGTCTGGGCGTGGAAAGAGGAATTTCACCATCACTAAAGAATTGACCACGACTCCCTTGTTTTGGCAGGAGATCTTGGGCATCTTGAGGCAGTGGACGGTGACTTGGGCCTGGCTGAGGAAGCCGCCGACAACCTGTGGAAGACAGGGGTCTCATGGCCAGGATGGGGGCCCATCAGGGCAGCAGCAGTCCCTGCCTTCAGAAATGGGAAGGACAAAGCTGGCTTCGGGCCCCAGGGCTGGGGGAAAAGGAGGCAGCCTGGGGTAGTACCCGGGCCCCGGGCCGTGCAAATTAGGACTCTCATCCTCTCTGGGCTTCAGTTTCTCATCTGTGTGCTAGTGAGGCTATTCCTGCCCTGAACTCCTCTCTCAGGATGTGCTGAGGATGCCTTCACTTAGCCTTCCGGGCCTCACTTTCCTCATCTGTAAAATCGGGATAATCATAGATCCTACCTCATAGGGTTGTCCTGAGGATGAAATGAGATAATCTGTGGAAAGATCTTAGAACAGGACCTGCTGCATGGTAACCCTCCGAGGGAAGCTGCTATAGCAGCTGGGCTAGGGGTGGGGATGGAGCAGAGAGCGCAGGAACTGCGGGCCGTATCTGCAGGAGCCCAGCATTTTCCAGGGCATCCCAGAACAGAAGGTAAAACTGCATCTGAGGAGTATTTAAAGGAGAGACACACCAGGCTGTGGCACAAGGGGATCTGACCTAGTCAGTGAGGTGGGAGAGGCCATCCCTGAGGGGGCAGGAGGAGGAGCAGATGGCATGGGGCAGTGCAAACCATTCTGGCAGAGGGGACAGTGGACAAGAGCCCTGTGGAAGGAGCATGGCCAAGATAAGGAATGCGCAGGCAGGGGCTGGGGAGTGTGGCCTGAGGACCTTCGATTACAGCCTGTGGGACTGGGCTCAAGGAGACCACATGCCCCAAGAAACCATCGAACCACTGGATATACAAAAAAAGGTTTCACTAAATACATAGCTGAGCTCAAAAGAAAGAAAGGGGCGGCAGGGTGCAGGGGCTCACACCTGTAATCCCAGCACTTTGGGAGGCTGAGGCAGGAGGATAATTTGAGGTCTGGAGGTCAAGACCAGCCTGGCCAACATGGTGAAACCCTGTCTGTACTAAAAATACCAAAAAATGAGCCAGGCATGGTGGTGTGCACCTGTAATCCCAGCTACTTGGAAGGCTGAGGCATGAGAATTGCTTGAACCCAGGAGGTGTAGGTTGCAGTGAGCTGAGATTGTGCCACTGCACTCCAGCCTGGGGAACAAGAGTGAGACTCTGTCTCAAAAATAAATAAAATAAAATAAAATGAAAATCTCAGTCGGTAAGTAAACAAATAAGACACAGCTGTAAAAAGAATTAATGAAATAAAAAGATACTTGAAGAATCATCCAGAATTTAGCGTAGAGATAAAAGAGATGGAAAACATGACAGTGCAAGTAAGAGACACGGAAAATGGAATGAGATGGCCCAGTGTGTGTCTCACGGAAATTTGAGGAGGTAGAAATGGAGAAAATAGGGATGGGACAATCATGGAAAAGAAAGTGACAAAGAAATTTCCAGAGCTGATGGGCCAGGTGCTGTGGCTCACGCCTGTAATTTCAGTGCTGAGACAGGAGAATCGCTTGAATCCAGGAGGTGGAGGTTGCAATGAGCTGAGATTGCGCCACTGCACTGAAGCCTGGGCTACAGAGCGAGACTCCACCTCAAAAAAAAAAAAAAAAAAAAAAAAGAAAGAAAGAAAGAAAAGAAAAGAAATTTCCAGAGCTGATGAAAGATGTCGTCAACTCTTAAACTGAACAGTTACACTGGGTGGGAAACAACTAGATGCAGAGGTAGACAAGATGAGAAAATGCAGGATCCTGGAGGCCATGGCAGAGCACTTAGCCTGTATCCTACACCAGCTTTAAGCAGGCAGGTGAATGATCAGTTTTATTTCTTGAAAAGATTTCTCTGGCTGCTGTGGGGAACAGAATGTAGGAGTGTATCAGGACACAGGGAGACCCACCGGGAGCTACAGATGGGTCCCCACTAGAGATAATGGTAGCCTGGCATGGGGAGGAGGTGGAGACAGAGAGAACTGAAAAGACTAGAAATAGGACATCAAGGGAACAGGACTCAGACAAGAGGCTGAGGGAGAAGACCCGATCAGGGGCCTGCCCAGTATTGTGAGTTTTGTATGTGCAGGGAGGGAGACATCACAGAGCCAGGGAAGGCTGGACAGTCTGAGTTCAGACGGGAAGAGGGACCATCCTCTGTTTGAACAGGAGAAGGGCCGCAGGAAGGCGCAGGTGTGGGTGAGTGGGTAGGACTGGGAGCGGAGACATGCGGGGGAAGTTCTGTTGGTGGCTCTGCTCAGCTCTTGGGAAGTAGGTTGTGTGAGGAGAGGGAAGTGGAAGGTAGACAGGAGGGGGCAGCTAGAGATTTGAGGATGTCAGGGAAGGCCTGAAGAAGTCATTGCAGTGGGTGGGGGAGTGAGGTAACCAGAAAGCGGAGAGAGGCTTATTCAGAAAGCACAAGGTCTATTTGAGGTAGGACATCGTGGGTTCTTAGTGGAACCCTGCATTGAGGAGTGGGATTATGAACATCATTGCCACTGGGCATAGCAAGAAGAGGCTGCGACCCGCAAGGAGCTTGCCTGAAGTCAGCTTTGCGATCAGGAGTAATCAATAGTCACTTATTGCTGGGGCCCTCTGAGCCCGGAGTTGATCCTGAGGTTCCAGCTCCCTACAAGTCCCTATGCCTGGGTAATAATAGAGCAGAGAATGGAGCATTATCTTTGGGGGCAATAGAGCTGGGCTCAAACCCAGCCTTGCCATTCACTAAGTTTCCCTGTGTGTAAAACGGGGATGGTCTGACTGCCCCACTCATAGCATCGGTGTGAGCACTGAAGGAAGTCACACTCACTAAGCGCTTCGCTCCATGCCAAACACCCTACAAAGAGCTGTGTTCGCTGTTAAAATTGTTGTCATTGGTGTTGTCATTGGCTGTGTGGGGGCTCTTGAAGCCAGAGCAGGATTGGGGTACATGAGATAAATCCCACACAGGGGCAGGGGCAGTTACCTCCCGGAAGATTTCCTGGTTGGTGTTGAAGCCCCAGGTCTCCAGCACTGCCTGAAAAGAGATGGGGAAGTTGGCGGGTGGACGGTGTAAAGGCCACTCCTCAGAAGAAAACTTTGCAGGGACCAAGTGTAGTTTCAAGGACTGGACTCCTCCTCAGACGCAACTCCCAACCTCCCAGACAACATGTGAGATGCTCCGGGTAGGGTGTGGGGCAGGGAACCCCCGTCCCGGCTGGAGGCCTGGTTTCTGCTCCCCACTGTGCCCCACGCAGGCTGCGTGACCTTGCACAAGTCTCTTCCCCTCTGTGGGTCTCAGTTTCCTCATGAGTTCAATGGCAAGCATGCCCTGGAAACTACCTAAGCATCTCTAGCACAGTATAGGTGAAGAGCACAGGCTTTGGGACCACCTCTTACAGGCTGTGTGATCTTCAGTAAGTCACCTACCTTCTCTGAGCTTTGTGGTTTTTTGTTTGCAAAACAGAGGTAACAGTACTCATCTCACAGGATGAGTACAACAAGACAAAGTGTAGCAAATGTAACTGTGCAATAAATGTAAGACTAATGCACAGTTACTACGTGCCAAGTTATATCTACACCTAAATCTATTGATCACTCTGTCTATCTATTTGTCTCTCTGGCAACACATAGTTGACTCCAATAAATGCTGAACTTCATTATTTTTTTTGAGATGGAGTCCTACTCTGTCACCCACACTGGAGTACAGTGGTGCCAATATAGCTCACTGCAGCCTCAACCTCCTGGGCTCAAGTGATCCTCCCACCTCAGCCTCCTGAGAAGTTGGGACTATACGTATGCACCACTGTGCACAGCTGATTTTTAAACGTATTTTTATTTTTGTAGAGTCCGGGGTCTCCCTATATTGCCCAGACTGGTCTCGAACTCCTGGCCTCCAGGGACCCTCCTGTCTCAGCCTCCCAAAGGTTTGGGATTACAGGCGTGAGCCACTGCAGCCAGTCTGGACTTTACTGCTATTGCTCCAGCTTAGGTGGTCCCTAGTTCTTTTGCCCACCACCGAGTTTCCGAGTTTCCTCCCTCCTCCCCATGCGTGTGCACACACACACATACCACATGCCATCTGGATTTCCTAGCAGCCCCATCCACTCACCTTGAACTCATCTCCCATCAGGCTGAGCGTGAGGCGGCCATCTTGGAAAGCTACCTTGGCCAGGGAGTGGAAGACTTGCTCGGAGAACCAGAAGTACAGCATGCGGGAGTCCCCCAGCAGTGCAGGAGAGAAGGTGGGGAGGGGGAGGTCCTCTGAGACATTCTTATAGATGAAATAACCCTGGAGGAAGCCAGGACGCTGGCTGGACCCCGTGTGTCCCTGTTGGGCTCAGGTCCAGCTTCAGGGAGATGGGAGGAGCCCAGAGTGGGATCTGGGTGTGCGGGGAGGGGTGTGGCACTTTTTCATGCTCTTTTTTCCCAAGTCTGTCTGTCTGGGTAGGTAGAGCCCTTCTAGAAGGCTGGTTCAGAGCATGGCACTTAGAGTCCAAGACTTGGGCTGAAACCCAGCTCTGCTCTGTACTGCAGAGGACAGGGCAGGGCCCTGACCTCGCTCAGCATCCGTGTCCTCATCTCCAATGAGCTAGGCTGTGTAAACGTGGATGAGTGCCCAGCCATGTGAGCAATCTAATTATCTTTTTTCCTAATCTACTTCCAGGAGAATCTTGGAATCCTCCTGGGCTTAATCACCTGTCTGTCCTGAGTTCTATAGTCCAGAACAGTGGGTAGCAGATTTTTTCTATAAAGAACCAGATAGTAAATATTTTAGGCTTTGCAGCGTATGTGGTCTCCATTGCAATCATCTGCTCTGCCGCTGTAATGCAAAAGCAACCACGGGCAATACGCATGCCAGTGGGCATGGCTCCATTCCAATACAATGGAGCCCCAGAGTGCAGAGTGCCCAGAGTGCAGATGGGGAAACTGAGGAAAGAGCTGCACCCAGTTTCCCCCAGCGGGGCTTTCACTCATTTAACAAATACTTCTAGAGTGCCCACTATGTCTCAGACACGGTGGGAAGTGAACCAGACAGATGTGGTTCCCGCCTTCACAGGGTTATATTCAAGTAACAACATTGGTCAGGACAGCTCGTGACCATGGACCTCCAGCTCCCACCCCGCCCCAGCTGACCACCAGCCCTGCCCTGCAGAGGGCAGTCCATTGACCATCAGCTCCTGGAGGCCAAAATCAGGAAAACAAGCTGCTGCCCAGTCCCCCACCCCTCTAGATCATCCAGCCCACGGGTTGTGAACAGGCTTCAAGAGTGTCCATGAACCTCCAAAATGATCCTTTGGTTCAGTTTTCTGGGGAGAGGCTCTATTACAAAGATGGCTGGGTCTGCCCTAAAATCTTCTCCCATCTCTCCCTCCATTCTGTACCACTTAATTTTTAGCTGGTCTCAATATTTAGCTGAAATAAATTCCTCAGCTTTCCTTACAGCTAGGGTGGGGTCCTGTGATCAAGTTCAGGCCAATGGGCTGTGAGCAGAGTGGGTGTGGTGGTCAGGCCAGCCAGCCAGGACCCTGGGATGAGGCCGCACCTGGGGCTGGCTGAGAACCCAGTGGAAGGGGCCTGTGTGCCTGACACCCTGCAACCTCCAGATCCCCTGGGACTGTAGATGTTCAGACCGCAACAGAGGGAAATAAATGTCTATTGTGTTTAAGCACCTATTATTTTGGATTTCTTTGTTA
>NC_045450.1:41623716-41681267 GCF_002776525.5 Piliocolobus tephrosceles | reverse complement strand
TTTTTGTATTTTTTAGTAGAGACGGGGTTTCACCGTGTTAGCCAGGATGGTCTCGATCTCCTGACCTCGTGATCCGCCCGTCTCAGCCTCCCAAAGTGCTGGGATTACAGGCTTGAGCCACCGCGCCCGGCCTAGAGGGTCCAAAGCTTTTGTCAGTACCCCTGGAGGGGCCATAATCCACTGCTGTAGAGGATGACAGAAGCCAAATAAGTCCTCTAGGAAGAAGCTGGTGCTTTGCTGGGATCCTTGTAGTGGGGAGCCCTGGTGCCTGCAGAGAGGGCTCGGGAGCACGTCGCTGTGGCCTGCCCACCTCACAGCATCAGGAATGCAGAGGAGCACCCCAGGACTCTTGGCTGCCATGAGGTTGAAGCTGGGGGACGGGGTTGTCAGAGCACAGGAAAGGACCAACTCCCCTGGGGAAGCTGGGCCCTGCCCCACCCTCCCACAACTCCTACCTTGTGATGGGACTCCAGGTAGGAGGCTGTAATGATGGGATCACCTGTCAGGGAAATGTCCACCCCGATGTCTCCATCTGAAAGGATACTGGCTGCAGGAGGAAAAGATCAAGGCGAGGCCTTAGGATGGGGGAACCGCCCTGAGTCACCGCTCCCCTGCATCCACACAGCTGCCCAAGCCTCCAGCCTCAGTGTTCCCCTCTGTAAAGTGGGACCTGGGTGTGCGGGGAGGGGTGTGGCACTTTTTCATGCTCTTTTTTCCCAAGTCTGTCTGTCTGGGTAGGTAGAGCCCTTCTAGAAGGCTGGTTCAGAGCATGGCACTTAGAGTCCAAGACTTGGGCTGAAACCCAGCTCTGCTCTGTACTGCAGAGGACAGGGCAGGGCCCTGACCTCGCTCAGCATCCGTGTCCTCATCTCCAATGAGCTAGGCTGTGTAAACGTGGATGAGTGCCCAGCCATGTGAGCAATCCAATTATCTTTTATCCTGATCTACTTCTCCAGGAGAATCTTGGAGTCCTCCTGGACTTAATCACCTGTCTGTCCTGAGTTCTATAGTCCAGAACAGTGGGTAGCAGATTTTTTCTATAAAGAACCAGACAATAAATATTTTAGGCTTTGCAGCGTATGTGGTCTCCATTGCAATCATCTGCTCTGCCGCTGTAATGCAAAAGCAACCACGGACAATATGCATGCCAGTGGGCATGGCTCCATTCCAATACAATTGTATTCACAAAAGTAGGCAGCCAGACACATTTGACCCACTAGCTAGAGTTTCCAACCCCTGGTGCAGAACCAATGTGAGGGATGGAGCACAGATGGCAGCATAAGTCCCCCTCCCTTCCTCCTCCCTCGAACCTGCATCAAGAGCCACATCCCCATGAAACAGCCCCTCCGACCTCCCAGCCCCCTCTGAATTCTGTGGCTGCCTGGGCCAGTCCAGAGACTCCTACCTCACTTTCCCTTCCTGTTAGCTTTGCCCACCCACATTCCCATTGACGGCACAGCTACCGGCATAGGGATCCCAGAGAGACAGACAAGGTTCCATCTAGGTGTATGCACCCATAGGAGTAGAGGGGAGGGAAGGGGAGGAAGGGATTGGCCACTCAAGGAGACAGAACTGTGCTCAGCCCTTCCTGCATTGCTCATCTGTGCCTTGGCAGGAGCCTAGGATGCCTGCCACGGGCCTGAGGCTGCCTGGAGCCTCCCCACCTGATACCCCACAGTGGCCCAGAGGACCCCCTCACCTGGAGTTCCACTGTTCCCTCACTGCCTCTGTTTACTGAGCACCTACTGTGTGCCAGGGTATAAGGAGCAGGCCGGCCACCTCCCTCTCCACAGGTGAGGCGCACAGCGGGAGGCCTTACAGCACAGCACAATAGCTGGGAGCGGGGGCTTAAGAGTTATTGGAGGGCCAAGGTTCAAATTCTGCTTCCACTTCCTAGTGGGGGGAAGGGGGTCCTCTCATCTCCAGAAATTTCTATTTCTTCCTCAGTGGAATGGGGGTTAGCGGTACCTCCCTTGCCAGGTGGTTGTGAGGATTCCATAGCTAATACAAGTGTTTGGTATGCAGCAGTCCTGGGCATGACGGAGCATCTACTGTGTGCAGGGTACCATTCAGGGCATCGTTCAGCAAACGATGGCTATTACTCTTATTATGATTGGCACAGGACAGTGCTTCCCACTTCTCAGACCACCTTCTTCTCTTATCTGGCGTCCCTCTCCATGACCAGGGGCGTCCCCACGGGACAGAGGATGAAACTGGGTCCTGAGTAGTTTCTTCTACACTGCACAGCCTGGTGGGAGGGCTCCCTTAACCCGAGGCCTGATGGGAGGGGAGGGAAGGGTCCCAGAAGGGCGGGGAGTTCCTGATCTCCACACTGCTTTCTTCCTCGTTATCTTTCATCAGATGTTTTCTCTACTTGAAATGTTGGTGACTGCAAGGTTCAGGGTGTTGGGTGATGATAATAGCGATCATAATAATAAGGGTTCAGAATGAGCCAGGTGTGAGGTACAAGGCACTATCTTATTTTACATACATTTTTTCCCACTCAATTCTCACAGCCACATTGTGGGGTAGATGCTATTATCGCCCCATTTTTGTCAATGAAGAGACTGAGATTCAGAGAGATTAAGTGACTTGCCCAATGTCACACAGCTTGTGAGGCTGCAGCCCAAAGGGGCAGAGATTTGCCAAAGCCTGCCCGTAACTAATCATCAAGTGTCAGAGCCAGACAGAGCCCACGGGACCTAGACAGGAGAAGTGATGGTCCCAAGGCCATGTAGTGCAACAGATGGCTTTCTGGCTCCCACCGCTGTCTTCTGAGGCATGCAGACAGAAACACACTCACCAGCCCTTGTCTGGACAAAATCAGCCATGATGTTGGAGATGACGTTGATCTCTTTGCAGATCTGGGGCAGACAGAGCAGGTGCTTTCCAGGGAGGAAAGGAGGCCAGAGGAGGGGCAAGGCAGTGCCTCCTTCCAGCTGCGTGTTGGTGGCAGTGCTGGGAACTGGCACAGGGGACTGGCCACGTGGGAAAGGTGGGAGTGGCACCTTCTCAGGGAAGGGCAGGGGAGAAAGGGCTCCAGCCTCCCGGGCATGGCCCTGGACCACAGGGAGTCAGCCAGCCCCACTCACCTGTCCCTTCAGGACCAGCTTCAGGGTGAAGGAGATGAAGTTTGTGAACAGCTGCTTGATCCACCCGGGCCTGAGGGCAGCAAGCACCACAATAAGCCCCTGACCAGTCCTGTGCATCCATGGAGCGCCTACTGTGTAGCAGGCACCATTCAGGGCTCTGCTGGCCCTGATTCGTGTAGCTCAGGAAGTAAGAATTATCACCCCCATTTTGCAGCTGAGAACATGGAGCCTCAGACCCAAGAATTAACTGTGGCACCATCCCAGAATTCCTTGGGAGGGGCCCAGCTCCTGTGACGCTCACACCTGTCACATACATGAGAACGTGTCTGGAGTCCAAATTCACACATGTGTCCATCTGCTCCAGAGGCAGAAAATGGCCTGAATAGAGGGTTCCTCTCCAGACCCTACCTACCAGTTCCCTTCTGCCTTCCAGGTTTGGCATTGGTTACGTGACTAGGGTCTCTCCAAACCTCGTTATCTTCCTCTGTGCAATGGGGTTACCCACAGCTCCTTGACAGAGGGTATTGGCCAAGACAAAAAGCCCCACCCCGGGAAGCAGGAGAGTAAAGTGTCTAGGAACTCAGCTTCTGGGGTCAGAGAATGCTGGGTTCAAATCCTACTCCCACCACTCAGTGGCGAGCTGTGTGTCCTCGGCAAGTTACTTAGCTTGGCTGGAGTTTTATCTGTGAGTTAGTGTGGTCCTTAGGATGTAGGATGCACTCTGTAGATACGAGCTTTCCCTTTCTAACCTCTCTGTGACTCAGTTTACCCATATATAAAAAGGGGATGATAACCGAACCTCTATCCTAGGGTTGGTTTTAAGGACAAAATAAATTAATTCATGAAAAGGGCTTGGAATAGTGCTTTGCACACAGCAAGTTCTTAGTAGCTGTTAGTTATTAGCTGTTGGTTATTGCTTTTTCCAGCCTTTGAGGGTGTATTGATGGGAAGGGGTAGGAAGTGACCCCACTGAAGGTATTGCTACCCCCAGGTTTGGCCACCCACAAGCATGCCCTGTGTGGGGTTGAGCCTGGAGGGGGCCGTGGACATGCTAACAGGATGGGCACAAGCAGGAATGGGGGCCACAGGGTGGTGTACTTACTCTCGCTCCCCTTGGAGATGCAGGAGCAGCTTATGGAAAGACAGGTAGCAGTCAGGGGCATCAGTCCTCACTCTACCAGAGTCACAGGCTGCAGGGAGACCCAACACGACCTCAGGGCAGCCTCCACTATTGGATGGTATCCACATGCTGCCCAGGCCAGCCAAGAGCTTGGCCTGCTCTTGGCTCCCCAGCCCTGCAAACGTCCCAGGCCAGGCTTCCTTTGGTGGCCCCAGAACCCTCTGCCTGCATAACCTCCCGCTCTGCTGAGGACAAGCCCTGGAGTCCAGCTCCCACCTCCCCAGAGGATGCTGTACACATACTCAGTTGTGTGTTGATCTGGAGGTCAATGGCAGAGTCGATCTCGAAGTCAATGGACTGATCAATGCCCAGCCTGGAAAGAGCCAAGGACCCAGGACTCTCATTCAGCTCTCCAGCCCAGAGAGGGCCAGGGCATAAGGCATCAGCTGACAGGAATGCTTACCCCCAGGCAGTGGTGTAGCCATACTTCAGGGTCCCCTTGAAGACCACAGACACGTTCTGAATGGAGACGTCAATGGACTTGGCCTCCACCAGCTCCACCCGGCTGCTGGCGATGGACAAGTGGCTGATCTGGATGCTGGGAAGGAACGGTAGTGAGGAAGGATGTCGGGGATCATCCAGGTTGCCCAAGGAGCGAGCCTCCAATTTTGCCTTGGTGAGGGTGGAAGATAGAATTATGGCCCCCAAAATGTCCGCCTCCTAATCCACAGAACCTGCAAATATGTTACCCAACGTGTCAAACCCTGGGTACCGCACTCAACTCATGTTACCCATATGCAAATAGGGTCAAGTTAAGGACCTTGGGGGTAGGTGTGGAGATGATCCTAGATTTTCTGGGTGGTCCCAATGTAATCACAGGCTGCTGAAAAGTGGAAGACGAGGCAGAAGAGGAGAGGTGGGGGAGGGGTGACCAGGGAAGAACGCCCAGAGAGAGTCAACCCTGCTGGGCCGAAGATGGAGGGAACCATGCTCATGGGGAAATTTCTATGTAGAAATGCCTATCTTTAGAAAAGAGAAAGATCTCAAGTCAATAATCACACTTTCCACCTCGAGGAACTTGAAAAATAAGGGTACCCTAAGCCCAAAGCTAGCAGAAGGAAGGAAGTAATCAGGATCTTAGTGCCTATGAATGAAATAATAGAAAAACAACAACAATCAGTGAAAACAATTGTTGGTCTTTCCAAAAGGTCAACAAAATCAACAAACCTTTAGCTAGACTGGCAAGAAAAAAAAAAGATTGAAATTACTAAAAACAGAAATAAAAGCAAGGCCATAATTACTAATCTTACAGAAATAAAAGGAATTATGAGAGAATACTATGAACAATTGTATGCCAACAAATGAGATAAATTAGATGAAATGAAATGGACAAATTCTTAGAAATGTAAATGGTATGTAAGGAAGGGTGAAAATTGATTCGGAAGAGTATGGATACACCAGCAGAAGTCAAGTTAGATCAAAAATAGATTGGCAGGCCAGCGTGGTGGCTCACGCCTGTAATCCTATCACTTTGGGAGGCCGAGGAGGGCAGATCACCTGAGGTCAGGAGTTCATGACCAGCCTGGCCAACATGGTGAAATCTCGTCACCACAAAAATGCAAAAAAATTAAACAGGCATGATGACAGGTGTCTGTAGTCCCAGCTACCCAGGAGGCTGAGGCAGGAGAATAGCTTGAACCCAGGAGACAGAGGTTGCAGTGAGCTGAGGTCGTGCCATTACACTCCAGCCTAGGTGACAGAGTCTTACTCTGTCGCCAAAAAAACCAAAAAAATAGATAGACAAAACGTTGCATATCTACATCAAAACATCTCATGTACCCCATAAATATATACACCTACTATGTATTCACAAAAATTAAAAATATTTTTTTAAAAATAGATTGGCAAAGACTTACAGTATAGGAAACAACCAGATTGCTCCAAATTCTTCTTCTTCTTTTTTTTTTAGTTTGTTCTTTGTTTTGTTTTGTTTTTTGAGACAGGGTGACTCTCTGTTGCCCAGGCCAGAGTGCAGTTGTGTAATCACAGCTCACTGCAGCCTCGAATTCCAACGAGCCTCCTGCCTCAGCCTCTGGAATAGCTGGGACCACAGGCAGGCACCAACAGTGCCTGGCCAATTTTCGTATTTTTGGTGCAGATGGGGGTCTCACTATGTTGAACAGACTCCACATTCTTCTAAATGCTCTAATTTAGAATTAGACCGTACTACAATCTCCAATCCTCTTTCAGTTCTACAGAATTTTAAACCTCGTACCAATATATTTTTTTTTTTGAGACTGAGTCTGAGTCTGCTCAGGCTGGAGTTCAGTGGCACGATCTTGGCTCACTGCAGTCTCTGCCTCCTGGGTTCAAGTGATTCTCCTGCCTCAGCCTCCCTAGAAGCTGAAATTACAGGCTCCCGCCACCATGCCCAGCTAATGTTTGTACTTTTAGTAGAGACGGGGTTTCACCATGTTGCCAGGCTGATCTTGAACTCCTGACCTCAGGTGATTGCCCCACCTCAGCCTCCCAAAGCACTGGGGTTACAGTTGTGAGCCACCATGCCCAGCCTTTTTTTTTTTTTTTGAGACAGAATTTTGCTCTTGTCGCCCAGGCTGGAGTGCAATGGGCAATCGCAGCTCACTGCAGTCTCCACCTCCTGGGATCAGTGATTCTCCTGCCTCAGCCTCCTGAGTAGCTGGGATTACACCACGCCAGCTAATTTTGTATTTTTAGTAGAGATAGTGTTTCACCATGTTGGCCAGGCTGGTCTTGAACTCCTGACCTCAGGTGATCTGCCTGCCTTGGCCTCCCAAAGTGCTGGGATTATAGGTTTGAGCCACTGTGCCGGGGTGGAGTCTCTTCTGGTAATAGCTACATAAGCTCCTAACACACTAACCTCCTTTGATGACTAAATTCTTGACCTCTGCACAGAATACAATAAACACCACCTGAGGCATTAGAGAGTAAGTGAAAACAGTCAGACTAGGCCAGGCGCAGTGGCTCACACCTGTAATCTCAGTACTTTGGGAGGCCGAGGCAGGTGGATCACCTGAGGTCAGTTATTCGAGACCAGCCTGGCCAGCATGGTGAAATCCCATCTATACCAAAAATGAAAAAAAAAAAAAACAAATTAGTGGGGCATGGTGGCATATGCCTGTGGTCCCAGCTGCTCGGGAGGTTGAGATAGGAGAATCGCTTGAACCCAGGAGGCGGAAGTTGCAGTGAGTCATGATCGTGCCATTGCACTCCAGCCTGGGCGACAAGTGCACAACTCTGTCTTAAAAACAAACAAACAAAAAACCCACAAACAACCCACCAACAAACAAACAGAAAAACCCAGCTGGATTGCAGGGGAGATGCCGGGTGGAAGAAAACAGCGCAGGGTGCGTTTCCCCATTTTCACAGATTCTAGCACGAAGGTGGGCTCCAGCTTGCACTGTGAGAAAAGACAGTGGGAAAAGGCCCTTTCAAGGTCTTGAACTCTGGTAGATCATAGTTTTTCTGGCCTAGAGAACCAGAGGACAGGATTTGGGACAATCACAGCTGCTGGAAAGCAGGGGGAATACCATAAATGAGAAAGTCAGAGCAGGGAGCCCCCCTCACCCCAAATAAAAGGAGATGGAGGGAAGCCAAGGAATGGGGGAAGCCTCTAGAAGCTGGAGAAGGCAAGGGAATTAATTCTTCCCTATAGCCCCCAGAAGGAATCTGGTTCTGCTGACATCTTGATCTTGGCTCAGGGAGCGCCATGGTGGACTTCTAGCCTTTTTAACTGTGAAATGATAAACTTGAGTCATTTTAAGCCACTAAACTTGGAGTGATTTTTTACGGCAGAAAATAGGAAACTGATACAGAGGGCTTCCCTGAGGAGGTGACACCAGATAGAGGGTGGGAGTTTGGAAGATAGTAGGAGGCTCGGCTTGGAGGAGGCCTCAGCCAGGCCCCGGGGGCAGAGGTGGAGCTGCACAGTTGGAGAAGTGTTGGACCTGGGGTCTTAATGTAGGTCCAGCAGAGGATCTGTGCCGCCGGGGACTTGGTCAGAGGTGGGGCTCAGTGAAGGCCCTTAGGAAGCAAGCATCAGAGAGGAGAGACTGCAGGCAGGGAGGCCAGTGGGCCACATTCACTCTCAAACCCCTCTACCCTTGCTGAACTCTCCCCGGGGCCTGGTTTGAGCGCATGGAATATGACAAAATAGAAGCGGCCATCACGTTCCGAACACATGCTGTGTGGCAGGCACTGTGCTGAGAGTTTACACACATTTCCTCGTTTAATCCTCACAGCTACTCACGAGGTGGTCACTATTGCTGTACCCAGTGAACTGACACAGAAATGACTCAGACTGCTTATGTGGCTTCAGAAAACCTCAGCAGAAGGGAATTTGATCCTGGGTCCATCCCACTCCAAATCCCATATTATAAGCCACTATGACACACTGCGCCCAGCAAGGAGAATCCACGTATATCTGGCTTTCCCTGTCTGTTCTGTTGTATCTTATTCTACTCCATTTAGAGAGAATAGTGTGAAGAATTCTCATCTTAGCCATGATTCAGCTTCATCTAATGTTAATCATGGCCAATCATATTTATGGCCAATCATATTTTATTTCTACCCCACCCATATATGTTTGGGATAACAGTTATATATCAATGACTATGACATCTAGTCTATGGCAGTCTGGTCTTACTGAATTATTGCTAATTTATTAAGGGTGCTATCTCTTTAACTTCTCAAGACGCTTTTGCCATGTCTGACCTCTTGCAACATAGGCGTAGGATAGCATTATCCTCTTTTATTTTTTAGCAACACAGTCTTGCTCTCTCACCCAGGCTGGAATGCAGTGACGCAATCATAGCAGCCTTGACCTCCCAGGCTCAAGTGATCCTCCTACCTCGGCCTCCTGAGTAGCTGGGACTGCAGGCACGCACCATCACACCCAGCTAATTTTTAACTTTTTCATAGAGACAGGTGGTCTTGAACCCTGGCTGAAGTAATCCTCCTGCCTTGGCCTCCCAAAGTGCTGGGATCACAGGCGTGAACCACTGGACTTTGCCCATTATTCTCTTTTACAGAAGCCTAAACTGAAGCCCAAGGTCGCACAGAGGGCGTGGCTGCGCGAGACCTGGGACGCCCCACAGCACCCCCTAGCGGCAGCAGTTTTCCTGCAAAAGGCGAAGCGGCATCGCTGCACCGCTGGCGCCCCCTGGTGGCTCAGAAACATTTAGCAAGACTACAGGCCCAAAGTGCGCGGGTAGCAGAGACGACCCCTGGGGAGCATGTTTAGCGGGGCTGGAGAGGAGGAGGAGATTGGCTTTAAGACAAAGACAAGGTCCCTGAACAATGTCCGCCCCACCCTTGGGGCCTCAGACCGACACACAGACGAGGACCCAGGCTCCAGGGCAGCCTGAGGTGCCAGGAAGGTGGCTGAGTTCCTGAGACTGAGCTGAGTTTGCACGTGAGCTCAGCCAGACTGCGAAACCTCTATCAGCTCCTGTTTCCGTATTTGTTAAGCAGGGCCATCCGGGCGGTAACATTATCCTCTTTTACAGAAAAGGCTAAATAAAATATATGATAAAGATTAAGATAGGCTGGGCGCCATGGCTCACGCCTGCAATCCCAGGACTTTAGGAGGCCGAGGCAGGCGGATCACTTGAGGTCAGGAGTTCATAATCAGGTCAACATGGTGAAACCCCGTCCCTACTAAAAATACAAAAATTAGCCGGGCGTGGTGGCGGGCACCCGTAATCCCAACTACTAGGGAGGCTGAGGCAGGAGAATATCTTGAACCCGGGAGGTGGAGGTTGCAGTGAGCTGAGATCGCGCCACTGCACTCCATCCTGGGTGACAAAGAGAGACTCCATCTCAATCAGTCAATCAATCAATCAATCAATCAAGATTAAGATAGATAAAGAACCAGGCGTGGTGGCTCACGCCTGTAATCTCAGCACTTCGGGAGACTGAGGTGGGCAGATCACTTAAGGTCAGGCGTTGGAGACAAGTCTGGCCAACATGGTGAAATCCCATCTCTACTAAAAATACAAAAATTACCCGGATGGGCCGGGCGCGGTGGCTCAAGCCTGTAATCCCAGCACTTTGGGAGGCCGAGACGGGTGGATCACGAGGTCAGGAGATCGAGACCATCCTGGCTAATACGGTGAAACCCCGTCTCTACGAAAAAATGCAAAAAAAAACTAGCCGGGCAACGAGGCGGGCGCCTGTAGTCCCAGCTACTCAGCTACTCGGCAGGCTGAGGCAGGACAATGGCGTAAACCCGGGAGGCGGAGCTGGTAGTGAGCTGAGATCCGGCCACTGCACTCCAGCCTGAGCGACAGAGCGAGACTCTGTCTCAAAACAAAAACAAAAACAAAAACAAAACAAAACAAAACAAAATTACCCGGATGTGGTGGCATGTGCCTGTAATTCCAGCTACTCTGGAGGCTGAGGCACGAAAATTGCTTGAACCTGGAGACGGAAGTTGCAATGGGCTGAGACTGTGCCACTGCACTCCAGCCTAAGTGACAGAGGGAGACTCTGTCTCAAAAAAATGAAAAAAAGAAAGAACAAATATATGATAAAGGTGACAATAAAATGAGATATTGTTTGTAAAAGCACCTGGCCCACAACCGACCCTTGGCTATTACGATCATCCCAAATAAAGTCAAGATACTCATTTTAGGCTTGGGGTGGGGGACTGGTTGAGGCCAAGAGTTCAAGACCAACCTGGCCACCATAGCAAGACCTCTGTCTCTAAGAAAACAACATTCATAATTTTTTTTAAAAAATACACCTATTTTGTTGAGATCTCTCTACCCTACCCTCCTATTCACCCCCAAATAAGACCTCCATCGTCCCAGGGCAGTGGGAAAGGACCCTTTGAAGCCTGACTCTTAGAGGGGCTGTTGGAGAGGTTGATACACTCCAAGAAATCCCCCAGGTCACCAGGGGATGGAGCGTGGGGTTAGGGGAGGTGTCAGGGTCTGGTTCCAAATCAAGGGGAAAGACCAGAGTTACCCCGCCCCCCCCCCCCCCCCCCCACCCCCGCCCTGCTGACCTTCCTCCCTGTGGGCTGGGGGAAAGCCCCAGGCTGTTCCTCCCTCCTCCCTACCCCCAGCCTGGTCACACTCGAGGCCCGACTCACTTGTGCAACCCATACTTGACTTGGCCAAGGAGCATCATGGCCTTCTCGCCCGTGATATTTGGGTAGCTGGCTCGCTGGAAGGCGGTCTGGATCACCTTGGCAGTCTCTTGGTTCACTAGAGGGGAGGGCAGTGGCTGAGGGGCTGTAGGCCCGTGCGAAACCCCCTGCTCCCACCCCCAAGCAGCCTTGGCCATGACTCAGCCTCTCTGGGATGAGGCTTCCCAGTAGGCCTTAAAGCTGAGGCCTCCCTCTCGGTTTAAGGTCGATGGCAATTCTAGGGGACACAGAGAGCTCTGACCCTGACCCCAGCTAGCGATCCTGATCATACCCTAGCCTCTGGATCCTGACACATGGGAACCCCATGATCCCAGTCAAATGGCAGCCCTGAGCCCAGTCACACACTAACCTTAGTCTCACCCAGACGATGCTGTGACACTCTCTGTAGTCCTGGGGGTCTATAATTCTGGCTCTTGAACTTGGCGATATTCTATTTTAGAAATCGTATCATTTAGCCTCCCTATACCCTTATTGTATTGAGCAAGAGGCTGAGGCCCAGAGAGGGCAGGGGAGCTGGCCAAAGTCACACAACAGTCAGTGATGGAGCCTCTGTCACCTGAGCTCATGGCAACCCCTGACTCTGGCCATAGAGTGACCCCCAACACCAAATATACACCAACCTCCTAATCTTTACCCCCTAACTCAACCCCCTAACCTGGCTCAGATCTGAACCCTAACTCGAACCCCAGTGATTCTGGGTCTCAGACAAACAGAAATCCCTACACCTGGCTATTTGCAACCCAGCTAGGACCAGAAGGTCAAAGAACTTGACCTTGAAGGTGAGGTCAGGAGAGGGTGAGGACAGCTCCACTCAGCCCATTCCCTCCCAGGGCACTCCTCTCTCTGGACTAGTGTGGCAGCCAGCTTCAGAGCTGGCTTCAGACCACGGAGGCTCCTGGCATAGTGGGTGTCTGTGAAAAGACCCCTGGCAGGGCAGACAGATGCACTGATACTTACACACCAGGAGGGAAGGCTTGGTGATGCGGCACACAATGCCTGCCTTGTGTGAGGTACCTTTGGAGCAGGCGTGGACATTGCCCAGCAGGGCCAGGGTCAGGACGGTGGCAGCCAGCATGGTTATCAGGCAGTCAGTCGTGCATGAGTGGCCCCAGCCGTTCAGCCTGGAGCCTGTATATATATATATGTCCTCCCAGCCCCCACGGAACATGAGGCTCTTCCAGGCAGCAGGGTCTTCCTGGCCCCAGAGATTTACCTCCTTCCTGCCCAGCCCCAGCGGCCTCCTCTCGAGTTCAGAGCCAGACATTCGACAAGAGCACCCCAACTTCTCCTTGTCTCCCCTCAACCATCTACACCATTTTTGCCATCCCTTATGTTATCTGGATAATCGCTTAATATGTTTCCATGAATTCATTTATTTTTTACTTAAATAAATATATCTAGGAATAAACTTTCTCTCTCAGTTGCCATAAATAGAGGCAAAATACATTGCCAAAATACAATGACTATGAGAAAAAGACATTGAATTCTTGCCAAATACTGTTGCCCGACAATGACCCCAAGCTTGAAGCCTGTTGTTGCATGTAAAGTAAAACTCAGTAGAAAAAGGGAGAGGGCTTCAAGAGCGCTAGAGAAACTCTAGCATCGACTTTTCCCTTGCTCTGATTTGAAAGCTTGAAAGGATAATGTCCGCACTGTAGTATTCCATGGCATTTGATGCTGCGTCTGGGTACCCCAAAAAGAGTCCTCTATGTAAACTTTCCTTGATATGCATAAAATAACTCTGGGTGGGTACACAGCCTCTGAGATCATTGGCTGCCTCTGGGAGAAACTGGGTATCTGGGGGAAAGGGGCAGAGCGGGGGGGACGTCTGTGGCATTTGAATTCTGAGTCATGTGAATGTGTTATCTTTCAAAAAATTACAACATACAGTACTTTACCTACAGCTGGGGCCAAGAACTGCCCTGCAGCAACTATGACCAGATGGCCAAGTACTGCCTCCTCAGAGCCCCTAGGAAGGAGCCAGGGCGGCAGGAATGTGGGCAGGATGCTGTGCTCCAGGCAGGGCAAGGAAATATGAGGCGGGATGGCCTTGCTCAGTCGCCTCTCAAGAGGTCCTACCCTAGTCCCAAGTTTGCATCTGCTCCAAGCCCAAAGCTGCCAAGAACCACGTGGGGAGCCGGACTGACCCTCACCATTTCCCAAGGCTCAGAGACAGAAGCTGATTGCTTCTGGGCACCAGCCCTCAGGTTTGTACCCACAGGCCTCTGAAGCCCCCTCACTGAGTGAGCATGTACCATCTGCCCTGACAGGGTGGGGGCTGGAGGTGAGCCCTTTAGCTCAGGCCTCCCCAGCACCCCGTCCTCCGATCAGGCTGGAAGAACTTCATTATTGGGCTCTATTTCTCTAGAACCGTGAGGATTTCCTGGCGGCTATTGTCTTCCTGGCTGTTGTTTCTGTTCCCTTCCTGGGGCCACAGAGGACAATGACCCAGGGTGCCCCTGACCAGGGTACTGGCGTTCAGTGGCTGGGCCTGGGGAGAAAAGGGAGGTGGGCCCCATCCTCTTGTGCAGCCTGGGTGCTGGGGGCCTCCCCAGGGTGGGAAACCCTTGGGATAATGGATTTAAAAAAACAATTAAAACTAAACCAAAAAACCAAAAGAGCCTATCCCTTTAAACTTAGAATCCTGCACCTTAGACTCTTAAAACTTAGCTTACTAATCATACTAATATCAGCTATATTTTTGAGATAATGCTTTTTTGCATTATCTCATTTAATTCTTTTCATTATTTTTTAGTTTTTAAATTGTAGTAGAATTTTAAAAATATTGATAAATGAAAACTTACCACTTTAACCATTTTAAAGTGTACAATTCAGTAGCATTTAGTACATTCACGATGTTATGCAGCCATGAATTTAATTCCAGAACATTCTTATCACCCCAAAATAGAGCCCCACATCCAATAAACAGTCATTCCCCATCCTGCCCTCTCCCAGCTCCTGGCAACCACAAATGTGCTTTCTCTATGGATTTGCCTACTCTGAACATTCCACATAAATAGAGTCACACAGTGTGTGATCTTTCATTTCTGGGTTTGCTTCTTTCTTTCCTTCCTTCTTTTATCTCTTTCTCTCTTTCTTTTACTTTTCTCCCTCTCCCTCTTTCTTTCTTTCTTTTTCCCTTCCCTTCCCTTCCATTCCTTTCCCTTCCTTTCTTTCAACAGAGCCTCGCTGTGTCACCCAGGCTGAAGTGCAGTGGCACGATCTCGGCTCACTGCAACCTCTACCTTCCAGGCTCGAGCAACTCTCTTGCCTCAGCCTCCCAAGTAGCTGGGATTACAGGCACCCACCACCATGCCCAGCTAATTTTTGTATTTTTAGTAGAGGCAGGATTTTGCCATGTTGGCCAGGCTGGTCTTGACTCCTGACCTCAAGTGATCTACCTGCCTCGGCCTCCCAGAATGCTGGGATTACAGGCATGAGCCACCGCGCCTGGCCTGTGTCCCTTAGAGGAATGTCTTCAAGGTTTGTGTGTGTCTAGGCTGTGTCCGTACTGCATTCCCTTATACACCTGTACCGCATTGTGTTGGTCCCTTCACCCATCCGTGGGCGTCTGGGTTGTCTGCCATCTCATTCACTCTTCACAGCCACCCTCAGGATGCCTTGATTGCCCTGCTTTATAGGTCAAACAGTGAGGCAGAGAGAAGTGAAGCTACAAGCTCCGGGTCACACAGGGACAGAAAGCGAGGATTTGAGCTCAGGAAGTTGGGCTCAGGGCTGGTCCCAGCTTCTGAGAATACTGGAGTCAGAGGACAAGAGGCTTGGGGGCACAGAAGCTCACCCTCTCTCACAGGGGAGACAGCTCCTGGGGAAGGGGATCTCCTGCCTCTGTAATCATAACCTGCAAAACCTTGTCGTGGAGGAGAATGCAAACCCCGTGTGAATTTTTAAGCAGACTTTGCTTTTTGGAAGAGTTTCAGATTTTCAGAGAAACTGAGCAAGGTTCCCATATACAACCCGTACTCAGTTTCCATTACTATTATTATTATTATTGTTGTTGTTATTATTATTGAGACAGGGTGTCACTCTGTTGCTCAGGCTGCAGTGCAGTGGCGTGATCCTGGCTTACTGCAGCCTCAACCTCCCAGCTCAAGCAATCCTCCTGTCTCAGTCTTCTGAGTAGCTGGGTCTACAGGTATGTGCCACCACGCCTGGCTAATTTTTAAAAATTTTTTGTAGAGATGGGGTTCTCACTATGTTACCCAGGCTGGTCTCGAACTCCTGAGCTCAAGAGATCCTCCCGCTTCAGCCTCCCAAAGTGCTGGGATTACAGGCGTGAGCCACCACCCCTGGCCTCATTATGATCATCTTGCATTCATACGGTATATTTGTTACAATTAATGAATCAATGTGGATACATTACTAAAACCCATGGTCATTCAAATGTCCTTAGTTTTTACCTAATATATTTTTCCTATTCCAGGATCCCGTCAAGTATCCATCACATTTGGCGAGGCATAGTGGCTCATGCCTGTAATCCTAGCACTTTGGGAGGCCAAGGCAGGTGGATTGCTTGAATCCAGGAGTTCGAGAACAGCCTGGGCAACATGGCGAAATACTGTCTCTAAAAAACATACAAAAATTAGCTGGGCATGGTGGTGCATGCCTGTAGCCCCAGCTACTTGGGAGGCTGAGATGGATGGGAGGATCACTTGAGCCCCGGAGTTCAAGGCTGCAGTGAGCTGTGATTGTGCCACTGTACTGCAGCCTGGGTGACAAAGCAAGACCGTATCTCAAAAAAAAAAAAAAAAAAAAAAAAAAATCACATTTAGTTGTCACATCTCCTTGTGGCTGTGACAGTTTCTCAGGCTTCTCTTGTTTCTGATGGTCTTGACAGGTTTGAGGAGCAGTGGTCACGTATATTGTAGGATGCCCTTCTGTTGGGATATGTCTGATGTTTTTCTTTTTTCTTTTTCTTTTCTTTTTTTTTTTTGAGATGGAGTCTCATTCTGTCACCCTGGCAGGAGTGCAGTGGCATGATCTCGGCTCACTGCAACTTCCGCCTCCTAGGTTCAGGTTCAAGTGGTTCTCCTGCCTCAGCCTCCCGAATAACTGGGATTACAGGCACATGCCACCCTGCCTGGCTAATTTTTGTATTTTTAGTAGAGACAGGATTTCAACATGTTGTCCAGGCTGGTCTCAAACTCTTGACCTGTGATGCACCCACCTTGGCCTCCCAAAGTGCTCGGGTTACAAGTTACAAACATCACCTGGTCTGATGTTTCCCTTATACTGGCGTTACGGGCTGTTGTGAAAAGGGTCACGGAGGTAAAGTGCCATTTCATCCCATCATATGCAGGATGCCCACTATCAACATAATTCATGACAGCTGATGTGACCTCGATCACCTGACTGAGGTCGTATTTGACAGATTTCTCCACTGTGAAGTTAATTCTCCCTGCTCCCCCTTCCTGTACTGTACTCTTTGGAAGAAGGTCACTAAGGCAGCCTGGAGTTGTGTGTGCCCTCCTGTAGGGTGGAGAATCTACAGAATTCATTTGGGATTCTTCTGCATGGAAGATTTGTCTCTTATTTCCCGTTTATTTTTATTTTTATTTATATATTTATTTATTTTGAGACAGGGTCTCACTCTGTTGCCCAGGCTGGAGTGTGGTGGCAAGATCACAGCTCACTGCAACCTCCATCTCCCAGGCTCAAGCAATCCTCCCACTCCAACCTCCCAAGTAACTGGCACTACAGGCATGTCCCACCATGCCCGGTTAATGTTTGTATTTTTGGTAGAGACATGGTTACATCACATTGGCTAAGCTGCTCTCAGACTCCTGGACTCAAGTGTTATCTGCCCGCCTTGGCCTCTCAAAGTGCTCTCCCATTTATTAATATGAATGTATTCAATCACCTATGTTAGTACAGACTCATAGACACTTATTTTATACTTTGGGCTATAATTTGATGCTTACTTTATTTATTTTGTTGCTCAAGTTGCTCCGTATTTGGCCGCTGGGGGCTCTTTCAGTTGGTTCCTGCATCCCTTTGTCATATCCCTATCAAAGTGGGTTTCCCCCCTTTTTTGGTCCCCATGTGAACTTTTAAAGATAAAATACGAGCTTTTCAGTACATTTCCACCTTGCTGTGACAACCCAAACTGGGGCCAGGACTAGGGTAAGGCAAGTGCCTGACAAAATTTAAGGGGTGCCAGAAAAACTTAGCAGTCATGATTTAAAAATCAAAATTATAGACTGGGCATGGTGGCTCACTGTAATCCCAGCACTTTGGGAGACCGAGGCGGGTGGATCATTTGAGCCCAGGAATCTGAGACCAGCCTCCAATATGGTGAAACCCTGTCTCCACTAAAAATACAAAAATAGCCAGGTGTGATGGCAGACACCTGTAATCCCAGCTACTTGGGAGGCTGAGGCAGGAGAATCACTTCAACCCAGGAAGCGGGAAGCAGAGGTTGCAGTGAGCTGAGACTGCGCCACTGAACTCTAGCCTGGACAGCAGTGTGATACTCTGTCTCAAAAAGAAAAAACAATCAAAATTATGGACTCAAATGAATATTTGCACACCCATGTTCATAGCAGCATTTTTCATAGTAGCCAAAAGTGGAAGCAACGCAAGCATCCATCAATGATGAGTGGATAAACAACACGTACTATATCCACACAACAGAATATTATTCATCCTTTAAAAGGAAGGGAATTCTGACACACGCTACAATGAGGATGAACCTTCAGGACATTATGCCAAGTAAAATGAACCAGTTACAATAAGACAAATACTATATGATTCCACTTATATGAGGTATCTAGAGTAGTCATATTTAAGAGCCAGAAAGTAGAATGGGCAGGGTGTGGTGGCTCAGACCTGCAATCTCAATGCTTTGGGAGGCTGAGGTGGGAGGATAGCTTGAGGCCAGGAATTTAAGTCTGGCTTGGGCCATGCAGCAAGACTCCATCTTTCCAACAAATAAGTAAATTAGCAGAGTGTGGTGGCATATGCCTATAGTCTCAGCTACTCAGGAGGCTGAGGTGGAAAGATCCCTTGAATCCAGGAGTTTGAGGCTACAGTGAGCTCCACTGCACCACTGCACTCCAGCATGGACAACAGAGGGACACTGTCTCTAACAATAATAGAATGGAGGTCACCAGAGGCTGGAGGAAGAGAGAACAGGGAGTGAGTTCATATTTAATGGTAATAGAGTTTCAGTTTTTCAGGGTGAAAAGAGTTCTGGAGATGGGTTATATAATAATGTGAATGTATTAAATGCCACAAAACTGTACACTTAGAATGACTAAAATGATCAATTTTATGTTATATATATTTTCCTATAATAAAAAAATCAAAATTAATGCAAAAGATCTATAATGGACAAAGTATCAGAATCTTAAGTAAACATTGAATCAGTATTACTAATTTTCTCATTTGCTTCCATGTCCAACAAGGCCTGTTGTGGCCCTGTTGCTGAGCCGGTTCCATGTCAGAGCAGGGTGACAGCCCGCTGACCCCAAGTTCCTCCTCCATCCACTCAGTCATGCCAAAATCACGCCTTCAGAGGATAAGCCCAGAGAGAGGAATCTGTGGCAGAGCTGAACCCAGAACCCTGGTGGAAAAATTCCCACCCTAGTGGGGCGTGGTGGCTCACGCCTGTAATCCCAGCACTTTGGGAGGCTGAGGCAGGCAGATCACTTGAGGCCAGGAGTTCCAGACCAGCCTGGCCAACATGGCGAAACCCTGTCTTTACTAAAAATATAAAACTTAGCTGGGCTTGGTGCTGTGTGCCTGTAATCCTAGCTACTAGGGAGGCTGAGGCAGGAGAATGGCTTGAACCTGGGAGGTGGAGGTTGCAGTGAGCCAAGATCACACCATTGCACTCCAGCCTGGGTGACGGAGTGAGACTTGGTCTCAAAAAAAAAAAAAAAAGAAAGAAAGAAAATAAAAATTCCCACCTTACCAATACGGGGATTCCATCCATCTAAGCTTGGCCGTATGCAGCATCAAGTATTTAATTAATAGCAAGAACTAGCTAATCAATTCCTCTCCTGACAGTGAGTGTTGATGGTGAAGAAGGGAAGAGGAAGATGAATGTGGGGATTAGGTAGGAGGAAATGGGGTACTGTCAAGATGAAAATAAACTTAGGGTGGAGAGGCTGGGGCAAAAGACAGGCCCAACATTATGATTTGCCCCAGTGCGGGGACTTTGTGCCTGGTGATTTGGGGTGGCAGGGCTTCTACCCAGGCCTGATGGGAGCTCGGATTAAAAGCATCTGTGACCTGAGGAAGGCCATTGCTCTGTGGCCTGCTCCCCTAACTCTTTTGCAGAAAGTCCCAGGCTGAGATGGGGGATGGTTGTAATGACCCCTCCCAGAAATCCTGGCTCTGTCCTGCAGAGGTGGGCCCAGGGATCAAGACGCCTCTAGGTTCAAGAGAGAGGCAGAATGAGGGGTCAGCCAGCTGGGGCAGGAAGGCTTCACTCTGGGCTGCAAGGAGAGACCTTTCGCCTTGACTGGAAGGACGTGAGGAGCCTGTGGCCTCCTGTTTGCAACCAAGGGCTGAGGGAGGGGCCGGGCATTCCTGCCATAGGTCAATGACCTGGAGAAATGCATGCCTGAGGACAGAGCTCGGATCATTGTCCTAGCGCAAACCCTGGTGGGTTGTCAGGTTTGGAGCTTCTTTTTTTTTGAGACAGAGTCTTGCTTCGTTGCCCAGGCTGGAGTGCAGTGGCGTGATCTCGGCTCACTGCAAGCTCTGCCTCCCGGGTTCACGCCATTCTCTTGCCTCAGCCTCCCGAGTAGCTGGGACTACAGGCGCCCACCACCACGCCCAGCTAGTTTTTTGTATTTTTTAGTAGAGACGAGGGTTCACCGTGTTAGCCAGGATGGTCTCGATCTCCTGACCTCGTGATCCACCCGTCTCGGCCTCCCAAAGTGCTGGGATTACAGGCGTGAGCCACCGCGCCCGGCCAGGTTTGGAGCTTCTTAAGTTCCGAGAGGCAGTCTCATGCAGTTCGAGGAGGGCTCGAGAAGCCTGGTCTGCTCATGGGAGCCTATCGTTAAGTTTTCGGAATTTTGTGAGCCAGTTATTGAACACAGCTATTATTAAAAACAAAATTGTAGGCTGGGCATGATGGCTCACGTCTGTAATCCCAGCACTTTGGGAGGCCGAGACGGTGGATCACTTGAGGTCAGGAGTTCAAGACCAGCCTAGCCAATATGGCAAAACCCTGTCCCTACCAAGCATACAAAAAAATTAGTTGGGTATGGTGGCTCACACCTGTAATTCCAGCTACTCGTGAGGCTGAGGCATGAGAATTGCTTGAGCCCAGGAGGCAGAGGTTGCAAAGGGCTGAGATCACGCCATTGCACTCCAGCCTGGGCAACAGAGGGAAATTCTGTCTTAAAAAATAATAAAATAAAATAAAATAGGCTGGGTGCCGTGGCTCACGCTTGTAATCTCAGCACTTTGGGAGACCAAGGCTGGAAGATCATTTGAGCCCAGAATTTGGAGATCAGCCTGGGGAACATAGGGAGACCCTGGTCTGTGCAAAAAATAAAAACAAAATTAGCCGGGCATGGTGGCGCATCCCTGTGGTCCCAGTTACTTAGGAGGCTGAGGTGAACAAAGTTAACACTCAAAACTCATCACTTGTGAATTACTTTGCTACAGTGTATTATTATTATTAATTAATTTATTTTTATTGGGCAGCCTCCTGAGTCAAAGTAGGCTCAGAGACTTGCCAGCATACTATTATTGATGCTCTGTGGTTATTGACATTGACTGGATCTCTATAGTGGAAATGGCTATACTATGGAATTGTGTGCTACTGTGTATTTCTTACCAATTTTGCATTCAGTGGCATCATATTCGTAGCTTGAAGTTGGCCATGGTGGGAGATAAATATGTGTGATATAAATTGGCAAAGAAATTGGCAAAGGCTACAGATTGGGATTCCTGCCTGGCCCCCCAAGAGCTGGTTGTTAAACTTTTACCAGCACACCACTGAGTCGGAGTCTGGAAAGCAGGCTATGTCCAGGTTCTGCCCTGCTAGCTCAACTGGCTCTCAAAGCTTTGCTCCACCAACCGGCCTATGGCTTCTTCCACTCACCAATTCTCTCTTTTGCCTTCTAAGGCCACCTCTTCCAGGAAGTTTCCCCTGATTTCTTTGCCTGGACTTCTAAAATTATTTCATTGCTAGGCGTGGTGGCTCACACCTGTAATCCCAGCACTTTGGGAGTACGAGGTGGGCAGATCACTTGAGGTCAGGAGTTAGAGACCAGCCTAGCCAACACGGCGAAACTCCGTCTCTACTACAAATACAAAGATTAGCTGGACATGGTAGCGCGTGCCTGTAATCCCAGCTACTTGGGTGGCTGAGGCAGGAGAATCACTCTGCCAGGAGGCAGAGGTTTCAGTGAGCCGAGATCATGCCACTGCACTCCAGCCTGGGTGACAGAGGGAGACTCCATCTCAAAATAAATAAATTAATTAATTCTTTCTTACCTCTTCTGTCCTTATTCGTACAGAATAATCTCCACATCTCAAAATTCTTAACTTAATCACACCTGCAAAATCCCTTTTTTCCCACATATAAGATAACATTCCCAGGTTCCAAGGATTAGGATGGAGCTATGTTTTGGGGGAGGGAGAGTAGAGCCATTATTCTGCCCACCACGAGAGCGTAATATGATCCCATTTCTATAAAGTAGATAAAGACGACAAAACTCCAGACTTTGATGACATGTAGACAGGTCTGTAGAGGATTACTTGGAAGGACATGTACTAAATTGTGAACTTGGCCACCTGGGCAGGATAGGGGAGATGATGTCACTCCTCCTGAGACCCAGGAACTGCCTAGTTCCTTTACATTTGGGCACAGGCAAAAAGTAACCCACTGTGTCTAGAGGTCTCTAAAGAAAGAGCAAAGGCCGGGCACAGTGGGTCACGCCTATAATCCCAGCGCTTTGCGAGGCTGAGGTAGAAGGACTGCTTGAGCCCTGGAGTTTGAGATGAGCCCTGGGCAACATAGTGAGACCCTGTCTCTACACAAAATTTTTTTTTTTTTGAGATGGAGTCTCGCTCTCTCGCCCAGGCTTGGAGTGCAGTGGTGCCATCTCGGCTCACTGCAAGCTCCACCTCCCGGATTCATGTCATTCTCCTGCCTCAGCCTCCCGCGTAGCTGGGACTACAGGCACCTGCCACCATGCCTGGCTAATTTTTTGTATTTTTAGTAGAGATGGGGTTTCACCGTGTTAGCCAAAATGGTCTCGATCTCCTGACCTCATGATCCGCCCACCTCAGCCTCCCAAAGTGCTGGGATTACAGGTGTGAGCCACCGCGCCTGGCCACAAAAATTTTTAAAAATTAGCCAGGTGTGATGGTGCATGCCTGTAGTCCTAGCTACTCAGAGTAAGGGGGGCTGAGGTGGGAGGATCACTTGAGCCCAAGAGGTCAAGGCTGAGAGGCTACAGTGAGTCATAGTTGTGCCACTGCACTCCAGCCTTGGTTACAAAATGAGATCCTGTCTCAAAAAAAAAGAGAAAAAGAAGAAAGGAAAGGGGAGAAAAAAGAAAGGAAAGAAAAGAAAGAATAAAGAAAAAGAGAGCGAGAAAAAGAAAGCAAGAAAGGAAAAGGAAGGAAGGAAAGAAGGAAGGAAGGAAGGGATGGAGGGAGGGAGGGAGGGAAGGAGGGAAGGAGGGAAAGAGAGAGAGGCTGAGCATGGTGGCTCACACCTGTAATCTAAGCACTTTGAGAGGCCGAGGGGGGTGGATCACCTGAGGTCAGGCATTTGAGACCAGTCTGACCAACATAGTGAAACCCCATCTCTACTAAAATACAAAAATTAGCCGGACGTGGTAGCGGGCGCCTGTAATCTCAGCTACTTCAGAGGCTGAGGCAGGAGAATTGCTTGAACCCAGGAGGCAGAGGTTGCAACGAGCTGAGATCTCGCCATTGCACTCCAGCTTGGGCAACAAGAGTGAAACTTCATTGAAAGAGAGAGAGAGACAGAGAAAGAAAGAGAGAAGGAAGAGGGAGGAAGGAAGGAAGGAAGGAAGGAAGGAAGGAAGGAAGGAAGGAAGGAAGGAAGGAAGGAAGGAGGGAAGGAGGGAAAGAAGGAAGCTAGCTGCTGGCTGGGTGTGGTGGCTCACACCTGTAATCCCAGCACTTTGGGAGGTTGAGGTGGGCGGATCACTTAAGGTCAGGAGTTTGAGACCAGCCTGGCCAACATGGTGAAACCCCGTCTCTACTAAAAATACAAAAATTAGCTGGGCATGGTGGTGGGCACCTGTATCCCAGCTACTCGGGTGGCTGAGGCATGAGAATCGCTTGAACCCGAGAGGTGGAGGTTGCAGTGAGCTGAGATCGTGCCACTGCAGTCCAGCCTGGGTGACAGTGTGAGACTCCATCTCAGAAAAAAAGAAAAAGAAAAAAAAAGCGAGCTGCTGAATGAGACCAAGCTCCATGTGTGATGCCAGTTTGGGCCACTCACTGGCTGTGTGACTTGGGTGAGAGAACCTCAGTATCTTCAAGCGTACAGTGGGGTGAGTCGTCCTCATCTCCCGGGGCAGCTGTAGAATCAGCTGCTTGATGGCGCGGCCCGTGCTCCTTGCAGCACCCGGCCCACAGTCAGCTGCTTTCTCATTATGGCGTAGCAGCCTCCTCTCTGGGTAGGGGAAACTGCTGCCCACTCATATGGTCCACTCTGACCAGGCCTTGGTCCTCCCAGGCTGGCAGAGGAGGGAGCCACCCATCACCCAAAGGTGAGTTCCTGGGACAGTGCCTGGCACACAGCAGGACTTCACTAAGTGCTTGTGGAGAGAAGGGATGTGTGGAGGATCGAGGATTACAGCTAATCACCACTGCCACCGTCAGGCTGGTCTTGGGGTGCTCCTCCCTGTTTGTGCTGGCAGGAGGCAGGTGGTGGCCCGGGATGTGAGGACATCTGAGCAGAAGGGCTTCAGGGTCCAGCTGCCCCTCCCGTGGCCACCTTATAACCTCAGAGGGCCCACTCCCCACAAGCCAGGGAGGAGCCTGGGGATTAGTGTTACTCTGAACAGGCTTAGGGCTGAGAGCAGAGGAGACAGCCAGCCACATAGCAACCCCAAAAGGACCCAAAGTCAGAGCCACAGAGCCCAGGCTGCAGAAGAGCCCGAAGTATCTAGGTCAGCCCTGCCACCAGAGGCCCAGGCACCAGCACCTCAGGATCCAGGCCATTTGAGCCAGGAGTACCCGTTTTCCCAGGACCCCATGAGACCACCCACGGTTGGCCATGGGTCCCAACCGCCCCTCCAACAACAGGTCCACTTTCTGAGCTTCGGGCCTTCCAGAAGGCCTCAGCCAGGGGCTACTGTCTAGTCTAGCAGAGGCCTGCAGGAGGTCAGGGAAGGTGGGGAAGGGGCAGAGAAGGATGCCAGATGGCCTCCAGTGTCAGGCTCAAGGCAGACCTGCCTGACCCAGTGCAGAGCTGAGAAGATCCTGAGGCTGCCTGGGAGAACAAGCCCACAGCCGACCAGAAGATGCAGCCCCTGCCCAGCCATCTTCTGCCCTCTGGTGGCTAGTGACCCTCCAGCCCCAAGCTTCCTGCACAGCTCAGCCCCACTGGGTAATGCTGATGGCTGGGGAGGGGGAGGCATTTCTACACACATGCTATGTCACTGTTAACAGCAGTGACTCAAGATGTGCACACATCTAATACACCCATACCCACACGCCTGCCCAGCTAGATCAATGCACATGCACATGCAGACAGCCTTTTTGTTGAGATGGAGTCTTGCTCTGTTGCCCAGGCTGGAGTGCAATGGCACAATCTGGGCTCACAGCAACCTCTACCTCCCGGGTTCAAGTGATTCTCCTGCCTCAGCCTCCCAAATAGCTGGGATTACGGGCACCTGCCACCATGCCCTGCTAATTTTTGGTATTTTTAGTAGAGATGGGGTTTCACCATCTTGGCCAGGCTGGTCTCGAACTTCAGACCTCGTGATCCCCCCGCCTCAGCTTCCCAAAGTGTTGGGATTACAGGCGTGAGCCACTGCACCTGGCCGCAGAGAGCCTTATGAGCACGTGTGCACAGATACGTGTGCATAGATACACAAACACCACGTACACACAAGCACCCAGCTACACCTGCTTGTGAGACACACACAGGTACACCTGTATGCCCACAGCACCTACCCCAAATACACACACTCAAACATCTTGGTATGCACCTCATTTTTAAAAAGACATTTTCGTGGACTATACACTCACAAAGCTTTTAGCATTCAGTGTTTCCTGCAACCTTAATCCTTCAGGAACCATGGTCATGATGCTGTCTTTTCTGTATCTGCCCTAGACTGTTATTTACTTAACCTTTTAAACGGACTGGCTTTTTTTACTTATGTGGATTTTAAAGCGGAGCTTTATAGCCCCACTTTAAATGGAAAAATACATTTATCTAATACATTGAAAAATAGCATGCTATTATAATCAAGTGTTTTTGGCTTTGCACAGTGGCTCATGCCTATAATCCCAGCTACTTTGGGAGGCCAAGGCGGGTGGATCACTTGACGTCAGGAATTCGAGACCAGTCTGGTCAACGTGGTAAAATCCTGTCTCTACTAAAAATACAAAAATTAACTAAATGTTGTGGTGGTTGCCTGTAGTCCCAGCTACTCAGAAGTTTGAGGCAGGAGAATTAGTTGGACCTGGGAGCCAGAGGCTGCAGTGGGCCAAGATTGCACCACTGCACTCCAGCCTGGGCAACAGAGGGAGACTCCATCTCAAAAAAAAAAAAAAAAAGAGAAAAGAAAAGAAAAAAAGTGTTCTTCCACCTAGAATGGTTTTGCACACCCGTCCCTGGGTCCTGTGTGCCACTCTGGGAAAGCGCTCCATTATTTCACTCCAGCCTTGTGACCCCTGTGCGGTAGGCAGAGCAGGTTTTATATGTCCCAGGGTCTGTTATGATGAGGAAGTGAGAATTCAGTGGGGTGATACGACATCCTCCAGGCCCCACGCCTGCAGCTCACACCAGCTCTCCTGCCCCACATCTGGTGCCCTTCCCTGGGGACAACCCCTCTGGCCTCCTCCCTACAAATCGCCTCCCCTTTCAGTCTAACGCCAGCAAGAAGGTTGTCATCAGAAGAGACCACCCGCCTTCCCTGTGGCGTAGCATCCAGTAGCACCTCAAGGTGGTGCCTCCCAGCCAGCCAGGGCCACCACTTACCCTCCCAGCGCTCTGTGCAGCCCTCCCTGGCCCTGCATACTCCACCCTGCCCTCTGTCATCAGCCATCCAGTGCTTATTCTCCCACCCACTTCTTGGAACGTTCCCTCCACCTTCATGCTCTGACCTGGGGTCTGCTGCCTTCCCTGCGGGCCTCCGTGGGGCTGCTCTTCCTCCCACACATCTCCTCGCTCTTCCCTCATAAAACTCCAGCTCCTTGAAGTACACAACTTCACAATCTGCTGCCCCCGCCCCATGGTGCTGCGGTGGCTCCCATCCCATCTCGACCACATCCCGTTTCTTACTGCGGGTCTCCAGCCCTACATGCTCTGGCTCCACTTTCGGGCCTCATCTCCACAGCTTCTCTGGGCTCAGCTTCAGACACCTGCCACCGTGCAGGACACACACAGACAGGACACACGTACCCGCTCCTGCCCCAGAGCCTTTGTCCTTGCAGTTCTTTCTGCTTAGAAGGCTCTTCCTCCAATCTTTGCTTGGTTTGCTCCAGCTCATCATTCAGGTGTCACCTCCTCGGAGGCCCTCCCCGACCACTGTCTAACCACTTGTCCTCCTGGTGTCGAAATCACCGCACTCTAAAATGTCCCCTGCCGCGTTATCCCCTCTCCTTTCCATGCTTTTTATCCTAGCACTTGTCATTTTATGTCCACTTGTTTCTTTGTAGTCTCTGTTGACCTGCCAGGGTGTAGAGCGCAAGAGGACAGGGATCACCTGCAGCAAGTGGGCCCCCAGGAGCTGATGGGTGAGTGCTGACAATATGGTACATGTGCCTACCCATGTGCTCTCCAGCCAGCTGTGTGCACACAGATTCGCAGCCTAGCCAAGTATAGGCACCTACGCACTCAGGCACACAGATTCTTATGTACACAACGGGCATCACAGGGTCCAACTCTGCAGCTGGGTCAGTGGTGCCGTCCCACCTCCCCTTCTGGGTCCTCACACCATTTAAATCTCATCATTTCCACCCTGGAGACATCCTGCCAGGTGAAGCCTGCTTCTTCCTGCCAACCTGTCTGGCCTGCTCCCTGGAGTGGGAAAGCTTTAGGAGGCACAGAGCGAAGCTTCAGGCCCTCCCCAGGGCCACCCCCACCTGCCTTTGCTCTCAGGCAGAGCCACGCGGCGGGGCCGCTGCCTGAACAAATGACACAGCCTGCCTGGAAGCAATTCCCACCCCCACTGGCCAATACACTACACAAGGATAAGGAACTGGACCTCACAACCTCCAGAGTCGGCCTCTGTGTCAGTCAGGGTTCCTCCAGAGAAACAGATCCAATAGCGTGTTCATTAACTCACTTCTAGAAATTGTCCTACATGATGGTGGGAGCTGGCTAGGCGCGTCTGAAGCTGTAGGGTAGGATGGTGGGCTGGAAACTCACGTGGAAGCTGAGGCTGCAGGCCATAGACTTAATTGTTCTGTCCTTGGGGAAACCTGAGTTTTGCAATTAAGGTCTTTCGGATAATTAGCTGAGGCCTACACAGGTTTATCACATCTGCAAAATACCTTCATAGTAATACCTAGATTCACGGGGTTTTTGTTTTCTGTTTTCTGTTTTTTGAGATGGAGTCTCACTCTGTTGCCCAGGCTGGAGTGCAGTGGTATGATCTCTGCTCACTGCAGCGTCCACCTCCCAGGTTCAAGCGATTCTCCTGCCTTAGTCCCCCAAGTAGCTGGGACTATAGGCACACACCACCATGCCAGGCTAATTTTTGTATTTTCGGTAGAGATGGGGTTTCACCATGTTTGCCAGGCTGGTCTCAAACTCCTGACCTCAGGTGATCCGCCTGCCTCAGCCTCCCAAAGTACTGGGATTACAGGCGTGAGTCACCACACCTGGCCTAGATTCATGTTTGATTACATAACTGGGCCTAGCCAAGTTCGCACATAAAACTAATCATCACGGTACTCTCTTTGTCAACCTGGCACCTGTATGCATCTCGTTAAACCACACTTAATCTCCAGATAAAGAGAGTAACAAAGCCATACTTCTACCTAACCGTCCTGCATACAACAGAAAACATGCCAATCCTTTCCCCAGAGAGGCTGCAACGTCCTTGAGTGATGTTTACTCTTCTGCTTGACATCCTGTCACTTCAATGCTGTGATGATCCATCTCATGTTAGGTGATAAGGGAATGAGAGAGGAAAGAAAACAAAAGGTTTTTTTTTTTTTTTTGAGGTGGAGTCTTGCTCTGTCGCCCAGGCTGAAGTGCAGTGATGCGGTCACAGCTCACTGCGACCTCTGCCTCCTGGGTTCAAGCAATTCTCCTGCCTCAGCCTCTCGAGCAGCTGGGATTACAGGTGTCTGATACCATGCCCAGCTAATTTTTGTATTTTTAGTAGAGATGGGATTTCACACTGTTGGCTAGGCTGGTCTTGAACTCCCGACCTCGTGATCCACCCGCTTCATCCTTCCAAAGTGCTTGGGTTACAGGCATGGGCCACCACGCCTGGCCTAAAGATTTGTTTTATATCTATAATATGTATTATATATCATAGCATACAAGTTTGTATATGAATATACAAATATATTAATAACAAAATAAGGAACAGTGTAGGCCACCTACCTTTTGGTCCATGTTTCAGCCAACCAACCAACCAAGTTAGAACCCTTTCTAACCCCTCATGCTAAAGCACTGAGTTCAGAATCTCCGCTTAGTGGGCCCATATCGTTAAGTTCAGCCAGATCCAACACTATGGTCCTTCCATGATCTCACACCCTTAAAATCTACTGCTATACATATCTCTTGGATTTGTCTGTATAAATTGGAAAAATCATGCAGTTCTTTTGGCGTGTAGCACACCTCTTCATGGCTTACAGTGTGCACCTTTCTCTCTGGGGCCTGGTGGGACTTGAGTCTAGTTACAGGTCCCGAAAAGAGGGGAGGGCATAGGATCCAAGAAGAATCAGAAGTGCCCTGCAAGGCAGCTACCTCGGGGAAGGCCATACAGTTTCTCAAAGGGTTAAGAAATTGTGATGAGATCAGGCGTGTGGCTCACACCTTTAATCCCAGCACTTTGGGAGGCTGTGGGTGAATCTCTTGAGGTCAGGAGTTCGAGAACAACCTGGCTATTGGGGTGAAACCCTGTCTCTACTAAAAATACAAAAAAATGAGCTGGATGTGGTGGTACGTGCCTGTAGTCCCAGCTACTCGGGAGGTTGAGGCAGGAGAATTGCTTGAACCCAGGAGGCGGAGGTTGCAGTGAGCCGAGGTTGCAGCACTGTACTCTAGCCTAGGCAACAGCACAAGACTCCGACTCAAAAAAAAAAAAGAAAAGAAAGAAAGAAAAAGTGTGATGATGACAACAGTAAGGAAATAACACCCTCACACTTGCTGCGAATCTGTGTCCACACAGCTGGACCCAGGGAGGGGTACATGGGCTGTTTCTGCTGGCAAGGAACATAACAATTTAGGGATTCAACGTCCCCAGCTTTATTGGAATCTTCCCTTATGTTCCCATTCCAGTTTTCAAGTTGCCCTCACTTTAACTGAAGATGTCCTGCAAGGTTGGAATTCAGGAATTCGATTTGCGACATAATTCAGCCGCATGCAAGATGAGACTTTGGGTTTCCTTTTCACGAGTCTCAGCCCGGGCCAGGCAGGATGGCTCACAACTGTAATCCCAGCACTTTGGGAGGTTGAGGCAGGCAGATCACTTGAGCTCAGAAATCTCGATCCTGCAGCTACAGGAGATAAGGGTCTCTTCTAAGGAAGTCACCATGCCCAGCTAATTTTTTTGTATTTTTAGTAGAGACAGGGTTTCACCCCAATAGCCAGGTTGTTCTCGAACTCCTGACCTCAAGAGATTCACTCACCTCGGCCTCCCAAAGTTCTGGGATTACAGGCCTGAGCCACGTGCCTGACCTCATCACAATTTCTTAACCCTTTGAGAAACTGTATGGCCTTCCCCGAGGTAGCTGCCTTGCAGGGCACTTTTGATTTTTCTTAGATCCTATGCCCTCCCTTCTTTTCGGGACCTGTAACTAGACTCAAGTCCCACCAGGCCCCAGAGAGAAAGGTGCACACTGTAAGCCATGAAGAGGTGTGCTTTTATGCAGAGCTCGAGCTGGGAATTTGAAACTCTGAGCTCATCCTTTGTTTTCTCCACTCTGTCCAGTGTAGTTGGGAGCAACCAATTTAATACTCCCTAGTTTGACTACAATGTTCTAAGGGGTGGGGGGTGTAAAACATAGCCGAGGAGGACAGATGCAGGGGATAGTATGGGTGCTGGCTCATGCCTGCACTCTCCCCTGCATCATGTGGATGGTGTCTTCTCCCATTTATGACAGGGGTAAGGGAAGGGATGCGCTGCAAGATTTCTGGGCCTGACTGGGTGACTTCCACAAGCTCCTCTGAATTCATGCTCAGTCTCCAATCGTGGAGGACCCTGAGGCTGGGAGTGCTGTGCTTTCAGTGCTTTGCATGGTCAGCAGCCCCGGCTTCCCCTTTTCTCCAGTCTCAATCTCCCTACCCACTTCATACTCATGTGGAATTCTCTCCAGTTCTCCCACACCACGTTCCCTCCGCCTTTGCACAGGCAGAGCTCTCTTCCTCTTTGCCTGTCACTCCTGCTCACCCTGCAGCCCGTGTCGGTGGCACACTTCCACTGCTGCGCAGGAGTGCTGGGATGGGGCTGTGGGTGTTATTTCCCCGTCCTCGAACTCATCACACCTGTCTGCCATCGCTGCTGTACTTGTCACCCACAGCCCACTACAAGACCCAAGAGGGCAGGGGCCATGCCCAACCTATGCCTCATTCTGTCTCCTGGCCCCCACGCCATATTGGCACATAAGGACGGCTAAAAAAATTGTAGAAGAGGTCCACTCCTGAGAGGGAGTACTTACAGTCTCAGATCTGCCAGTTATGGGTTTGAGACCTTAAGACAGGTTTCTCATCTCTGCAAGCCTCTACAAACTGGGAGAACACCTAGATCGCAGGGCTAGCTGATAAGACAGAGACTATCCTACATACATTCAAGTACTTTGAAAAGGACCAAGTAATTATTCCATAAAACCTGGGATTCTCCAGGGGACCTGGAGCCTCTCCCTTTGTCAGTCAGACTGTAGACAGGTATGGCTTCTCGTCTCCCTCCTGGCTATGGAAAGAATATTTATCTCCTAAGACTATACTTTCAGGGATCATTTCTTTTTTTTTTTTTTTTTTTTTTTTTGGAGGCGGAGTCTCGCTCTGTCGCCCGGACTGGAGTGCAGTGGCCGGATCTCAGCTCACTGCAAGCTCTGCCTCCCGGGTTTATGCCATTCTTCAGGGATCATTTCTATGGTTGGTTACCAGAGAAGTTTCTCTGAGCATGTAGAGCACTGGTAAAAATAGATAAATAAATGATTTCTTATTTATTTATTGAGACAGAGTCTCACTCTGTCGTGCAAGCTGGAATGCAATGGCGCGGTCCTGGCTCACTGCAACCTCCCCCTCCCGAGTTCAAGCGATTCTCCTGCCTCAGTCTCCCAAGTAGCTGGGATTACAGGTGCCCACCACCATGCCTGGCTAATTTTTGTATTTTCAGTAGAGACGGGGTTTCACCACGTCGGCCAGGCTGGTCTCAAACTCTTGACCTCAAGTGATCCACCTGCCTCGGCCTCCCAAAGTGCGGTATTACAGGCATGAGCCACCGTGCCTGGCCAAAAATAAATTTTAAAAAGTTTATCTCCATTGTTTATTGTGTAAAATGTCACATCTAACAAAGTATGTTTGCTATGTAGAATGCCAAAGGAAGTGTGGATTTAGTAACTCATTACTAAATTTCCCAAAATGAAACACATGGATAGAACCTACGAACTTGGATCAACCCGCGGGTTCCAAAATGTACTTGATCATGAAGCTCATTTTTTAGGGGCGGGGGTGGAGTGTTTCTTCTACAGAACTAAGATTCAAGAAATTACACCTTAAAAACACAGACTTAGAAAGCTGCTATAGCCAGAGCTGACATCTGGGGTTTTGTTTTTTCAGTTATTTACTTGCTACTTAATAATAAAGGCCCAAACCAATAATTTCCTAAGTATTCAGAGTGGTGTGTGGCCCACAATCATGCCACATTGAGGAGCTGCGGTGGAAGCCCTGAATTTCTGCCATGTCCCACCTGTCAGCCGTCTTAGGCCTTAACTGCTGAGAGTCCCATTTGCCCCAGTGCAGATGGGGTGCCAATCTGAACCCTGGACAGCTCTGTTCAGGGGCACCTTCCTGGCACTATTTATTTTGGGCTTGTAGAACCTAGAGTTTAAGCCACAAACTGACATTTCAGGGGGTGAACCCTCGGCTCCTTTAGAAACAGATGGTACCACAGTTGCCTGGGGCCTTGCGCCCTTTGCCAAATGGTGATGGCCTTGCCTCTGAAAAGAAACAGGCTTTTCCACCCAACACTTTGGGAATTCTTAACATTCGTTCTCCTAAACTAGCAGGACCTCATTCCCAAGCATGTGCAGAATCCAGCTGTTTGGCAGGAAGAGCACATCCTGGGGCTGAGCTTTTTATTCCTGCTGCTACCCTTCTTTCCTTCAACTGGAGAGAAGGTGAGTAATTTCACACCTCATCATTTTTCCCCCATCATTTCATACCCACTCTAGTTTCTTCCTTGAAGCAAATTATCTCTTCGCAATTTGTGAATATTCATTGCCTTCTGATAGTTCTGTTCTAGAGGCACACAGTTATTTGAAACTTTTTGCTATTTAACTCCTTACAAAAGGGTTTCAGTTGGCTTTGAAAGCATAACCACACATAAGACATCTTTGTACCTACCCAGCGTCTTGCTATGAGTTGTTTAGTGAATGTTTATCTTGTGTAAACAATGTTTACAATAAGGATTAATTTAAATGATCACAACCATGATACAAAAGGCTGATTTACTTTGCCAAGTAGAACACCTACCATAACATTACTCACGTAAAAATATATAAAACTGTGCTTTAAAGATTAGTTGCTGGCTGGGCATGGTGGCTCATGCCTGTAATCCCAGCACTTTGGGAGGCTAAGGCGGGCAGAACTCCTGAGGTCAGGAGTTCGAGACCAGCCTGGCCAACATGGTAAAACCTCGTCTCTACTAAAAATATAAAAAAATTAGCCGGCATTGTATGGGCGCCTGTAATCTCAGCTACTCGGGAGGCTGAGGCAGGAGAATCGCTTGACCCCAGGAGGTGAAGGTTGCAGTGAGCTGAGATCGTACCACTGCACTCCAGCCTGGGTGACAGAGCGAGACTCCGTCTCAAAACAAAACCACCACCAAAAAACAAACAAATGATTAGTCACCACAGTAGTACTTAAAGGATTAAAATTACAAACATAAGCTCAGCTTACAAAAAGCATGAAATTTGAGCAGGTGAAACTATTGCAGATTTGCCAAGGTGAAACCACTAACTACTAACTTTAAATGTGGGGAATTTAACTTTGATGGGTTCCTATATAAGCCAGCACTGTTTAAATCACGAAATGGGGGAAACACAGGTATATTCTTAGTAAATTAAAACTTTTAAGCTGAGTGTGATGGTGTATGCCTGTAGTCCCAGCTGCCCAGGAGGCTGAGGCAAGAGGTGGCTTAAGCCAGGAGTTTGGGGCTGTAGCCCGCTACCATCCCACTTGTGAGTAGCCAATGTACTCTGGGCCAAGGAACAAAGTGAGACCCCATCTCAAAAACAAACACCAACAAAAACTTTCATGGCCTTACCTGATCATTCTTACTGGCACAAACAGTCCTCTTTGGAAAAACAAGCATTCAGGTTAAACACTGGCAACTCAACTGTTGACTATCTAGATATAACAAACGCAGAGTAAACTGCTAGGATGATAGGAGTCTCTCCCAGGGTCATTCATAGTAAAACTTTATTGAACAGAAAACCCAGCAAAGGTTTTCACCTCCGCAAAGTTCCCCTTAGTTTAAAGTAAAGCACTGCATTTTAAAAAGCAATTATACATAAGTCTTTCCTAGAAAAGTCCTGCTAAAACATGTCTAGCAATTTCATTGATTATATAAAGTAGTACACTTAGTGTAATTTAAACATTCCAACAGGAATCAAATCGTACCAGCAGAACCACTTCTGCATCTATGACTTCTATGTACAAACACACATGCAGACACACACATTTGGAAAAGTTCCTCAAGCATAAACATGCGACACCTAAGGCCTTCTACTTACAGTGCCTATTAAACTACATACAGTATATATTAAAGCTCTTCAGAATAAAGACATGAGAAGCCTTGGGCGTTTTTTGTTCACCAATTTGTATCGCGGCTTCACGTTTCTGCTTTTGCTTGATCACAAAAGCATATCATCATCCACGCTGTTTTTAAAGAACTCATCATTGCCATGTCCAGGAGAGGCAATCTAGCTGGAGTCAGGTGATGCAGTCCATTCCTGTCAACGCCTCCAGCAGCTACAGCACAAACACCATCAGTTTGCGATGGCTGGGGGGCCTTCTGGAAGAAGAGAGGCAAAGAAAGTCTTGAAGACAAGCCATGCTGTGCTCATAAAGGAGGGGCTGGTCTGCTCGCCATCTAGGACGTTCCTGTCTGGAGGGAGGTGGTTGGGGTCTTCAGTTTCAGGATCGGTGCCTTCCTACAGGTAATGAAACACAACGAGAAAACGATTAGGGCTGTGATGAACACCAAATAATGTTAGGAAAGGGCAGGGTACATCCCTGCCCCCCGCCCCACAGGCACGGCAGCAGGCAGCCAGGACCCCAGGGCATGATGCCCTAGGCTGGATAGGGCTCTTTCTCAGGCTTCCACAGCACAACTGTGTTGATGTTGTCAGAGTTTTGAATACTCCTGGCAGCAAATATCAGAGCAAATGAAACAACTAGATCTGCAACTATTATTATTTTTGAGACAGAGTCTCACTGTCACCCAGGCTGGAGTGCAGTGGTGCAATCTTGGCTCACTGCAACCTCCTCCTCCCAAGTTCAAGCCATCCTTCCGCCTCAGCCTCCCTAGTAGCTGAGAATACGGGCACATCTGGCTAATTTTTATATTTTTAGTAGAGATGGGTTGTCACCATGTTAGCCAGGCTGGTCTTGAACTCCTGACCTCAGGTGATCCACCTGCCTCACTCTTCCAAAGTGCTGAGATTATAGGCGTGAGTCACCACACCCAGGCTTCAACTATTATTAAACTAGTAGTTAACCACTTCATACCAGTTCTTATGGTATAACACACTGTTACAGACCACTGAATGCTCAAAATAGTGGGTTTAAAAAAATGTTATTTACTTAAGCCAAAATGCAAATTGCCACATGTCAAAAATATGTGATAGAATGTGATGGCACATTCGATGTTTTAAAAATAGCTGCTGCTCTAAGAAGAAATGTGAACAAATCATGAAATATTTAGCCCAATAAAATGGTAAACCACAAGCTGGAAATCTAAAGGTTAAGGATTTGAGAGCCTGGCATATCATGTCAAGCTCGCCTGGGCTTCACAGGAGGCTCCATACCTGTAAGTTATTGTTGGGGTCCTGATTTACAACGTCAGGAGGAGGACCATCATTTGGGAAGTTCTGAACCAGCCTCGGTCTAAATGGAAACCACCCAACGTGATGCCTTCAAAGGAAGCACATAAAAATCCATCTTAGCTGATGTCACAGTGAGACTTACTCAAGAATCCAAGGCTCCCCACCTCTAATCCTAGCAGTACCCTGATGATAAGCTCACTGCAAGACCCATCTACAGAGGTGTTTGACCACTGAAGGCAGGGACTGTGTTTTATTCATCATTGCACACCCAGCAATATTAATCGCACCTGGCACATAGTATGCACTAAATAAATGCTTCTTTATATGAACTAAACCTTGCCCTTGAAAACCTGCACAAAGTGGGGAGAAAGCATATACCTACAAAACTGTCATTATATATAACATAATGACAACCTACATTTGCTCATTTAAATATATGACTCTAGAGACTACAGAAAATATTAACTAAATGTTTGATTTGAAGAAACCAATTAAATCCCAAGTCTTAAAACAAATATAACAAAATATTAGCAATGATTAATTGTGGATATTTGAGTGTTCATTATATTCTAATTATTTTTTATTTTTTATTTTTTTATTATTTTTTTTTTTTTTTGAGACGGAGTCTTGCTGTGTCTCCTGGGCTGGAGTGCAGTGGCCGGATCTCAGCTCACTGCAAGCTCCGCCTCTCGGGTTTTACGCCATTCTCCTGCCTCAGCCTCCGGAGTAGCTGGGACTACAGGCGCCCGCCACCTCGCCCGGCTAGTTTTTTGTATTTTTAGTAGAGACGGGGTTTCACCGTGTTAGCCAGGATGGTCTCGATCTCCTGACCTCATGATCCGCCCGTCTCGGCCTCCCAAAGTGCTGGGATTACAGGCTTGAGCCACCGCGCTCGGCCTTATTTTTTATTTTTAAAAGCTAAAATAAAAATCCATTTTTACTATAAAGGAAAATTTCTTCTTTTAGTTTCAACCATGAAGACTCATCACTCTAGGCCAGGCTTTCTCAGCTTTGGCACTAGTGACATATTCAGCCAAATATTTACTGTGGGAGTTGTCCTGTGCATTGTAGAAAATTCAGCAGCACTCTTGCTTCTACTAACCAGATGCCAGCAGGACCACTTCCCCTAGATGTGACAAACAAAAATACCTACACATTGCCAAATGTCCCCTGGGGAGAGAAGAATACAAAACTACCCCAGTTGAGTACTGCTCCAGGCCACAGCTAAAACCAAATGTCAGGTATGTGAAGATTCCCTTGCCTTTCAGGGCTATGCTAACAGTCAGTGCCTGACCTTTACCCTGGAAGGCAGCTATGGCCTGATAAAGGCAAATATGTTCTCATTCAAAACCAATACAATTTGCTGTTCCATGCCTCAGTATGGCTACATAATTCTGGTTTGTGAGCCTGGAAGGTAAGGTAGCTTATCTAGAGGACATGAGAATATTCTTATATTAATACAGGATTGGTATGTTCTTGGGACCATACAACCAACCAAGCCATGAATTCTTTGTACTGAAAGTGCCAGAATGATATACTATTTATTACGTATTTATTCTAAGACAGGGTCTTGCTGTCACCCAGGCTGGAGCACAGTGGTGCGATCTTGGCTCACTGCAACCTCTGCCTCCTCAGTTCAAGCAATTCTCCTGCCTCAGCTACCCAAGTAAATCACAGGCCTGCGCCACCACACCCGGCTAATTTTTTGTATTTTTAGTAGAGACGGGGTTTCACCATATTGGCCAGGATGGTCTTGAACTCTTGGCTTCATGTGATCCTCCTGCCTCGGCCTCCCAAAGTGCTGGGATTACAGGTGTGAGCCACTGTGCCCAGCCACAGAATGATATACTATTTAAACACACCTCCTTCTACAGTAACTGAGATTGCTCAAAAAAGAGCAAAATCTGGCCAGGCACAGTGGCTCACGCCTGTAAAACCAGCACTTTGGGAGGCCAAGGTGGGCGGATCACTTGAGGTCAGGAGTTCGAGACCAGCCTGGCCAACATGGCAAAACCCTGTCTCTACTAGAAATACAAAAATTAGCCAGGCGTGGTGGCAGGTGCCTGTAATACCAACTACCCAGGAGGCTGAGGCAAGAGAATCGCTTGAACCCGGCAAGCGGAGGTTGCAGTGATCGTGCCATTGTACTCCAGCCTGAGTGACAGAGCGAGACTCTGTCTCAAAAAAAAAAAAAAAACACAAAAAACAAAAAAGAGCAAAATCTGCTTAGTGTGAACACAACATAGTGTAATTTGTATTAGAGAAACCATCTGCTTACAGGTACATAACAACGGTGGCCCCCATGACCATGAGGAATCTGCTCAGGGAGGAGTAGAAGTAGAGGATACTGAGAAAAACAGAAAATGTAGCTGCTGAATAGGTCCAATCCAACCAATCTCGATTTATTTCATCATCTTCTTCCACAATAGGGCCACCTTGTGCATTCATCCGCAAATTTTGATTGGCTCCAGGATTAACAACCACTTGAGGAGCAGCATTCTGATTGGCTGGCTGGTTTTCAGCTGGAAACTGGTTGTGAATAGGGGCTGGAGCAGGTGCAGAGACCACAGGTATCTCTTGTGCACTTGGTGGTGGAACAAAAGCCCCCGATGCAGCAGTGGCTGCTAAACTAAAATAAAAACGACAGAGGCAGATACTGTTGAGACCAAAGCACCGTGAAGTCTGTGGCTTATTTATACAGCAGTCTTTTACTGTTAAGAATTTTAAGTAAGTAGATATGCATTTGATTTTTCTTCAATTTAGTGAGGAGCTTCCTTACTAATTGTATCTATAAATGCCTTTTCTAAGAGAAGCCACATGGTGAATTTCACCTGGAATTAAACATCAAGGCCACTGTAAGATTATGGCACAATAGCAAGTTAAAATCTTCACAAAACTTTGAAGGTACCACAAATTGAAAAGAAAGTAACATGTTCTAAATAAAGGCACTAAACTGTGTATCAGACAAAAACACCCTTGTGTCAATACACAAATCAGGTAACAGCTGTCATTTACACTCTACTCCACCCAGACCAAACAGAGCAGGGCTCTGCAGACTGATGAAAATACATTCATCCCTCCATTCTGAACTTTACACGTAACATGGATAAAATTCCTCTCAATTCCCGGGAGCCCTGGCCACACCCAGCACAGCGGGAAGGACTCACTATTGCATGTAGTACTGTCGTGCATATATCTGCTGGAACCAGGAAAGCTGAAGCCACCCATAGGGTGTGTAACCGGAGAAATCAGGACCCAGGCCTTGGAATGCCTGCTGGGCAGCTTCAGGCCTATACACAGATTTAAAAAAAACACTCATTTTGAGTGGGTTCAGTATGAGCAAATGAAAACTAAGTTTAAATTAAAATCTAGAGTTCAAATCGAAGAGACAGAAGAATGGGATTTGTGGCAGTTACATGGTAAATGACTGTATGATGCACCCAAGTACAATAAGCACAGAAGGTACTAAATGACACAGCACTTCTATCACAGGAAAACAACAGCCCTTGCCACCTACTTGCTGAGTCCACATATAAACAACCTTTTGGGGTTAAGTAGATCCCAGCTCAGTTTTGACTTGTTGAGTCTCACTGCAAGTCTCAACCCACTGTTTATCTTTTAGAAGGCAGCTCAAAAGTCACGTTTCTCCCAGTCTTTCCTGAAGGAAATCTCTCCCATCCTCCCGATACCCACTTCTTCCTCCACCCTCCATCTGTATCTATAGTGATGTGTGCATATGGCATCACCTGTGCATGCTTACTGACTACCTGGGGTCCTGTACAGGCTGCTGCATCCACAGCAATCTCACGAAGGAGATTTTAGAAGGGGAACCCAAGTACAGCTCAAGGAAGACAGGGGCTTTACACAAGGTCGCCGAGCTAGTTAAGTAGCAAGGCTGGATTTCAGAGCTGGTCTGATGTCAAATGCACGCTTCTTTAATCAGCCCACACAGCCCTCAACTTCGTAGGGCAGGTGTATGTGGGTTATCTTTGGCTTTGTGCTTCTTACACAGTGTATTTCTTCAGTAGCACATCACAAAATTGAAAGCATAATAGAATTGCCCAAAGATCAGAAATTGGTTATGTGGTCATTCCTGTAGGTCAACTCATATCCTTAAGCAAAGTTATATGTACTGGCTGTTCAATAAGTATTTGTTAAAGGAAATCAAGTGTAAATATGGTGAGATTCAGAAAGTCAAATATGAGCCTCAATTCTCAAGTTAGGAATAGTTGAATCAGAATAAGGGAAGTTGTTTTAAGTTTTTCTAACCAATAATTTTCTGTCCAATAGTTTTCCAATTTATATGCTGACAATCTTTCAACTAAATTCCATACACAGAGTACTTCTAAAACAGTATTCCAATACAAGTAAGCCTTGGTATGATACTGTTTTTGATCATTTAGGAAAATTACAGTGCATGGAAATGAAATGATAAGAGTGCTTTTAAGATTTTTGTTAGATCTGATAATGGCATTCTAGATATACAGGATAACTAAAAGGTTTTCACAGTTATATACTCAAGTATATAGGGATGAAATAACATGATGACTGGGGATTACTTTTAAATACTTTTAAAAAAAAGGGGAAAGGGTAATAGATGAGGTATGGTAAAACTCTGATTGTTATTTACTAGGCCTGGATGATGGTGTGGGGATTCATTATCTAGTCCCCACTGTTGTGTATATTTGAAAGTTCCATTAAAGGGGAAAAAAAGAAAAACTCATTCCTGAAACACCTGACTTTATAAAAATATTGCATATAAAAACTACTAGGAAAAGGGGGACGGGGAATTGGAGAGTTACAGAATTTCAACTTGTAGTTAATGAATTTTTCCCCAAAAACAAGGTATTCCAAGAGCTATAAAAATCCAAGTAACACAGCATTTAGTTTTGACTTTTGCTCTAAAGAAAAGCTTTAATAGTTATAAAAAATGGTCAATCTTCCTAGTACCCCCAAGTCTTTGGAAGAACACTTCTTAAACAGTCTTTCCCTTGTTGTCACCCATTATTACAATAAAGCACAAAGCCACTCAGCAAAGCAGCTGCACAATGCTTACAACAGCTTTTTCTCCTGCAGCAGCAATTTCCTATCATGATGGCAACCAAGTGGTCAGCACAATGGAAGGATAAAACGCCTACATTTTCTTTCTTTTTTTTTTCAATATATGCATTGCCTACTTTTTAAATTTATGTGTACTAAAAGGTTGTGTATTAAGAAAAGTTAAATATATTAGAGATCTTTAAAGCCAAGCTGTTTGTAAAGCAAAATTCTGTAGGTTTAAAAATTCTGATTATATACGTGTAAACACACCTTACTCTTAAATTGATGTAAATGAGGCACGTTCATGTTGCATAAGCTGAGATCTTTATTATAACACTCACCTTGAGATGTTTTCCCATTCAGGGGAAGAAAGGTTCCGAAGAACTTCCCTTTGCCTTAAACCATCACTTGAGGAATCCTCAGGATACTGTCCCCGATTAGAACCAGCGGGCTGCTCTGTGGATTCAGCCACCTAAATAAGCGTAACATGAACACAGAACAAGGGAGCTGATGCAACTGTCTGAAATCAAGCAAAAGGAATTATTTTCCTGTCAAGGGCTTATGTCTCCTACTCCCCACCTCTGAACGTGACAAAATTAAATAGAAGCAACGTTATGTAAAAAATAGTCTGATATTTATTAAACACAATTTTCAATATACAGATGCTAACATATTCATATTTTTTCCCTACAGTAACGATGCTACACTTTCATTAAAATTTCATTAAAATCTTCCAATGAAGTTGTCATTGGTGAGAAAGCTTCTTGATAATGGTGCTAAACTTACTCATCGCAGAAATCTGACCAACAAGATTTATAAATAGAACCCGGCCCAAACTTTCTAAAATAGTATTCTCATACAAGTAAGCCTTGGTTTTGATCATTTTTTAAAAATTACAGTGCAGGGAAATGAAATGGTAAAGTGCTTTTAAGATTTTTGTTAGAATTGATAATGGCAAAATAGGGAATTTCCTATGCTCTGTTCAGATGTTCTAGGAAATATAATGCAAATTTAGAGTGCATCACTACACTAGAATACTAACACCATATATGTGAATAAACATTGTGAAATGAAAAATACATGTTTTTTTCTGTCACATAGAAGTCTTTAGAGCCAGGTCCAGTCGCACATGCCTGTAGTCCCAGCTACTCAGGAGGCTGAGGTAGGAGGATCACTTGCCCTCAGGAGGTTGAGAAAAGCCTGGGCCACATAGCAAGACCATATTTAAAAAAAAAAAAAAAAAAAAATTCTTTAAAGATCACTTGATAAAGACTCTGATCTTTTCCTATCCAACTAATCATAATGAAAATTTCCAGAGGAAATATATTCACTTTTGTACTCTTTATAAAACTTAATGGCTCCTTTGAAAAAACTTGCTATGTGCTAAATTCAATAAAAATCCAATTAGTGTTAGTTCAGTAATCTCGATACACAGTAACCATAGATCAAATCATATCCCAGAAGATAGTGCAGTATGTAACTCCACTTTTCCACTACAGCAGTAATGGAACAATCTGCTACTATGAACCTATCACTTGTGTTGATAATACAGTTTCTAATTCCTAGCAAAGAAACAAAATAGTACTTGGTAATAACACCATACTGTCTCTCAATAAAAGTTTTATCCAACTTCTTTTATTACTCCCCTGAAAGTCTGAATGATACAAATTGTTATCATCATGTAGAAGTAGACACACCTTGGCGCTGATTTCTGGCATTTTTGAAGGACTCTTCACATTGCACACCAGATGCAAAACATGCCGTTTTTCCTGCTAAAAGTAATAAGAAGGCACTTAAGGACCTGAACCTAACCTGGTGAGTGCTTAAAAACATTCAGAGGTTAATGTGTAAGTGAGGTACCTTTGGAAGCAAGTCCCTGAGACATTGGTGATCCAACAACAGCTTCCCAGAATAAATTAACCTCTGGTCCTCCGGACGCTTATCATGGAAAGAAAAACACAGGTCAGCATTTCACCCCCAAAAGTTCCTAAACACAGAAGAAACTGTTTTATACAAGTAATTTGATTATGTGTGTTTCCCCCCAGCATCACGGGAAAATACCTTCTCAAAAACCCCATATACAAAACTTCTATTTAGAAAGTGTCTAACTTTAACTGGTCTCTAACACGCAAATAAATGCAGAATGGCAAATTATCGGCTGGGCACAGGGGCTCATGCCTATAATTCAAGCACTGTGGGAGGCCAAGGTGGGCAGATCGCCTGAGGTCAGGAGTTCGAGGCCAGCCTGGCCAACATGGTGAAACCCCATCTCTACTAAAAATGCAAAATTAGCTGGGCGTGGCGGCTTGTGACCGTAACCCAAGCTACTCGGGAGGCTGAGGCAGGGGAATCACTTGAACCCGGGAGGCAGAGGTTGCTGTGAGCCAAGATCACGCCACTGCACTCCAGCCTGGGCGACAGAGTGAGGCTCTATCTCAAAAAAAAAAAAAAAAAAGGGCAAATTATCTCCAGTCCAAACCTATGGCAATGTACTTCTTAATTCCCAGGTAAACTGATTCCTATTACTAAAAGCAACAAACAGCAAACAGGGCACCTACAACCAAATCAAGTTCGGTTTCAGAGAAAACTCAGAGTACTCCCAAGGCCAGCCTTAACCAAAACCACCTAGCAGTGCTCCAAAATAATGTGAAGCTATTCTAAACCGAAGTGTTCACAGACGATTTCTTGGCATACAAATGCAGTTATAGAGGAGATGGCGTGTGGGTGATATACACAACCACCCTGTGAGATTTAGTATCCCTATTTTTTTTTTTTTTTTTGAGACACAGTCTCGCTCTGTCCCCCAGGCTGGAGTGCAGTGGCGCGATCTCACCTCACTGCAAGCTCCGCCTCCCGGGTTCACACCATTCTCCTGCCTCAGCCTCCCCAGTAGCTGGGACTACAGGCGCCTGCCACCTCGCCCGGCTTTTTTGTATTTTTAGTAGAGATGGGGTTTCACCGTGGTCTCGATCTCCTGACCTCGTGATCCACCCACCTCGGCCTCCCAAAGTGCTGGGATTACAGGCGTGAGCCACCGCGCCCGGCCTAGTATCCCTATTTTAAGGGAGGAAAGTCTGAAAAACTGACTTGTCCAAGGTCATCTGCTGCCACAGTGTCACAATTCCCACCCCTCTACTCCATATCACCGATGTTAATGCCATAGGGACTGCACACTCTTTTACACAAATCTCATTTTAAAAATCTATTTGAAACTCCTTCTAAACTGTACTTAAAAATAATGACTTCAAATAATATTAACATATAAACTGTCTATTGGAGATCACTAACGTGTTAATCTACTCATGCCAGAATAACTGATTAAGCAAAACCTGGAATAAAGGTGTTCCTGCCAAGTAGCTTGAGATAATTAAAGCAAGCTGTTTAAAACAAACAAAACAGCAAAAAGTGCATCTACTTATCCATATACATCAGGACTTTTTGACACTGTAACTGAACCAAAATAAACATACTGAATGCTGTGTTCACCGGTTTTTTCACTGACAGGTGAGAACTTTAAAGGTAAATGCTAATATATACATGAATTTGTAAAACAGTACCTTTTGTATATGTAGGGTCCTGCATTTATTAGAGTTCAACCACTAGAAAAGGCTGGAAAACCACAGCTGCCAGTGGTTTTGATTTTCCCCCTTTTAAAGGCCTAACTTGATACTGAGTCTTCACACAGATGGCTGATTTGAAAAATATTAAATAGGCTGGGCGTGGTGGCTCACGCCTGTAATCTTAGCACTTTGGGAGGCCGAGGCACGTGGATCACGAGGTCAGGAGATTGAGACCATCCTGGCGAACACGGTGAAACCCTGTCTCTACTAAAAATACAAAAAATTAGCCGGGCGTGGTGGCGGGCGCCTGTAGTCCCAGCTACTCGGGAGGCTGAGGCAGGGGAATGGCGTGAACCCGGGAGGCGGAGCTTGCAGTGAGCCGAGATCGTGCCACTGCACTCCATTCTGGGAGACACGGGGAGACTTCGCCTCAAGAAAAAAAAGAAAAATATTAAGTAAAGTCAACGACTATTACAAAGTAGGCCTTCTCATAATATACCATTTTCTACCACTGAAAACAAATGATAAGTATGTTTCAGCCATAATAATTTTTAGACACAAATTTGTATACCTGAGAGGTATTTGTTTACAATCTTAGGTCTTCAGACTGAACAGATGGGAGCCGCGTTCCTCACCAAAGGAAGCCCTTAAGAAAAACCCTCCTCCAAAACCCTGCCTTTTGCCATATGATGCAACCATAGGCTACACCTGCTTCACCAATTTGTGTCCCCAATAGCCATTCTCATGGCAACACAGCCACCCAGTTTCTTGGAGGCAGTTATAGTGAAACTGAAAAATGTGCCAGGGTGAATTCTAGAGGACATGGAATGTAAGCTTACTAAATAAACATGCAAATTTCAAAATAACAACTCAGATGGAAAACTCACTTCTAAAGCATTCTTAACCATATGGAACAAAAACAGACACAGGCGCTACCACAAGTTGGAACTCACGACTTCACTATCTTTTCCTGCCCGGATGCCCTCTCCTGTGTGATGAAGAATTATGCTCGTGGGCAGTGAACAACACTGCTGACACTTACATAATATCAGAGCAGAAAGTAAATACAGGAAGGGCCGGCTTACAGCCTCATCACGTGGTGGCCAGGGCAGGCGGTGCTAAGGGTGATGTTGACAGATGTGTCAACCAAAACAAAGCAAGGAAGTCTTGCTAATAATGGAGAGGCTGCCGTCCTAAAACCAGACTGAAGGCGACTCCTGCCTGCTTCCCTTCTCAGTCGCTCTTGGTCAGAAAGTGCACGGGACTCCACCCCGGGACTCGGCAATGGCTGCGCGGTCCAGTGCGACAGGGAGGGGCACGGCGGAAGGTGGACAGGGAGGAGAAGAGCCACGTCCCGCTTCTGGGTGTGGGGCCTTCCGTCCACAGTGTCTGGGCGGTCCCCAGGTTTCTCAAGCCACGGCCCCGGGTGGCACCTGCCCGCTCCTCTCCCCGCAGAGAGGCTGCATTCAGAAACCTCATTTTGAAGCACGGATGTTTTCTTACTTCTAGCCATTGGATGCAAGCCCAGTTAGGAACACCGAGTTGCCTGGCCGCTGGGGGAAAACAGGCTTGGAGGGTGAAATGACTCGCCCAAGGTCAGGCTGCTGATTACTGACGGCCCCTGGGCAACAGAGGGGAGCCCGCGTCGGCGGGGCAGGGAAGGAGAGACCACAGCCCTGGGGGAGGTGACCGGCCGGGCGATCGCAGCCGTCAGGGGGAGGAGGCCACAGGACAGGGCAGGCGGACGTGGCATTCCTAGCAGAGGGCAGGGGACCACAGCCTAGGGGCGGGAATTCGGGGCCGCTCTCACCGGACGCTCGGGGTAGACGCGGCTCAGGTGGGCCTTGAGGTGGCCCACGCTCCAGCTGCGGTCTCCACTCAGCTCCAAGTCGCGGTGGCGCTGGTTGGGGCTCTTCACCAGCAGCGTGACGGGCTCGGGTTCGGTCTCGGACTCCATGGTGGCGTCGGGGCTCCGCTGCGCTCCCAGGTGCCAGACAGGCGGCGTAGCAGCCGCCCCCAACCTCCGCAACGACCGTTCGCGTCTCTGGGGCGCGCGCCCCCGCTTTGGGCGCCTTTTATAGGAGCCCCGCGCCCGGCTCTGCGGACAAAACGCTCTGTGGCTGCCGCCCATTGGCTGAGGCGGAGGCACTGTCCCAACGTGGCCCAATCGGCGTCCGGATCCGGGTGGCAGAGGGCGGACCGAGCACGTGGGCGCGGGCTGATGCAACCCGCCGCCTCTGCGTCACCCCGAGGCACGGCTGCGCCCCGGGAACCCGAGTTCGGCGGCCATGTTTGGGTGCGCTGCAGGCCGCGCGGGGAGCTTGGCCTGAGACCTGGGGGGCCCCCAGCTCGGGTGGCTGAGGGCATCCGACGCAGGGGGTGGGGAGTGGGGTATCCCAGCAGACCCCAGTTTAGCAGTCTCTGCAAATTGTTTCCTCACAAAGCCGCACCTCCACCCTTTTTCACCCCAGGTGCCAGTGCCCACTTCCCGTTTTTCTGCCTCCAGTGGCCCCACGTGGAAACCTACGGGGAATCGCGTCCTACAGGGGAAGACTACCCACTCGGCCCTCATAGAAAGGCTGGGCGACCCCGTGTGCAGAACCACCTAGGAGAACACCACGTGCTCCTAAGGACAAGGAAGGAGCGAGGCCAGATCTTCCTTGGGCTGGGAGGATGGAGGCATCCAGGCAGCTGTTGCCAATTTCCCTGGGCCTCAGACTTGAACGTTTGGGACATCACCCTTATGATGACTGACAAGTCAGCCACAGTCCTGCGCACACTGGAGCCCCCCGCCCAAAAGGGCATCACTTTATAAGATACACATGCACCTGTTAAATTGGGGCTGAGACGAGGAGGGCGGGCTTCTCCGATTCCTGAAGTGGGACCATAAAGACCTCTTCATTGTAGGCATTCCCTCCTCCTCCTCTGTAGAAAAAAAAAAAGTCTTGAAAAACAAAACTGACATTGCCCCGACCCTCTCCTTGTTCCAACCGCCTTGGGACATCTGTTTTTTCAGGTGTTGTCAGGAGCTTGCCAAGGACAGGAAGGTAACAGGAGGAGCCTGGTCTGGTTGGTGGGTATATTCATCTGCTGCAGCTGCCATAACAAAGTGCCATAAACTGGATGGCTTAAGACGGGGTCCCCAACCCCCCCCAACCCCCCCCCCGGGCCACGGACCGCTATAAGTCCCTGGCCTATTAGGAACCAGGCGGCACCACAGGAGGTGAGCCAGCAGCCAAGCTTCATCTGTATTTACAGCTGCTCCCTATGGCTGCATTAACACCTGAGCTCAGCCTCCTGTTAGATCGGGGGCATTAAATTCTCATAGGAGCCGAACCCTATTGTGAACTGTGCACGCAAGTGAACTAGGCTTTGCTCCTTATGAGAATCGAATGCCTGATGATGGGAGGTAGAGCTGAGTTGGTGATGTTAGTGCTGGGAGTGGCTGCAAATACGGATTAACATTAGCAGAGAAGTTTCACTGCACAGAGGCTATGATAAATCAATTGTTTGCAGACTCGTATCAGAACACTATCAGTGAGTGGCAAGTTGCATCTGGTGGCAGGCTTTACAGTGGCAAGTGTGTGTACTTCAGTTGTACAGCTGCATCTGGTGGCCTTAAAAGTATGTTTGAGGCCGGGCGAGGTGGCTCACGCCTGTAACCCCAACACTTTCGGAGGCCGAGGCGGGCAGATCATGAGGTCAGGAGCTCCAGACCAGCATGACCAACATGGTGAAATCCTGTCTCTCCTAAAAAATACAAAAAATAGCCAGTCATGGTGGCACGCACCTGTAATCCCAGCTACTCGGGAGGCTGAGGCAGGAGAATTGCTTGAACTCAGAAGGTGGAGGTTGCAGTGAGCCGAGATTGTGCCATCACACTCCAGCCAGACTCCGTCTCAAAAAACAAAACAAAACAAAACAAAAAAACTAAACAACAACAACAACAAAACAGAATGTTTGAGACAACTTCAAATCTCCACATGTTCTGGATTAAAGTCTAGGCTTTAAACCTGAGATGGCCACAAAAGCACTGAAAAGCCTGCTTTCATTTCCAACATCCTTTTTTTTTTTTTTTTTTTTGAGACAGAGTCTCACTCTGTCGTCTAGGCTGAAGTGCAGTGGCACAATCTCTGCCCACTGCAACCTCCGCCTCTCTGGTTTAAGCCATTCTCATGCCTCATGCCTCCACCTCCCGAGTAGCTAGGATTACAAGAGTGCGCCACCAGACTTGGCTATATATATATATTTTATTATTTTTAGTAGAGACAGATGGGGTTTTGCTGTGTTTTCCAGGCTGGTCTTGAACTCCTCACCTCAAGTGATCCATCTGCCTTGGCCTCCAAAAGTGCTGGGATTACAGGTGTGAGCCAACACGCCTGGCCTATTGCAGCATCCTATCTCTGTGAAGCAGGGTTTTCTGCAGTGACAGCAACCAAAATGAGGAGACTCGACATAAGTAACACACTTCGGGTGTCACTGTCTCCCATCTCCCACAGATGGGACCGTCTAGTTGCAGGAAAACAAGCTCAGGGTTCCCACTGATTCTACATTATGGTGAGTTGTATAATTATTTCATTATATATTACAATGTAATAACAATAGAAATAAAGTGCACAATAAATGTAATGTGCTCGAATCATCCTGAAATGTAATAACAATAGAAATAAAGTGCACAATAAATGTAATGTGCTCGAATCATCCTGAAACCATGCCCCCCACCCCACCCCTGGTCTGTGGAAAAACTGTCTTCCACAAAACTGGTCCCTGGTGCCAAAAAGGCTGGGGATGGCTGGCTTAAGAAACAGAAATCTGTTGTCTTGGTTCTGGAAACTGGAAGTCTGAGATCAAGGTGTCCGCAGGGTTAGTTCCTTCTGAGGTCTCAGGGGAGAATCTTCCAGGCCCGTCTCCTATCTGGGTGGTTTGCTGGCACTTTTTTTCTTTTCTTTCTTTCTTTTTTTTTTTTTTTTTTTTTTTGAGATAGTTTTGCTCTGTTGCACAGGCTGGAGTGCTGTGGCACGATCTTGGTTCGCTGCAACCTCCACTTCCCAGGTTCAAGCAATTCTCCTGCCTCAGCCTCCCGAGTAACTGGGACTACTGGTGCCTGCCACCACGCTTGACTAATTTTTGTATTTTTAGTAGAGATGGGGTTTCACCATGTTGACCAGGCTGGTCTCAAACTCCTGACCTCATGATCTGCCCACCTCGGCCTCCCAAAGTGCCGGGATTAAGGCGTGAGCCAGTGCCCCCGGCCTGCTGGCACTCTTTGACGTTCCTTGGCATATAAAAGCATCATCCCAACCTGCCTTCATCTTCTCATGGGTTCTCCTTGTGTAGGTCTCTTCACATCATCTTCCCTGTGTACATGTCTGGCTCTGTGTCCACATTTCCTCTTTCCATAAGAGTACCAGTCATCGTGGATCAGAACCCACACTAATAACCTCATCTTAACTCCATCATCTGCAAAGGCCCTATTTCCCAATGCTGCCACATTCACAGGTACTGTTTAGGGCCTCAGCATCTCTTTGGAGGACTCAGTTCAGCCCACAGTAGTCAACCTTAATATAACACAGAATACAGGGTGATTTCTTTCTCAGCTGTCTTTATATTAAGATGAGAGGTTGAGGGCTTTGGAAATAAATTGTCCCCACACTCAGCTTTCTGCATTTGGTTTTGGTCTGCTGAGAAGGCTCTGATCTTTTTTTGTTTTTTGAGACGGAGTCTTGCTCTGTTGCCCAGGCTGGAGTGCAGTGGCATGATCTCGGCTCACTGCAAACTCCACCTCCTGGGTTCAAGCAATTCTCCTGCCTCAGCCTCCCAAGTAGCTGGGATTACAGGTGCCCACCACCACGCCAGGCTAGTTTTTGTATTTTTAGTAGAGACAGGGTTTCACCATGTTGGCTAGGCTGGTCTCAAACTCCTGGCTTCAAGTGATCCACCTGCCCCAGCCTCCCAAAGTGCTGGGATTACAGGTGCGAGACACCGCCTGGCCTAACCCTTTTTTCATCAAAGCTGGCTTCATGGGCCGCATGTAGTAGATGGGGCCCCGTGCTTGGTTTAATGCTCTGCTGTTATCTTTAAATTCTTTATAAGTTTTAAACAGAAGCCCTACATTTTCATTTTGCACTGGGCCCCACAAATTCTGTAGCTTTTCACACACCAGGATGGGAGATAATAACTGGTTATGATCTGGTAGTCTTGCAACTAGGGAGAAGCTAACCAGTGGAGCAAGCCCAGGTAAAACCAACATAGGCCTTAAAGGAGGCGGCGAGGCAGGAGGCGACAGCTGCATTGAGAAATCAAATATGCCAGGAGTGCGGTTTCCCCTCACCTGCAGTGACAAGGCTCAGGGCCCCTTAAGACGTTAAGATATCTTATCCCTTCCCACTCAGAAGAAAGAAAGTTCAGGAGTGTGATTTTGCATTTTTTTCCCCTAGGGAAAAGACAATCCAATTTCTGTGATTCTCTCTTGAGTTATCTCCCAATGAGATAGCTCCTTTTAAAGAAATTTGGGGACAGGAGTGGTGGCTCATGCCTGTAATCCCAGCAGGCAAGCAGATAACTTCAGGACAGGAGTTCGAGACCAGCCTGGCCAACATAGTGAAATGTCATCTCTACTAAAAATAGAAAAAAAATAGTCAGGCATGGTGGCGGGCACCTGTAATCCCAGCTACTCGGGTGGCTGAGGCAGGAATCGCTTGAACCTGGGAGGCAGTGGTTGCAGTGAGCTGAGATCATGCCACTGCACTCCAGTCTGGGAGACAGAGCAAGACTCAGTCTCCAATTAAAAAAAAAAGAGAGAGAGAAATTCGGTGATTCTGCTTATAGCACATTTAGGAAAATGTTAAAATCAGGTCAACAAATGTGCCAGGAATAGAGAGATAAACACAGCATGACCCTACTCTCAATGACTTTACAAGTATAATGAGGATGCTAACAAAAACACAAATAAAAGGCTATCCCAAAGTCAAACACATTTCTGAAGGATTCATGATTACATTGAGAAAAGAAGAAAGGGAGTCAGAGAAAACTTGATGGAAGAGGTAGAATTTGAGCTGAATTCTGAAGGATGGGTGAGATTTGAATAAAACTAATAATGGCAGCAATTACTGACTAAACACCATGGAGTGCCAGTGACTTTATATGCAGAATTTGAATGGGCAGGTAGAGCTCACTGGTTAAACTCACGGGGCCAGACCCCAGCTGCTTGTTTTCAAACCCAGCTTTTACTATGTGACCTTAAGCAAGTTACTTAACCTCTCTACCTAATTTTCCTCATCTGTAAAATAGGAAATATAGGAATAATAATAATAGTATCTTCTGTTTCATAGGGTTTTTGTGAGGCTTAAGTAGTACAAAGTTGTTAAGTTCTTGGGACAAACCCAGACATTTACTACGTGCTCAGTAAATGTTAGCCATTAATATTTAAAGGACTGGACTGAGTCCAGTACAGTGGTTCCCAAATCTGGCTATGCAACAAAATCACTGCAAGAACTTTGTTTTTCTTTTTTGAGATGGAGTCTCGCTCTTGTCACTCAGGCTGGAGTGCAGTGGCGTGATCTCGGCTCACTGCAACCTCCGCCTCCTGGGTTCCAGTGATTCTCCTACCTCTGCCTCCCAAGTAGCTGGGATTATGCCTGCCACAGGGCCTGGCTAATTTTTTTGTATTTTTAGTAGAGACGAGGTTTCTCCGTGTTGGCCAGGCTGGTCTCGAACTCCTGACATCAAGTGATCTGCCTGCCTTGGCCTCCCAAAGTGCTGGGATTACAGGCGTGAGCCACCACGCCTGGCCAGGGTATACTTTTAAATAAGAATAATGACCACATCATTATCATTATAATAATGACAATATCAGATAATAATGAGTGGTAAGACTGGAAAAAAGTCTTGGGGCCAGCTCAGAAAAGACTTTGAATGGTCACCCTTGGGAGTTTGGGCCTTATTTTGTGGACATTGGAGGTTTTTGAGCAGTAGAAAGGACAGATCAGAATCAGTATGGATCCACGTCATTATGGAGGGGGAGAGACTCGAGGCCAGGAGACTGATCAGTTCATTCAAGAGGAAATGTGGGCCAGGCTCGGCGGCTCATGCCTGTAATCCCAGCTCTCTGGGAAGCCAAGGCAGGCAGATCACCTGAGGTCAGGAATTTGAGACCAGCCTGGCCAACATGTCGAAACTCTGTCTCTACTAAAAATACAAAAATTAGCCAGGCGTGGTGGTGGGTGCCTGTAATCCCAGCTACTTGGGAGGCTGAGACAGGAGAATTGCTTGAACCTCAGAAGGCAGAGGTTGCAGTAAGCCAAGATCATACCACTGCACTCCAGACTGGGCAACAGAGCAAGACTCCATCTCAAAAAAAAAAAAAAAAAAAAAAAAATAGGCCGGGTGCGGTGGTTCATGTCTATAATCCCAGCACTTTGGGAGGGTGAGGCGGGCGGATCACAAGGTCATGAGATCGAGACCAGCCTAGCTAACAGGGTGAAACCCTGTCTCTACTAAAAATACAAAAATTAGCTGGGCATGGTGGCACCCACCTGTAATCCTAGCTACTCGAGAGGCTGAGGCAGGAGAATTGCTTGAACCCGGGAAGCGGAGGTTGCAGTGAGCCGATATTACGCCACTGCACTCCAGCTTGGTGATGGGACAAGATTCCAACAAAAAAAAAAAAAAAAAAAAAAAATAGAAAAAAGAAATAAAGTGGGAGAGAAAGCATGTGAGGGAATGCAAGTTAGTAAGCTGAAGGGAAATCCACAGTGTTCAATGGGATCTCTGGAAATGTGGAAATGAAAGAAACATGGAAACTTTTTTTTTTTTTTTTTTTGGAGACAGAGTCTCGCTCGGTCTCCCAGGCTGGAGTGCAGTGACCAGATCTCAGCTCACTGCAAGCTCCGCCTCCCGGGTTCACGCCATTCTCCTGCCTCAGCCTCCCAAGTAGCTGGGACTACAGGCGCCCGCCACCTCGCCCGGCTAGTTTTTTGTGTTTTTTAGTAGAGACGGGGTTTCACCGTGTTAGCCAGGATGGTCTCGATCTCCTGACCTCGTGATCCACCCATCTCGGCCTCCCAAAGTGCTGGGATTACAGGCTTGAGCCACCGCGCCCGGCCCAACATGGAAACTCTTTAACTTGATTGTGGTAGTGCTGCAGTGTTGCTGTCTCTCTGCTGTGATCGAATTCATGTTTGCATTCTGAGATGCAGACAGGAATGGAAGAACCAAGGCCTATCTTATTTTACAATCAGGCTGCGAAGGTAGAGAATGGGCCTTTGCAAAACCTGAGTCAGCAAGAGATCATTGCCAGTACTCATGTTTTATTTGAAACAGTCTGGTGTCTTAGGCCCTCCTGAACTTCCATACTTTGTTTTTTGAACTCTTGGTTGTTGTTTTATTTTTCTTTTTTTTTGAAGTCATTTAAACTCCAACCAGAGTCTGTGCTTTTTATGTCATTCTGAAGTCCTAATGTGGCCACCCACATGAGCCACCTTCTTTAGCCCAGGAAATGGACGTCCTGTTCCATACTAATGAACCCTTCCCACAGCAACTCTCCTGCCCTCGCTAAGCCAGAAGCAGCTTCCCTTCTCTACAAGAAGTAGCTCCCCAAGGCAAATCCTCCCTTAACACTGTGGCCCATGAAGGGGAAGTGTTTTTGTTTGAAGCAAGGGGAATCTCAGACTGTGGTTATCAACTTTTGAGGACTTGGGGCACCCACTTCCCTGCTACTCCCCTGTGCCACCTGATTCTTCTTCTTTTTTTTTTTTTGAGATGGAATCTCGCTCTGTCACCAGGCTGGAGTGCAACGGCATGATCTCAGCCCACTGCAATCTCTGCCACCCGGGTTCAAGCAATTCTCCTGCCTCAGCCTCCTGAGTAGCTGGGACTACAGGCGCCCGCTACCATGCTCAGCTAATTTCTGTATTTTTAGTAGAGACAGGGTTTCACCATGTTGGCCAGGATGGTCTCGATCTCTTGACCTCGTGATCCACCCACCTCAGCCTCCCAAAGTGCTGGGATTGGAGGCATGAGCCACCACGCCCAGCTGCTACCTGATTCTTAAAGGTGTTTGTTACACACAGTTTTTAAATGGAAGAAAATGAAAACTGAGCTAGTTTTTGAGAACCTCAAAGTGTCTCTAAAATAGGAGACACCAAAGGGTATGACCAGTTAAGACTGACAACGGGGGCCAAGCTATGGCAGCAGAACAATGGGTCTGATAATTAAACTCAGCCCTTAGAAAGTTTTCAGCATACCCAGAGTTGCTGGATAAGTCAACACAGAATTACCAGATGACCCAACAATGCCTCTCCTAGATATCTATCTACCCAAAAGAATTGAAAGCACTTTTCACAAAAATTTGTCCATGAATATTCATAGCAGCGTTATTTATAATAGCACAAAAGGTGGAAACCACCCAAAGGTCCACCAACTGAATGAATAAGCAAAATACAGTATATCCACACAATGCAATATTATTCAGCCTTAAACAGGAATGAAGTGCTGATGCATGCTACAATATGGACGAGCCTTGAAAACACGATGCTAAGTGAAAAAGTCAGACACAAAAGGCCACATAAGGCCACATATTGTATCTACTTATATGAAATATCTAGAACAGGCAAATCCATAGACACAGAAAGCAGATGAATGCTTGCCAGGGGTTAGTGGGGATTTACTGCTTAATAGGTCCAGGATTTCCTTTTGGGGCGATGAGAATGTTTTGGAATGAGATAGTGGTGATGGTTGCACAACACTGTGAATGTACTAAATACCACTGAATTACACTTTAAAATAGTTAAGGCCGAGCACAGTGGCTCACACCTGTAATCCCAGCACTTTGGGAGGCCGAGGCGGGTGGATCACCCGAGGTCAGGAGTTGGAGACCAGCCTGGCCAACATGGCGAAATCCCATCTCTATAGAAAAAAAAAAAAAAAAAAATACAAAAAGTAGCTGGGCCTGGTGGCATGTGCCTGTAATCCCAGCTACTTGGGAGGCTGAGGCACAAGAATCGCTTGAACCTGGGAAGTGGAGGTTGCAGTGAGCTGAGAGCCCACCACTGTACTCCAGCCTGGGCGAGAGAGTGAGACTTTGTCTCAAAAAAATAAAATAAAATAGTTAAAATGGTAAATTTTGTGTTATGTCTTTTACCATAATTTTTTAAAGACCTTGGCCTGACATGGTGGCTCATGCCTATAATCGCAGCACTTTGGGAGGCTGAAGCTGGAGGATGGCTCGAGGCCAGGAGTTCAAGACCAGCCTGGACAACAGAGTGAGACTCTCTCTCTCTCTCTCTCTCTCTCTCTCAAATAAAATAAGAAAAGAAAGAAAGAAAAAACCCTGCTTGGGCTTCCCAGTTCTGAGTGCTACTCTCCAGCCTTTCTTCCAAGAGTGGAAGGAAGTCAATAAAACAACCTCCACCACACATAGGAAACCTTCACTGATTACCCCAAGAAAGGACTTAGATCCTGGAGAGGATGGGTAGATGGGAGGTTATCTGCCTGATTTGGTCATCTCTCCAGCAGTAAATACTTGCTTTTGCCCTAGAGCATGCCAGGTTTATGGCTGTCCTTGGCTGACCAGGTTTGGACCCAGGACAAACAAGAGTCAGGTGGAGCCCGCCCTCCAGGCCAGCATCTAGGGCAAGGGTCATGGCTGAACTTGGAGGCCCCAGGTAACCTCTGAAGTCCACATTCTTTTTCCCCTATCATAGCTTCCTTCTAAATATTCTGATTGTTATCCAGGTTTTACTTTAAACGAAAAGAAAAAATATATATCTTAATGTCATGTACCTTTTCTTTTCTTTTTTTTTTTTTTTCTTTTCTTTTTTTGAGATGGAGCTTCACTCTTGCTGCCCAGGCTGGACTGCAATGGCACAATCTTGGCTCACTGCAATCTCTGCCTCCTGGGTTCTAGCAATTCTCCTGTCTCAGCCTTCCGAGTAGCTGGGATTACATGTGCCTGCCATCACGTCCGGCTAATTTTTGTAGTTTCAGTAGAGACGGGGTTTCACCATGCTGGCCAGGCTGGTTTCAAACTCCTGACCCTGGGTGATTCACTGGCCTCGGCCTCCTGACGTGCTGGGATTACAGGCGTAAGCTACCATGCCTGGCCTCATGTACCTTTTCTTGTACACAGAATATTCTATACCCTAAGTAGGATTTTGATCCCGTGTTACTTTCTTTCTTTCTTCCCCCAGGAAAACTCCCACCTTCCCCAAGTTGACTTCAGAGGACTAGACCCAGCACTTCAGCACAGATGCGTAAGATACCAGAAGTAGCTTAGGGCAACATTTTTGTTCAAATGGTGGGACTTTTTGATCTCCTCCAGGAATTTATTTCCGCTTGCTCAGCCCTCACATTAAGTCCTGGACTTATCCTCCTGTCTTTATCAGCCCATTGCAAACAACTGCACTTACTCCTCCAACTCTTATCTCTGACGAGGCCCAGTTGGCCTTTCCTGCCCTAGGCCCATATCCATCACTGAGATCTCTGGAATTAACCCCTGGGTGTAGTTCTTTGTGTACAGGCTCCAGTCCCCTCCCCGATACATACCTTGCCCTAGTACTCCTGACATTAACCAACCCTGTCTTTTTCCAGGAAAGGACCCGGAATATCACCCCACTGAACGAGGCTCTTCCCACCCAGCCCACCTCCTAGGTGTGCTTATAAGAGCATAACTGCATCTAATTTGGTGCATATATTAGCATCATTTCATTTCTTTTCTTTTTTATTTCAACTTTTATTTTAAGTTCTGGGGTACACGAACAGGTTATGCAGGTTTGTTACATAGGTAAATGTGTGCCATGGTTGTTTGCCGCAGAGATCATCCCATCACCTGGGTATTTCTTTTTCTTTTTCTTTTTTGTTTTTTTGTTTTTGTTTTTTTTTTTTTTTTTTTTTTTTTT
>NC_045450.1:41599492-41623616 GCF_002776525.5 Piliocolobus tephrosceles | reverse complement strand
TTTTTTTTTTTTTTTTTTTTTTTTTTTTTTTTGAGGTGGGGTCTCACGGTCACCCAGGCTGGAGTGCAGTGGTGCAATCTCGGCTCACTGCAGCTTCCACCTTCTGGATTCAATAGATTCACCTCCCTCAACCTCCCGAGTAGCTGGGATTACAGGTGCCCACCACCATGCCTGGCTAATTTTGGTATTTTCAGTAGAGATAGGGTTTTACCATGTTGGCCAGGCTGGTCTCAAACTCCTGGCCTCAAGCAATCTGCCTGCCTCGGCCTCCCAAAGTACTGGGATTACAGGCGTGAGCCACCGCACCCGCCACCTGGGTATTAAGACCAGCATCCATTAGCTATTCTCCCTAATTCTCTCCCTCCCCTCACCCTCCTCCCACAATGACAGGCCCCAGTGTGTGTCGTTCCCTCCCACGTGTCCATGTGCTGTCATCATTCAGCTCCCTTTTCTGATCTGAAGGTTTACCTGTCTGCAAGTACAACCTATTGACCTCCAGGGCTCTCTCTCAAGATCTCACTCAGCACTTTGACAACTGGCTCACAAGCTTCCCCTCCACCCCTTGCCCACCTTAACAACTCCAGCGTCCAGCTCACACTCTCATGATATTTAGCTCACTTCCCTTTATCTTGTCTCCACTTTGCTCTACCACCCATTGGTATGATCCATTCATTTGTTCTTCATTCATTCATTCTGCAGACATTTATTGGGTGTCTACTCTGCTAACCTGTGCTGCACCCTAGGGTAAGAGATGAGTCACATGTGTTCACCCTCAAAGCTGACATGCAGTCTTTCAGCTGTTTCAGCAGTTAAGATATTGAAATACCCCTGTGCCTGTTGGGTCCACAGTCCCCGCCCTGAGTCCCCTCCAGCTGCCCTGGGCCCTCCCCTAGTCTCCCTCCCATCCAGCAACTAAAAGGTGCATCTCAAGTCCCACCTTTGTAGACCTCATAGGCAATTGGTGGACACCATAGAGTTTGGTGTGCCCAAGATGTTTAGTTCCTCCAGAGTGTCAGGCTGTGAAGTGCACACGTACTGACCACAAACTTCGTTCTTCTCCATCTCCCCGTCTCCCACATCGACTGCATATTCTTCTTTGTTGTTGTTGTTTGTTTGTTTTTGAGACAGGGTCTCACTCTGTTGCCCAGGCTGGAGTTCAGTGGCACCATCTCAGCTCACTGTAGGCTCAACCTCCTTGGTTTAAGCCATCCTCCTGCCTCAGCCCCCAAGTAGCTGGGACTACAGGTGCATGCCACCACGCCTGGCTAATTTTTGCATTTTTAGTAGAGATGGGGGTTTTACCATGTTGCCTAGGCTGGTCTAGAACTCCTGACCTCAAGTGATCCGCCTGCCTTGACCTCCCAAAAGGCAGGGATTATAGGTGTGAGCTACTGTGCCCGGCCCACTGCATGTTTTTGTTGCTGTTGTTGTTTTGGGGTTTTTTGAGACAGAGTCTCGCTCTGTGGCCCAGGCTGGAGTGCGGTGACACCATCTTGGCTCACTGCAACCTCTGCCTCCTGGATTCAAGCGATTCTCCTGCCTCAGCCTCCTGAGTAGCAGGGACTACAGGTGGCCACCACCATGCCTGGCTAATTTTTTTTTTTTTTTCATAGAGACGGGGTTTCACTGTGTTGGTCAGGTTAGTCTCAAACTCCTGGCCTCAAGTAATCTACCTGCCTTGGCCTCCCAAAGTGCTGGGATTACAAGCATGAGGCACCACGCCCAGCCTGCAGGTTCTTTTTGTCTTTATGCTACTAGCATTTCAAATGTTGTCAAGTCTTGCAGCTCACTTCCGGTCTCCCCATCCACTTGGGAGCTCACGGTCATCCTTCTTGAATCCCTCCCTCATGCCTTGTCCTTCCCTCTTTGCTTGGCCAGCCCCATTGCTGGGGAACATGTCACCTGCAATTTCCATGTTTGCTTTCTGACCTGGTGCTCAGGGGCCCTGCTAGGGCAGATCACAAGGGCAAGGGTCCTGAGAGTTTTGCACCCCAGGGCTACCAGACTTCTGGTAAAAATGTGTGGCAAAAATGTCCCCCATTTTGTTGATTCATCATCGCTACCTTTTCTGCAGTTATTCTTTTCCTTGCATCGTCAATCTCTCCCCTCTGACCTATCGATACACTCAGGTCTCTATTACTCATCCTCACTCTGTAACAGAGACATTTATTGTTCAATGAATATTCACATCTTCCCCCAAATTTCACAGCACTCTTGCAGTTAGGTGGAGCCATGTGACTATTTGGCTTTGGCTAATGGGCTTTGAGTGGAAATAAATAACGTCCCTTCTGGGTGGAAGCATTTAAAAGCCAGTGCGTGACCCTCCAGCTCTCTTTTCCCTTCTTCAGTGAGCTGGAAGCTACTGGTCAAGGTGGTGGCTTCCCAAGACAGGAGTAAGTTTGATCGTTGAGTCCTGACGTAGAGAAGAGGAACCCTGAAGAGCTGCCTGACTGTGGTAGGAATATTTGTAACAGAAACAGAACTTTGTCATGTAAGCCTCTCACATTGAGAGGACAATTTGTTACTGCAGCATAGCTTAGCATTACTCTAATACATGCCCTATGGTAACAACAGTCAAAGCACCTTTCCTTGAGTCTCCTATTCCCTCGGGTTTCCACTCTATTTCCCTCAATATCTCCATTGCTGACTTACTCAAGTATGAAGTCTCTAAGCAGGGCTGCTGTTTACTTTTCCTGTCTACAAATTCATTCCTCAATCCCTGGCCCTTGACCTGCCGCTTTACCTAATTATTCCCTGCAAGGCTCCCAGTGATGCTACAACCCCAAATTCAACAGCACCTTCAGTGGCTCCAGCCCCTTTGCAGACAGGTACTACATGGTCGACTCTGAGCTTCTTTCATCCCCTTCTCTGGTTCCTCCTCGGTGATCTGAGTTTTCTTCCTGTCCCTCCAATGCTCTTTTCAAGTCTGCCTCACCACTGACCCTTCTTCACTCTGCCTCCTAAATATAGCCCTTCCCAAGGTCTAGCCCTGTTCTTTCTTTGTACTTTCTCTCTTGATCTCACCCAAGCTATGATTTCCATGTCACTGACCATGACCATGACTCCCAAATCTGTTTACGGTCACTGCTCTCAAAGAGCTGCAGGCTAACAGGGAACACCTTGAGCTCTTCCCAGGCTCCCGGACCACAGGTCTGACCACCTGGGCATTCTCACACTTAAAGTACCAAACTCAAATCAATTTGCTTGCTCTTTCCCTTCAGCATTAAGCCTGTTACTCTGCCCTTCATATTACATGACTGCTACTTCTCCTCCTCTTTCATTTATTTATTTATTTATTTATTTATTTATTTATTTATTTAAGATAGAGTCTTGCTCTGTCACCCAGGTTGGAGAGCAGTGGCACAATTACAGCACTGCAGCCTCAACCTCCCAGGTTCAAGCGATCCTCCCACTTCAGCCTCTGGAGTAGCTGAAGCCACAGGTGCGCACCACCACATCCAGCTAATTTTTTTTTTTTTTTTTTTTTTTGTAAAGATAGGGTTTCATCATGTTGCCCAGGATGGTCTCAAACTCATAGGCTCAGGTGATCACCCTGCCTTGGCCTCCCACAGTGTTGGGATTACAGGCATGGGCCACCGCGCCCGGCCCAGTCTTACTTTCCTATGCACACTTCTCTCACACTCCAGGAAAACTGGCTTGTTTCTCGTTCTCCAAACATGCCCAGGGCAATCCTTCCTCTGTCTTTTGCTCAAGCTACCCCTGCTGCCCGGAAAGCCTTCTTCCCACCCCAGCTCTCATTCCTGTCTTTCTATTGAATCCCACCAATCTCTGGAACCTATTAGGCCAAAAAAATGATCTAGAGAAACTCGAAATCCTTGGATCCAAAGGCTCACACCACAGGGGAGTAGGAAGTGGTGGGCTGGGAAGAGCAGTGGGTTGGGGGTGACTAAGGAATGTGTACCCCTTTTGTACACCATGTTCCCTATAAAGACTTTCCTAATACCCTTGACCTTATGTGTTTGCTCCCTCCTTTGCAAACGTAGAATGTTTTATTTGTAACTTTTATGAGTTAGAATAAAATCACTTGTCCTTCCTTGCTACTGTCTTTCATCTATCAGACATTTTGCTCTCTGGCCTCCCAGCCAGGTGGTTCTTCTCAGAGTATTTATAGAACTGTATTTGTGATGGCTCCCTTTTAGGAAGTGGGTGCGTATGTTGTACTTTTGCTTTCGGTCACAGGATGAAACCTCACTTCAAGTGGGAAATTACCAATGAAGCTGGTGGCTGGGCTTTCCTGCGCCCCATTTCTGTGAACATTCTTGGAGTTGGCAGCATTTTTTCCCTGACATCCTGAGCTGTACACAGCTATGAACCAAACCTGGCTGCTTTGCATGTGCCTGAAGGCCTCCCAGCCAGGCGGTTCTTCTGGAACATTCCAGCTGGTCTCATCCCTGTGAATCCCTCCTGCCCCTCACCACTCTGGACAGTCCAGGCAGGGGTTTAGAAGGAAATTCATCTGCACTGGGACTCTCCATGTGCTAAGGCGGCCCACAGCTTTTTGCCTGGGTAAGCAGAGCCCAGAGAGCCCATTGGGTGAAAAATAGGTGGTACTGTAATTACTTCAAAGCCATAGCAAGTCTGGGCAGGCACTGAGGGAGGATACTAAATCTGGAGGCTGAAATGCAGAGGGCAAAACTGGGAGCTAACTGGGCAGTGGATCCCAGGGGAGAGATGGGAGGAGCCCCTGCTGGGGCGGCCGCTGGGGCTGAGGCTGGCCCTGACCCTGATGGTTCCCTCCTCTGCCAGCACAGAGGAAGGGAAGGCTTCATGGATAGTACTTCCTACTGCACAAACTCCTAAATGCGAAGCATTTTGTCATCCAAAGGCAGGGACAGAGAGGCAGTGTGACCCTATATCTCTTACCCTAATAGGCCAAATAATGATCTAGAGAAACTCAAAATCCTTGGATCCAAAGGCTCACACCACAGGGGAGTAGGAAGTGGTGGGCTGGGAAGGGTAGTGGGTTGGGGGTGACCAAGGAATGTGTACCCCTTCCCCTTAACCCCCACCTCCTGATGCAGCCGCAATTTTTGTCAACCACTCCTGGGCCAAACAGCAGTCACTGTCAGGTCAGCTGGCTGGGGACACCTGTTCTGGTCCAATTCTTTCATTTCATCGACTGGAGGGCTCCCAGAGAGGTGAAGGGGCATATCTGAGGTCACACAGCCAGTTTTGGGGAGACACTGAAACTCAAATCCCAGTCTCCTGGTGGCCTTGCCATGGCTCCTTCCACTCAACCTGTTACCTCTCTGTGTCAGGCAAGATGGGAAATGCTGGGAGACTTTGATAAAGGCTGACAAAAACGGTTCCCGTGAGTCTGCAAATGCATGGAAGAGAATCAAAGGGAAAATAAATGACTCCTATAAATATTTATGTCGAAATCTGGCACTATGACCTGCAGAACCAGTAGGGGCTCCGAGAAAAGTTCAATCCAGGGTTGGAAAAACAATAGTTAATTTTTTTCAAAACACTCAGCAGAGCTGAAAAACAGTGTGTTCCAAAACAAGTAAGTTCCGTTGACTGAGTGACCATAGTTTTTATTCATTTCATTGTTTATGGCCTCGCTGTTAAAGCTTTTTTTTTTTTTTAGTAAAGCTATTATTATTGTTAAAAACATACTATTTCTGACATCATGAATTTTTTTTTTTTTTTTTTGACACCCAAAGCCAAAACATTCTGTTTTTTGGACCAAGGACTCCTTGAGGTTTGAAGAACCAGAAAATTGTTTTCCATGTGGCTCTAGAAAGGCCAGCATTCCCTAAGGGATGCTTCCCCTTATCTGGAGTTAAGAATTGTCCCAGTGTCCAGCTCAATGGCTCGGAGGCAGGCCCATCCTCCAGGTCCCTCGGAGCAGGAGAGCTGTTCCCAGTCAGCTTGACCAGGCCCCAGTCCCTCGCAGCAGGCCCTAAGGCAGTCAGACAGTGGGGCTTTAGAACAGCCTGGGAGGCCCAAGCCTTCTGGGCTTTGCAGTCTGATGACCTGAGAAATGCTAACATCCTTTGGGTTGTAACTCCAAAAAGGAGACTCCAGATCTCCTTCTAAATTCTGGAGATCTTTAGTCTTCTGAAGTCTAAAGTGTAGGCACTGCAGCAGTCTTGGAGGAAGCTGACAAAACCCAGAAGTGTCTGTTCCTTCAGCCACCCCAGAGCCATTGGAAGAAGGCACAGGCAGTCGTACCAGCAAACAACTCACCTTTATGTTTCTTGGTTATGTCTAGAGCTGCAAATACCCTTTCGCTTGGCCTCACCCACTGGCATTCGATACCAGTGCTCTTGTACCCTAGCTGTGGGGGCTCAAACACTGGGGGTGTTCAATGTGTCATGACCTGAATGCCTTCTGTGAGCCAGGTATAGGTCCTTTCTCCATCTCCCTTGTCCCAGCTTCTCTCCCACCTCCAACCCCACTCTTAACAGCCCCTCCCTGCCAGCCCCCTCTACTGCCTGCTCTTTCCATCTCTTGCAGGTGGCTCCTCCTCCCCTCTCCTTTCACCTGGTCTTGGGCTGGCTTGGACCTGCTTCTGCCTTTCTAATCCTTGCCAACCTTGCCATCTCTACACCCCTCTGCATGTCCTCATTCTTGACATCCTTGCCCTCTGTTCTTAACCATGCCTGAAATCTTACCACTAGACTCCTTCAACCTTGCCCCTTCTTTAAAACTCTGTTTTGACTCTCCTGCCATCAATACCCCTCCTCATGTGCTCTGTCAATCCGATTTTCTTGCCCGTAAGATGAGCTGGGAAAATGGCAATGACACCCAGCTCAGCCGGACTCCCTGTGTGTGGACAAATGCAGGGCACCACAGAAAGGTGGCCATGCCTTTCAAATGTGTGGCTTCCTACCCATGAGTGGATCCCAAAGTCATTTTATTGGATTGCAGCCAACAGTGAAAAATAAATAGAACAGAACATACTGGAGGACGTCCCCCAGGGAAGGGTAAGTATTGTTTTGTGACATTTTTGTTTTCGTCGTTTCTGTGTGTGTGCGTTGCAAGTCTCAGTGTGAAATATATTTCTTACTGTGAGTTGCAACCAAAAAAGTTCAAAAAGTCCCTCATCTAAAGAACTAATGAAGACATCAAAGACCCATTATTGAAGGTGATGGGAGTGAGAAGTGGCTCAAGAAATTTGCCTGGGCCGGGCACAGTGGCTCAGGCCTGTAACCCCAGCACTTTGGGAGACCGAGGCGGGTGGATCACCTGAGGTCAGGAGTTTGAGACCAGCCTGGTCAACATGGTGAAACCTCGTCTCTACTAAAAATACAAAGATTAGCTGGGCATGGTGGCAGGTGCCTGTAATCCCAGCTACTCGGGAGGCTGAGGCAGAAGAAATGCTTGAACCCAGGAGGCGGAGGTTGCAGTGACCTGAGATCGTGCCATTATACCCCAGCCTGGGCAACAAGAGAAAAAAAACTCCATCTCAAAAAAAAAAAAAAAAAAAAAAGATTGCCTGGCTGTGGAGGCTCAGAGAGAGCCCTGCATTCCTTAGAGAACCTGTAGGTCCTACAGGTGGGGCTGCCGTTCTCCTACTGGAGGAAGCAGGGCATGGTTTAGGAACTTTCACCCAGAAAGGTCTGTAGAAACTGTCAAGATTCACACTCAGCATTCGGACTCCAATTTGCATACAAATCAAAGACTGAACTCTTAATTAATGGTCATCAAAATCAAAAGAAAGCGTTTAAAAGGAATAGGATCCTTTAGAGAGTTTTCCTTGCAGCTCCATCTGCTATTTCTCTAGCCCATAAAATCAAGACCCAGACAATGTGCCCCATGGAAGCGGAGTCCGGCCAGATTTGGAAATCTGCCATCTTTTTTGGTGAGATCATCAGATGCTGCCACTTAAAGTGCAACAGAGCATGAGTCTCATCCCTGTGGACTGGAGGCAGCCGAGTTCCAACTCATCTCACGCATCCAGAGCCGTGGACAGGGATGGCCAAGCCTGGAGTTACTGGCAGTAAAAGGTGAGCACGTTTTCCTGGTTTCCTCGGATCAGGATGACTGGAGGTCTGAGGTCCTGGGACAGGGTCTCCAGCCAGGCCATGTACAGAGAGCTGGGGCACTCCCCCTTCCTCCCTATGGGCAAAGTGCTGCAAAGCATGAAAAAGCGGCAGAGGAGTGATTACCACGGGGCCTCTCCACACGCCAAGCTCCTGGTTTGTTTTCAGAACAGCGAGTCTGTTTACTGTCCCTCAGAGCTCCTTCCACCCACCCTAAGAATGACCTCCCAACTTTCCGCACAAACATGACCCAGAATGGACCTTCTGCCGTGAAGCGTTTCCAAACAAAGCCATGGTCCACAAGCCCCATGGGATCTAGTCCTCACCAAGCCCACGGCTTCACCTCCTCCTACCCTCGCCTTGCTCACCCCTGATGCCCTGTGGCTTTCTTTCCATTCCTAAAAAAACGCCAAGCTCACTTCTGCCTCCAACCTTTGCACTTGACGTTCTCCCCACCCAGCAGGAAAAGAGCGGCCCCAGCTCTGCACCTGGTCACTTCCTTTGAGTCAGGCAAGTTCACCCACCTCCTTCCCTGGTCACTTCTCCAGGGCAGGCCGCCCACGCCTCTTCCTCACATCACCCCACTTTACTGTCTTCAGAGCCCTCCACAGTCCCAACAGCATCTTCTGATTTATGTGCTTGTCCCTCCACGTTAGAATGTTCGCTCACAAGCAGGCCGGATCTGTCTTGTTCACCCCCCTTCTCCCAGTGCCCAGAACACAGTCTGATACAGTCGGGCTCAGTTATATATTTGTTAAGTGGGCGACCCTTCCCCATCGGGCCACCCGCTTCATGCCAGGCTTGCCTCTTCAGCCCTGTGCCAGCCTGTGGCCACAGCAATGTGATATGTTCCTGTTCATTCATTGTCCAGCTCAGTGTTCTGGTCCTGCCTCCTGCCCTGTGCAGGAGGCCCTGGGAGCAAGACTCCACCACTGCCTATGGGGAGGCCCCTTCTCTTAACTGTGCAAAGCTGCGTGAATAAAAAGATGCCCTGGGAATGCTGTTCAGCCATGTCTTCCAACTATTTCAGGAAGTGACTTTTCTACTATCTGGAGAATTCCAAAAATGCATTGGGATGGCCACAGCTGCCCAGCTCTGGGCTTCAGGAGGGTCTCTGAGCTCCAGCAGGGTCTCCCAGGTCCAGCTGGTGCCACGTGAAGTCGGGGCACCAGCACCTTCTGTGCGACTCACTTGAATGTCTGTTTTCCCCAAGTACATCCCCCTGGGGAACGGGCAGGGCCCGCAGCACCACGTCCCTTCACAGCTGGGGGAACTGGGGCGGGAGGAGGATGCTGGAGCGCTGGGATCAGAGCCAGGCTCTGGCATCTGAGTCGTGGCTTTGCCACTTCCTCAGCCAGATGACCTTTGCAGAGTTTCTCTTCTCTAAAACAAGAACACAAAAACCTCCCTCTCAGGATGTTTGTGACGCTAAAGCCAGCAAAGCACACGCAGGCACAGCACAATGCCTGGCACACAGTGAGCGCTCCGTAAGGTCAGCAGCTGTCATCAGCACTTAGTACTGACCAGCACGCGACAGCTAAGCCAGTGGCGGCAAAGCCGGAACTTGAACCGAGGTCTTGGCATCTTCCCTCCGCAGCAGCCTCTGCTCACGGCGACTCCAACCTCCTCTGAGAAGGGTAACTGGGATCCTAAACAGCTGTGTCATACTTGAGGTTCCATCCACAAAGCTTCACCTGGGACAAGCCCTACCCTCCTTTAAAAAACAATGTCCTGGGCCGGGCGTGGTCACGCCTGTAACCCCAGCACTTTGGGAGCCCGAGGCGGGTGGCTCACTTGAGCCCAGGAGTTTGAGACCAACCTGGGCAACATGGTGAGACCCTGTCTTTACAAAAAATACAAAAATTAGTTGGGCATGATGGCACACGCCTGTGGTCCCAGCTACTCAGGAAGCTGAGGCGGGAGGATCATTTGAGCCTGGGAGGTCGAGGCTGCGGTGAGCATGATTGCGCCACTGCACTGCAGCCTGGGCAACAGAGTGAGACTGTCTCAAAACAAACAAACAAAAAAGGTCTCAAAAATTAGGGAAGGCGGGTTGGTCTAAGGCCATTTCATTAAGCTATAGTCATCTGAGTTCAAATATTTAGTGACTTTCCAGGGGAAAGGGACATAGGACTACTGAGACCAAACTCTCCTGACTGAGCAGTTATGCAAGAGGCAGACAATGCCATCCAGGAAGCAGTAACTGATTTCAGGGACTGAATTCAGAAATGTCAAAGGCCACGAGAGAAATGGTGCCTGTATCATGGGGGTGGGGAACACCCATCACCTCTGTGGTGGACTTTTAAATCAGAACCACAGTCACAAGCTCCAGATGCAATTCCCACTTCCTGTCTGCAAGACCCTGGCCAAGCTGCTTAACTCCTCTGAAGCTGCTTCCTCATCTCTAAAGTAGGAGTGAGGGGGTGATTATAATAGAGTTTTGAGGCCAGGCACAGTGGCTCATGCCTGTAATCCCAGCATTTTGAGAGGCCAAGGCAGGTAGATTGCTTGAGCTCAGGAGTTGGAGACCAGCCTGGGCCAACATGGTAAAATCCTGTCTCCATAAAAGATACAAAAAACTAGCCAGGCCTGGTGGCATGTGCCTGCAGTCCCAGCTACTCGGGAGGCTGAGGTAGGAGGATTGTTTGAATCCCGGGAGGTGGAGGTTGCAGTGAGTTGAGATCTCACTACTGCTCTCTAGCCTGGGTGACAGAGTAAGACCCCGCCTCAAAAACAAAGAAAATTATAGGACCAAAAAGGCCCGAGTCACAGGTTACAAAAATAACAACAACAACAACAACAACAACAACAAAAAACCAAAAAAACAAAGAGGTTGCAGTGAGCTGAGATCCTGCCACTGCACTCCAGCCTGGGTGACGGAGTGAGACGCTGTCTTAAAATTAGGGCTTTGCAAATTCATAAGGCCTGATGCCTTGAGTATCATATAGAGGCCCAAGCCATAAAATGCAATGTTGATTATTACTATTTTGATTATTGCTGTTTGGCTTTGAGGAGGGAGTGTTTTAGAAAAAAAGAGGCATCTGGACCCAATAGGAATATGTTGCTAGGCTAGTCAAAGGTTGTTGGGCTCTTTATGAGGCTGGTTTATCAGCTGTGCTGGGGTAGCTGAGCTCAAACCTGGGGCCATTTGATAGCCTACTGATTAGTGAACAGCAGTTGACCAAGTGCTACCTCAAACCGGCTCTAGAAAATGCCCCAAGCACGCTCTCCCAAATGCTAGACAATGTGATCTAATCATTTCACGGAGGCTTGGGAGATTTTTTTTTCCCCTTCCTCAGAATTTCTGGGCCGCACCCTAGAGCCTGGTCTGGAAGGCACTGAGGAACTTGCATTTTCCACAGTCCCCTGGTAGTTCTGATGAAGCAGACCCTCTGACTGAACTTGTAGAGAAACACTAGGCATGACTCCAGGTTGGAGATTAGTGATGGAAAGATGCAGCTGCTCTGTCCTCCTGGTGGACTTGGCTCAATAGCTGGGGCCTCTTTGGGCAACAGCTGTAGCTACTGGCATGGGGTGGGATGCCCTGGGCAGGGGTCTTCTCTTGGGTCACTGGATTTATAATCACTTGTATCGGTGAATCCCACAAAGACTGGTGGGTGGGGATTGGTTTTCCCTGTGAGTTTGGGGGACGGTGGTGGGGATGGGGGTGGGAAGGGAGAGATTCCAACTGATGGTGACCTCCTGGGATGAAATTCTTCATCTTATGGCTTAAGAGACTGAGAGACTGATTTTTTTTTTTTTTGGTACAGACAGGGTCTCACTATGTTGCACAGGCTGGTCTTCAACTCTTGAGCTTGATCAATCCTTCAGCCTCAGCCTCCCAAAGTGCTGGGATTACAGGCATAAGCCACTAAGCCCAGCTGAGACTGACTCATTTTAATGACAAATAAACTTAGAATCACAGCATGTTAGCATGAAAGAGAATCTTGGAAATACTTTTGTTAACTATTTATAATTAGGGAAACTGAGGCTAGAGAGACATGGGGTCTTACCCAAGGCCACACAGTGGGCTAATGGCATAGACAAAATGCACACATGCCTCTCTGAACAGAGGCGGCACTAAGCTGTGGTCTGGCACACCCATGCACACCCACCAGGCACCATACCCAAGGAAGAGTCTGGGGAGGCGCCCCAGGACGAAGCCATTTCCACTGTCTGGCACTCGGACCCAGCCCTCACCCTGGACCAACCTTGCCCTAGGAACATTCTCTGCTAGGTGTTGGCAAGAGGTCTGCAGATAAGCCCAGCCCCTTTCCTTATCACTGTTCTCCAAGGAAACATGGGGCACTTTCTTTGTACAAAAAAAATATGTCCCTAAAGCCCCAGGAGGCATTGTTCTGGGCAGAGCCAGCCTCCTGAGTGTGCAACCAGCACAGTCACATGGGGCCTTCTGCTCAGGAGGGTCCCTTGTTTGTCTAATGCCCCGCTGTCACCATCTTGACATTCTTTTTTTTTTTTTTCCTAATGCCTTAAGTCACACAAGAAAGTGTTGCAAGTGACAGTTCAACCCAATTGACTACACTATAAATTATATTACTATCTGCGGCCGGGCACTGTGGCTCACGCCTGTAATCCCAGCACTTTGGGAGGCTGAGGTGGGTGGATCACCTGAGGTCAGCAGTTCAAGATCAGCCTGGCCAACACAGTGAAACCCCATCTCTACTAAAAATACAAAAAATTAGCCGGGCAAGGTGGCAGTATTCGGGAGGCTGAGGCAGGAGAATCACTTGAACCCAGAAGGCAGAGGTTGCAGTGAGCTGAGATCACACCACTGCACTCCAGCCTTGGCGACAGAGTGAGACTCTATCTCAAAAAAAAAAAAAAAAAAAAAAGTTATATCACTATCTGAGAAATAAATGCAATCATCCTTTAAAAAATAAATTAAAAAAGCACACACTGACATTAGGGACATCAGGGCATGAGGAATACTGTGTCCTGGGGCGGACTGACAATGGTCTGTTGTTACACTTCTGTGCTCTTACACTCATCTGCTAAGAAGGGTTTGCACACTGCGTGGGATATTAGGAATCATGAAGGATTCTGCATGCTCTACTGTCTACTGGCACATAGGCAGTGACTGGGAAGAACAGAAACTGTAAGTCAGAACCATTTGCTACAGTCTGAATATTCATATCCCCCCAAAATTCACACGTTGAAATCCATATCCCCAGGGTGATGGTTTTAGGAGGTGGGGCCTTTGGGAGATGATGAGGTTATGAGAGTGGAGCTGAGAGTGGAGCCCTATGACCTATGAATAGGATTAGAGCTCTTATAAAGAGGCCCCAGAGAGCTCCCTGGCTCCTTCCACCAAGTGAGGACACAGCAACAAGGCTCATCCATGAGTCAGCAAAGGAGCCCTGCCTCCGACTCTGAATTTATCTAGGACTTCCCAGCTTCTAGAAAAATAAATTTCTGTTATTGATAAGCCCAGCCTATGGTATTTTGCTATACCAGCCTGAATGTTCTAAGACATGATTCCTGAAAACTGCTTTAGTGTATGGAAGTAGCGTTTGAGTATTATCCAAGCACGATTCTAGCTCTGTCATCCAGGCTGGAGTGCGGTCGCATGATCTTGGCTCACGGCAACCTCTGCCTCCCAGGTTCAAGCAATTCTCCTGTCTCAGCCTCCCGAGTAACCGGGATTACAGGTGTGCACCACCAGGCTTGGCTGATTTTTTGCATTTTTAGTAGAGATGGGGTTTCACTATGTTGACCAGGCTGGTCTCAAATTCCTGACCTCAAGTGATCCACCTGCCTTGGCCTCCCAAAGTACTGGGATTACAGGCATGAGCCACCGCACCCAGCCCCAAGCACGTTTCTAATTGCCTGAACCACTCTCCTGGTGACAAAATTCCACTAACTGGTAAATGCAAAAATTTTACCTCTGTCCTGTCAATGAAGAGTAACTGGTGCTGGTGCCTTTTGAATTCTCCTGGGCATCTTTTTTTTCACATGAGAGTTTTTAGTTTATTAATCTTCTTGTAGAAAATCCACAATGGCCGCAGATAATGTCATTGCCACCCCTTTACTCCTTTGGCTGTGATCCAATCTCCAGCCCACCTTTTGCCAATACCAACACTGGCCTTTACAGTCCCCGTAACTTCCTTCATTCTGTTCTTGCGTTCCTTTCATTGCTTTTTTGAGGTCTTTTTCTTCTCACACAGGCCATGTCTTTCAAGTCTATGTTTGGGTTTACTTTTCTTTGCATAATCCAAGGAATCATAAATTATGCCAAAGCTAGTTGTTTTCCCACCACCAAAATTAGTTCTAAATCCAAATGCATAGATGATATTCAGTGTGGTCTTGTACATTTTGGCTAGTTTGTCCTGAATTTCTATCTTACGTACTGTTGCCTTCCCAGGGTGAAGGACATAGATGACCATTTGTTTCCTCTGAAGTAGTCAGTTGGTCATGACCTTCCTAGTTTGGATACTTACTGATTCATTCATGATGACAGTCAATCCTCAGACAGCCAGGGAGGAAAAACCCTCATGGACATCTTAAGACAGACTGGAGGTCCAGAAACCTCCAGGTCAGGTCTCCAAACTGGTTGCTTAGCTGCTAGCCTTTGGTGAGACCTAGGAGGATGCATATCCTTAAGCTTTATCTACTTATCTGCTAGAAGCCATTGGCCATTTTCAGTCTGAACCCGTTTGCTGTTTTGATCTTCTCAAAGGGGCACTTACACTACTTAAAAGAAACATTGCCAGTGCTCTCCTGAAAGAGGGTATTGCAGACACAGCGGTAAGGGATGCATGCAACTTATATAGTACTCAAGCAACAGAAGTAGTGGGAACATAAGTGTGAGTTGCTTTTATCACCCTCAATGGACCACTTGTTCTGAGATCTCCTCTCATGAATCTAAGATCCTTAGATCCTGGCATCTGCAGTCCAGGTCAGATGGTGACAAGTCTGGGAATGGGTTGTATCACCAGAGCTGAAGGATCCCTCCCATCTGAGCACATCTTCCTAGAACAACGTGTGGTGACAGGTTTTTGGGGACCTTCCTACCAGAGAAAAGCAAGCTTGATGAGGCACTTGTGGTTGCTCTCCAAGGCAGGATGCATTTTGCAGATTTATGGAAACGTTCAAACAGGTGAATGTTGAAAAATGATACCCTGAAGTTTCATGCCCACGTCATCATCTGTCTACATCAATGATCAACCTATGATCGGTTGTGTTGAACCCCCACCCCTCCTCCTTTCCACCACCATGAGATTTTTTAAAAAACAAATTCCATACATCCTATGTGAGAATGTAAGGGAGATTGCTTTGAAAGGGAAGGCCACATCTTGACCTTCTTAATATTTTCTGAGCAAGGTGCCCCACATTTTCGTTTTGTCCTAGGCCTTGTAAATTGTGTAGTTGATCCTGGCTTCAGGACATGAACAAACAGGTTCCACGGACGTTTCGGCTGTTCTGCAGAACCTGGCATCTGCAGTCCAGGTCAGATGGTGACAGGTCTGGGAGTGGGTTGCACCACCAGAGCCGAAAGATCCCTTCTGTCTGATTCCCAGGTGGTTGGCCCCCAGGAAATGCAGGAGATGCCAGTTACTTGCTTTGGCAAAGACCCCTTGTCCCCCGAGCTGAGGGCTTGGCTGCTCATGTTCTTCTTCTTTCTTTCTTTCTTTTTTTTTTTTTTTTGAGACAGAGTTTCACTCTTGTTGCCTAGGCTGGAGTGAAATGGTGCGACCTTGGCTCACAGCAACTTCTGCCTCCCAGGTTCAAGCAATTCTCCTGCCTCAGCCTCCCGAGTAGCTGGGATTACAGGTACGCAACCATGCCCAGCTAATTTTGTATTTTTAGTAGAGACAGAGTTTCTCCATGTTGGTCAGGCTGGTCTCGACCTCCTGACCTCAGGTGATCTGCCCGCCTCAGGCTCCCAAAGTGCTGGGATTACAGGCGTGAGCCACCGCGCCTGGCTGATCATGTTCTTCTTACAGGCCTCTTACAGAGAGAGCAGAGCTACCCTGAGACCTTAGGTGCATAGCTGTCACTTCCATTCCACATTCTGCTTGCTCAGCCCTGGCGAACACACCCCAGGGGTGGCTCAGAACTGGACGTGGGTCCAGTAGGAATAGCCAGGGCTGGGGTAGGCCTCTGTTTCTGTCGCTCAGGCTTGGAACCAACATCAGTTGGGAATGGCCGATAGCCAAGGAGGGCCAAGTGATTCCTGAACAACCAGGAGTCAATGTCCCTCTGGAAAGAGCTGGGTTCCCTCTTTGCCAAGTGGAATTTGGTAGGAAAAGGCAGCCAACAGGAAAAAGCAATGACAAGGGGCGGTCACTGATGCCTGGGACACGTGAGGCCCTCGACCCCTGCCAGCTGGAGCTCAGGTATAGGGCGGGCTCAGGCCCAGCCACGTGCTGAGAATCACCAGGGCTATGTTTATGGGAACTTTGGCCCTTCTGCTTCACAGGGGAAGGCTCGGGTCCTCCGTGGTGCCCCCGCTGAGCCCCTTCCCAGACCTGAGACACCTGACTCTTGACAGACTGGTCCTCCCACCAGCCAGGTACTACTTACATGACGATGAGAGCAGCGTCTCGGGAGTAATCCAGCAGAATCTCATTCAGCCTCACCTGCCGAAGGGACTGGGCGGGAGAAAGCCGAGTGGTCACTTCCCATATCCTCGAGGTCACTGGACCCTTCACCACGTCCATGGCCTCGTTAACATTTTCAACTGGATTCACGATTTACTTGTAGACTCTCCTGCCTCATAAATTCGTATAGACTCTCCTGCCTCCAGGAAGAAGGGGACCCTCAGAGTAATGGAGCACTAAGCTCACCTCCGCCAAGAAGCCTTCCATGGTTTTTCCTTGCCTGACTTTATGACCATAACCAGCGGGTTAGAGGGAAGAAAGAACACCTTACTAGGTTCAGATCTCAGCTCTCACATTTTGTAGCAGAGAGATCTTGAACAAGTCAGGTTGCCTTCCTGACCTTCATTGTCTTCATCTGTTAAATGGGTATGATGATACCTTCTCCAGGGGAATTTGGGGAGGATCAAATGAGACAACCTATGGAAAAGCAGCCGGCAGAGGGCCCGGTACACGAAAAATACTCTAGAAAAGACAGGGGAGCTCGGAGCAGGGACAGGTCGCCCCACTTCTTCTGTAACAGAGTATTGGAAGGTCTCCTTCAGACACGAGGTTTTATTCAGCATTTTCCAAAGAGCCAGATGGCTGCGTGGGCCCTTTGGGGCAAGGTCTCAGGGCTGACAGATTAGGGAAGTCCCCAAAGCTTTCGTGGGACTGGGTTGGGGGTGGGAGACTCCTTCCAATCCAAGGCCTATCTCAAATTGTTCAGAAATGATTGACACGCAGGCTCTGATCACGGACGGATGCCCTATCCTGGAGACCAGGAGACTCAGGGAAGGGAGTTCACCTGGGGAAGGGATTCTGGACTTTGCACTGTAGTTATTTGGGGCATACAAGTCCTTGTTGTGGGAAGTGTCCTGCACATTGTAGGATGTTTGGCAGCATCCCAGGTCTCTCCTCACTGCCTGACAGTAGCAAACCCCACTCCCGAGTTGTGACAAGCAAAAATGTCTCCAGAGGTTGCCAAATGTCCCCCAGGGGGTAAAATCTCTCGTGGTGGAGAATGACTGACACTGGGGGTAGAAGTCGGACCCGCCCCCGACCCCATCGCCCGCACTCCTAGAGCCCACTCCACCTTGACACAGTCACAGCACAGCTACAGGAGGAGGCCACACCCTCTCTTAGCCCTTAGAGTTCTGAAGGTGCTGTCCAGGAAGGGGCTCTGAGCTGTGGCAAGGATAGGGTCTATAGAGACTAAGCAGGGAAGGTCAGGCAGCTGTGGTGGCACACAGGACACTTTTTTTTTTTTTTTTTTCTTTGAGATGAAGTCTCACTCTGTTGCCCAGGCTGGAATGCAATGGCACGATCTTGGCTCACTGCAACCTCTCCCTCCCAGGTTCAAGTGATTCTCCTGCCTCAGTCTCCCAACAAGCTGGGATTACAAGTGCCTGCCACCATGCCCAGCTAATTTTTTTTTGTATTTTTAGTAGAGATGGGGTCTCACCATGTTGGCCAGGCTGGTCATGAACTCCTGACCTCAAGTGATCCACCTGCCTCGGCCTCCCAAGGTGCCAGGATTATAGGGGTGAGCCACCACGCCCGGCCTAACAGGACAGATTATACCCTGGCCGTCACCGTGAGTCTCAGGAATCTCTTCCACTCGGCATAGAGGAAGTGGGGAGGAGAAGGAGGAGGACTCCGGGCAGTCATGCCCACTGCCGGAGCTCACTCAAGATGGGCAGGAGGACCAGGCTCCCAGGTGAGGATAGCACTGAGCTCCACAGCCAGGTTACCCAGCAGCCTGAGCGACGGTGGTTTGAGGATCCCTCAGGGGCTGGAGTGGAAGGCAGGGTGGAGGATCGATGGGAGCGGCCGGGGGAGCTCAAGACATGCGGGACACCCGTCCCTGACCCAGTGATGTGCTGTGTTTCCCACCCCCACCCCTCTCCCACACCTTGACTCTGTTCTTCCTCATCTCCTCATCTGAGATCTTCCAGGGGCAGTCCCGCCGCATCTCGTTGACAGTGGCCTCATCCTTGAAGCCATCATTCAGACGGAAGGGTGCAATCATGTCCTCAAACCTCTTGGTGCTGGGGACGAGAGAGTGGATTGAGGCCGGCTGAGATGATAACCCCATGTCCAGGGGTGCCAGGTCCCTGCAGGGAGCTGGCAGTGGTGCCACAGCTCCCATTTTCAGGCTGAAACCCATCGGACAGTGCCATTTACAAAGTGGCCTCCATGTTGAATTCAGCTCTGAAGGCTGCGTCTGGCATCAACTGCACTTTCACAGGTTGCTCACAACCACTGACCTGTGACCCACTCGACCATCCAGCAGGTATTTACAGGGCATGATTCTGTACCAGGCTCCATCCTACACAACAGTGACCAAATCAGATTGTGTCCCCAGTCCTCACGGAGCCACAGTAATAAGCAAGTAGCAAATAAATGTGAAGTGGAAGCTTTATGAAGGGACAACCAAGTACTGGGACAAAGAATAACGGGTGGGGAAGGCCCTTCTGGGACCTGAGGATGTCTGTCCTTGCAAAGCCAGCTGTGCATGGGACAGGGGGTACTGAAGCAAACAGAACTGAACGTGCAGAGGCCCCGAGGCAGAGCGTGTTTGGCTTATATGAGGAGCAGTGAAGGAGCCTGTGTGCTGGAGCGAGGTGAGTGCAGGGAAGGGTGGGAGGAGGTGAGGACAGGCAAGCAGTGGGGGCCTAGTCAGGCAGGGCTTCCCTATCTGCTCCAAGTGAGACCAGAAGCTGCTGGGGGGTCTTCTGTGTGACGTGATTCACATTAAACACAGAGATTTAGGGTTGGGGCCGGGCATGGTGGCTCACACCTGTAATCCCAGCACTTTGGGAGGCCGACGCAGGTGGATCACCTGAGGTCAGGAGTTCGAGACCAGCCTGGCCGACATGATGAAACCCCGTCTCTACTAAAAATACAAAAATTAGCCAGGTGTGGTGGCACACGCCAGTAATCCCAGCTACTCAGGAGGCTGAGGCAGGAGATGGAACTACTGCACTCTAACCTGGGTGATGGAGTGAGACCCTGACTCAAAATAAAAATAAATAAATAAAAGAGATGTAGGGCTGATCAGCATTCAGATGATGCCATCTGCTATCTGAAGCCACAGGGATGGATGAGCTCACCTGGGACAGAGTAAAGGGAGAGAAGGGAAGAGGGTCAGGGCCGAACCCTAAGGATGCCAGCAAGGGCAAGTGAGGTCAAGGAGGAAGAGCCAGCAGAGGAACTGGAGGAAGGGCCCCTGATGCAGGAGGAAACCAGCGGAGGGGGTGTCTTGGAAGCCAAAAGAAGGCACGATCTTAAGAAAGATCACTGTCAAGTACAGCTGAAAGGTGGAGAGAGAGGACAGAAACGAACTCCGTGGGTGTGGCAACGTGGAGGTCACTGATGATGCTGGCAAGAGTGGTCTCAGACAGCAGGGGCAGTGGGTTGGGAGCAGGAAGATTAGGGGAGGGGAGGAGGCGTTGACAAAGTGCAAACATCTTGGAGTCTGGCTGTGCCAAGGAGAGAAATGGTCCAGGAGCTGGAGTCAGATGAAAGGTCAATGGAGGGGATTTTTAAAATAAGATGCTAGGCTGGGCATGGTGGCTCACGCCTGTAATCTCAGCACTTTGGGAGGCCAAGGCAGGTGGGTCACCTGAGGTCAGGAGTTTGAGACCAGCCTGGCCAACATGGTGAAACCCCACCTCTACTAAAAATACAAAAATTAGCTTGGCATGGTGGCATGTGCCTGCAGTCCCAGCTACTCAGGAGGCTGAGACAGAAGGATTACTTGAACCCAGGAGGCGAAGATCTCACCCATCTCTTTTTGATCATCGAGGCCAGCCTTTCTCAAGACTTTGCTTTTCCACCAGCAGAGACAACCCTACTCTCCTTGGCACCCTGATCTGTCTCTGCAGCATTGCGACTGCCCTTGGCATGCACCAGCCTGCAGCTATGCTTGGAGGATGGGGCTGCAGATTCCTCATCTCTGCCTCTGCAGCACCAAGCACAGCTCCTAACAAATGGTTGGAGCCAATGTATCCATCACTATTACATAGCTCCTTTCTGCTTGTCTTGATTTCCTTCCCTGTCCATGGGGGACATCCTTATGGCTGGGAGATGTAAGAGAAAAGTTAGGGCTAGCAGGTCAGGAGGAGACATACTTTAGTGAGGAGAGAGTCCTGGAAAACCTCATGCACACTGATTGACAAAATGCAAATCCTGTTTGTAAGTGTCTTATTTGAAGAAGATGAAGTTATACCATTTGGAAAGCAAACAGTCCCTGCTGAACCTACCATTGGTCATTGCTACAAATTCACACCGGGGTTTGCTTAAAGTCTGTGCTCCTGCCCTTGCGTGGAAGGAGGAAGGAAGCTGTTGCCCACGTCACTCACCTTTTCCCCACTCCCAGCACCAATGTGTTAATACAACGTCAGGGGCTGCAGCCACCTTGCCCAGGGTCCCCTCAGCCCCAGGGAGCGAACATGCCCCGGCCACAGCCACTGCAGAAGTTGTGCCCTCTGACACATCTAGGAAGGGCTTGGAGGAGAGCCCCTTGCTCCCAGCTTATTTAGGAAAAAGGGGGCAGCCGGCAGAGGGGTCTCCAGGCACACAGCTGGCCCTTCTGCCTGGAAGCTCCAAAACAGAACTTACTGCTCAGCCCGAGGGATCTGGTTGATGTCAGGGAGGATGTGGACTTCATGGAATCCCAGTCGGAACTTGCTCAGCAGAGAAATGATCCTGGAGGACGCATGGAGAGGTTTATTGTTATCACATTTTCTTGAGACAGAGTTTTGCTCTGTCTCCCAGGCTGGAATGCAGTGGTGCAATCTTGGTTCACTGCAACCTCTGCCTCCCAGGTTCAAGCGATTCTCATGCCCCAGCCTCCCAAGTAGTTGGGATTACAGATGTGTGCACTGTGCTTGGCTAATTTTTGTATTTTTAGTAGAGACAGGGTTTCGCCATGTTGGCCTCAAGTGATCCTCCTGCCTCGGTCTCCCAAAGTGCTGGCATTATAGGCGGGAGCCACCATGCCCAGCCTGAGAGTTTTAAAAATGTATTCATTCATTCAAATAATTTTTACTGAGCACCTACTGACTACATAGCAGTGAGGAAAACAGATTAAAGCCTGCCCTTGTGGAACATAGGTTTGGGGCAGACAGGAAACGGATACCCATAAAATGGGGTAGATGATGACAAGTGAAATGGAAAAGTAATTGACCAGACTTTCCCAAGTATCTGGTGGCCATCTCTGTACTAGCGCACGCAAAATTTTCACATGTCTACGCAGCTGCTGAGGATCTTGTTACCATGCTGATTCTGATTCAGCTGGTCTGGCGTGGGGCCTGGGATTCTGCATTTGTAACGCACTCCCAGGGATGCAATGCTGCTGGTCCACAGACAACACTTTGAGTAACAAAGGTCTAAGGGATAGGAAAGTTGAATAAAGGAAATTATAGAGTGGCTGAGGAAGCAAAGATAACACACAAGAAACTAGGTACAGAACCAGGAGTAGCAAGACAGACGGCACTGACTTTGCATCTAACAGGGAAGGAGAAGCCCACTGTGGTTTGTAGCAGTCAGAGAAGACTTCGCAGAGGTGGCAGTCTGGCTGGATGGTGAATGAGGGGTAGCACTGTTACAGGCCAAAGCGGGTGGGGCAGGGGAGGGTCTACACTGAAATCACCCAAGGAGCCTTCAAAACAATATACCTGCTGAGCGCGGTGGCTCACACCTGTAATCCAAGCACTTTGGGTGCTGAGATTACACCTGAGAATACACACCTGCTGAGGCAGATGGATCACCTGAGGTCAGGAGTTCGAGACCAGCCTGGCCATCATGACAAAATGCCATCTCTACTAAAAATACAAAAATTAGCCAGGTATGGTGGCATGCACCTAAAATTCCAGATACTTGAGAGGCTGAGGTAGGAGAATTGTTTGAACTCGGGAGGCGGATGTTGCAGTGAGCTGAGATTGTGCCATTGCACTCCAGCCTGGGCAATAGAGCGAGACTCCATCTCAAAACAAACAAACAAAAAACAATACACCTGGCAGGGCATGGTGGCTCACACTTGTAATCCCAGCACTTTGGGAGGCCAAGGTGGGCGGATCATGAGGTCAGGAGATCAAGACCATCCTGACTGACACGGTGAAACCCCATCTCTACTAAAAATACAAAACAATTAGCCAGGTGTGGTGGCAGGCGCCTGTAGTCCCAGTTACTCGGGAGGCTGAGGCAGGAGAATCGCTTGAACCCAGGAGGCGGAGGTTGCCGTGAGCTGCAATCACACGACTGCACTCCAGCCTGGGTGACAGAGTGAGACTCCATCTCAGAAAACAAAACAAAACCAACAAACAAAAAAATACACCTGCCTGGGCCCTTCCCCACCCCCTTGCCCACCATTGAGTCAGAAGCCCAGGGAAGGACGTGGTTTTGGCAATGCCCCCCCGTGATTCCGATGTGCCAGCCTGGTTAGGGACCACTGGACTGGTTGGTGGGGAACAGTCAAAATGAGGGAAGGCATTGGGGTCCAGGGGGTGAAACAGGGCAGTGAGGAGCTGGCCGGGATGCACAGAGTGTGGTGGGAGAGAGGAAGAAATGGGAGACAAGCCTGGAGGACCAGGCTGGGGCCCAGCAGTCAAGCCGCTGCTGGTCCCTGATCTTGGGGAGTGAAATTTTGAAAGCAGAGCCGTGGGCAGATTTGCTTGGTATACAGTAGCAGCGGAGGCTGGCAAGCCTGGGCTGTGCCTAGGCAAGGGCAGCATAGATCTGCCCCAGGATTATGTAGAGAGCAAAGGATGTGGCCCACCAAGGGACAGAGGGAGGCAGAGGAAGGGTTACACAACCCTCCCGCCAAGGGCATGCTGTTGACCCAGGCTGCCATAGCTTTGAGCTATACCAAACCTACTGAACCCAGCTTCCATTCACAGCCAGCACAGGAAGCAGAGACTGCAGAGCAATCCCGTATCTTATTTACTTTTTGGAGATCACAGAGAAGTCAAATGCTGCTTTTCCTAAGCAACACTTTCCTTAGCATTGCTGAAAAGGGGCTTTCCCGGGAGAAGTTCTTAGTGGGGGTGAGGAGAAAGCAATAGATTGCTGGGTTTCCCTTAATTCACCTGCGGGTGACTAGAGAATGGAGCATGGGAGGCCATCCTGGCATAGGACCAGGTGGTGCGGGCTGGGAGATCCCCTCCTACTATGACCCTGGGGCATCACAGCCAGGATAGTTGCAAAGGACACTAGCGACCGGGCAGGGGTTCTTCTCTTTGGCTAATTAATTGGATGACTTTGGGCAAACTGCCCCGTCTGTCTGTACCCTTCAGCCAACCTCCAGCCTACCATCTCCCACCTCACCTGACCTTGCTCAAAGCAGCAGCTGCCCAATTCCACCTGCCGACACCTGTCAACTCCACACTTGTGTGCCACCTGCCTTACTATTTACTTCCTTTTCTGTTTAAATCAACTCACATTCTGAATTAGATGCTTTTTTTTTTTTTTTTTTTGAGATGGAGTCTTGCTCTGTCACCCAGGGTGGAG
>NC_045450.1:41569243-41599392 GCF_002776525.5 Piliocolobus tephrosceles | reverse complement strand
TGGAGTACGGTGGCGCAATCTCGGCTCACTGCAACCTTCGCCTCCTGGGTTCAAGTAATCCTCCTGTCTCAGCCTCCTGAGTAGCTGGGACTGCAGGCACATGCCACCATGCCAAGCTAATTTTTGTATTTTTAGTAGAGGTGGGGTTTCACCATATTGGTCAGGCTGGTCTTGAACTTCTGACCTCAGGTGATTCGTCCACTTCGGCCTCCCAAAGTGCTGAGATTGCAGGCATAAGCCACCACACCTGGCCCAAATTTAGATACATTTCAAAGGGAAATTTTTATATCATGATTTTATTTATTTGTTTAAATTTTACTTTATTTTTATTATTAAAAAATAGAGACAGTATCTGTTCTGTCACCCAGGCTAGAGTGCAGTGGTGTAATCATAGCTCACCGCAGCCTTGATATGGGCTCAGTGATCCTCCTGCCTCAGTCTCAAGTAGCTAGGACTACAGGCACATGCCACCATTCAGTTAATTTTTTTTTAAGTTTTTTGGTAGAGACAGGCTTTCACTATGTTGCCCAGCCTGGTCTCAAACTCTTGGCTTCAAGCAATCCCCTGCCTTGGCCTGCTGCCAGAGTGCCAGGATTTACAGGCAGAACCACTGTACCCAGTCAACATCACAATTTTAAACAGAAAACCAGCACCTCTTGCCAGGAAGAGGTGACCAATAAAACCCATGTTGATAAAGCAGGATCACTAAGTTCTGACCAGATGCCATTGCCTGCCAAGCCCACGTGTGCAGCCTACTCCTCTTGCTCAGGGAGACAAACACAGGTTACCAAAGGGAAGGACAGGTCAAGGCTAAACCAGGACCTTCTGCAGAATCAGCCCCAGAATTGGAGGAGAATTAAAAGGCACTTCTCACCAAAAGACTCAGTGGTATTTGCTGCCTCAACCCCTGGCCACTAAAGTCACCTCTTGTCTCACCAGAGCCTGCATCCCATGCATTGGGGACATTGCCTTAAAGCAGGGGCCCCTGACCCCCAGGGCTGCCAAAAGGTACCAGCCATGGCCTGTTAGGAACCGGGTGCATGGCAGTGAACGAAGCTTCATCTGTATTTACAGCCACTCCTCATCGCTTGCTTTACCATCTGAGCTCTGCCTCCTGTCAGATCAGCAGTGGCATTAGACTCTTAGAGGGCCATGAACCCTCTTGCAGGATCTTACAGGGCCAAGAACCCTCCTGATGATATGTCACTGTCTCCCATCACCCCTAGATGGAACCATCTAGTTGCAGGAAAACAAGCTCAGGGCTCCCCCTGATTCTACATTATGGTGAGTTGTATAGTTTTCTAATTATATATTACCATGTAATCATAATAGAAATAAAGTGCACAATAAATGTAATGAGCTTGAATCATCCCAAAACCACTACTCTCTCCCCGGTCTGTGGAAAAATTGTCTTCCATGAAACCGGTCCCTAGTGCCAAAAGGGTTGGGGACTGCTGCCCTAAAGGATTCTAGCCCCTACTTCATTTCTCAGCAGGAGGCGTGTTCTCCATCCTTCATTTCCCTTTTTCAAAAAATTATATATTTAAATTTTTTAATACATATAAAATATTTATATAAAAGTTTAAAATATTAGCCAGGTGCAGTGGCTCACATCTGTAATCCCAGCACTTTGGGAGGCCAAGGTGGGCGGATCACTTGAGGTCAGGAGTTCAAGACTGGCCTAGCCAACATGGTGAAACCCTGTCTCTACTAAAAATACAAAAAAATTATCTGGGCATGGTAGCACGTGCCTCTAATCCCAGTTACTAGGGAGGCTGACACAGGAGAATTGCTTGAACCCAGGGGGCGGAGGTTGCAATGAGCTGAGAGCAGGTCACTGCACTCCAGCCTGGGTGACAGAGCGAGAATCTGTCTCAAAAGAAAAAAATATATATTAAAATATATAAAAATTTAAAATATAGAGACAGGATTTTGCCATGTCACCCAGGTTGGTCTCGATCCAACTGCCTTGGCCCAGCCCATCCTTCATTTCATACAAGTTCCTCCTGGAGATTTGTTTTTTGTTTTTCTTTTTTGTCTTTTTTTTTTCAATTTTTCTTGCCTTTTTCTAACTTTCAATTTAAAAAATAGATTCCTTTTCTTTCTTATTTTTATGCTTCTTGTTGTCCAAACCCAGAGATTTCTGACTTTACAACCTAACTCCCTTCCCTGTCTAGCAAAGCCTAGGGCATCTGCATTTTATTGAAGTGGGCAGGAAACCAGAGCAACTTCAGAAAAGGAGAGAAACCTGCTCCTGCTCCTGCTCCTGCTCCTGCCCACTGCCATGGCCTGGAGAGAGCTGGCCCTGGGCTTTGGGACAATCTCAGAGCCCACCTGGGGGTGGTGGTAGAGGATCGGGGCAGGGGAACAGTCTTGGGTGGAGCTAAGATGGCACTGGTCCCTGCAGCAGTCGTCCGGGGCCAGCCCTCCGCACTTACGCCTTTCTCTCCTGGTCCATTCTGTTAATCTGGCCGCCTACGAACACACGGATCTTACATTTGCTCCACCTCTTCTTGCGGCCAAGGAGATAGGGAATGAGGAGGGTGAGGCCTGGCAAGGAGAGTCCCCATGAGTCATGACAAGAATACACTCAGGACAGAGCACTATGTGGGTTCCTGCCCCGCTCTGCCATTAGCAAACCCCTTCCTCTCCTCGCTGGACCTCAGTCGACCCATCTGTATAATGAACAAGCCTGACTAAACCCAAGATGCACATGGTGCTCTGTGGGGTAGGGTTTATTTGTGCTTGTGCAGTGTATTTAAATAAACAAGCTGGCGTCCAGTCACTGTGGCTCATGCCTATAATCCCAGCACTTTGGGAGGCCAAGGCAGGCAGATCACCTAAAGTCAGGAGTTCGAGACCATCTTGGCCAACATCCAACATCGTAAAACCCTATCTCTACTAAAAACACAAAAAATTAGCCAGGCCAGATGGTGCACGCCTGTAATCCCAGCTACTCAGGAGGCAGAGGCAGGAGAATCGCTTGAACCCATGAGGGAGAGGTTGCAGTGAGCCAAGATCCCGCCACTGCACTCCAGCCTGGGCGACAGAGTGAGACTCTGTCTCAATAAATACATACATACATACATACATACAAACAAAAATTAGCTGAGCATGGTGGCAGGTGCCTGTAGTCCCAGCTACTCGGGAGGCTGAGGCAGGAGAATCGCTTGAACCTGGGAGGCAAAGGCTGCAGTGAGCTGACATCACGCCACTGCACTCCAGCCTGGGTGACAAAGCGAGACTCCATCTCAAAAAGAATTAAAAAAAAAAAGCTGTCATTTCATAATTGAGGAGTTTCACATAAAAATCGAGGAATCCAGGTCACTGGCAGTTCTTGAAGAGTGAATATTTGACCAGTATGTGGGAGCCCTCAGCCCTCTCTGTTGTCTCTCCACACAAGACCAAGGACTAGCTGTCACGTATCACCTCGTAATCCTCTGTGCCTCAGGTCCTTATTTATAAAGGGGAGTTAATCATGACAGCTCCTACCTGGGGACTGCATTAGGTAGGGAATTCCCCGTCAGGCAGGTAGTAAGTGCTTGGCCTATTTTGGCAATTATTAATAGGATTCGTTCCATTGGAGCAAAGATATTTTCTTTCTATCTGTGACTCTATCAAAGGTAGGAGGAATAAAGCTGAAAGTCACTTTTTTTTTTTAATGGGAAATTTTTCACAGTTTTCCTGGGCACCACCCATTTCCCCATTTATATCACCTGCCTGTGCCCCTAAGGGCCATCCAGTCAGAAGATTCCATCTTATGGCGACTTCAGCTCTTCTCTCAAAGTTTCCCATTTTATAACCAAAAAACTAGAGGCCAGAGGGGTCCCTCCAGGCTCCCCTGAGCTCACTGGTGGGCCCAGGAGCCCCTGTCCCCTTTGAGAGCAGGCCAGGAAGGAAAGGGAAGGAAGACCACCCCCACCCCGCCCCCGCCGGGCAGGGGGCTGATCCAAGGGGGCCACTGACCTCCGTCGTCAAACAGCCAGTAGATGTCGATGGTCTTCTTGCCTTGCTCCGACTGGAAGACAGTGGTGGCCTGCTCCTCCTGCACCAGGGCCTCGGGGTCCACTGCAGGAGGTGGGGACGGGTCAGAGCAGAGCCAGCTGCTGCGCATCCTGGCAGGCCTGGCCCAGGGCTCCACCAACACCCCTTCTGATGCTGAACACGGGTTCTCTGGCAGGTGGAACAGGAACCGGGGCCCAGGACGCTCAGTGCTGTGATGTGCCCCTGACCTGCTCTCAGCTTCTCTCTCCCGGGATTCTGGTGAGTACTGGGGGTGGAGGCAGTCCCAGAGCCCTCTGGGTAGGTAGGGAAATGCAGTCTCCATTCCCTTAAACACCTCCCTGCGCCCTTCACAAATGCCCATAGGAGCCCTCCCGCCTGCACTGCAGGCCCCCTGCCTCCCGGGGTGATGGTGGGAGGACGAAGGAAAATCCTGCCGCACCCTGCATGGCCTTGGCAGGGGTGGGACAAGGGCCCCAAAGCCTGATAGGTGAGTCCCCATCATTCTCTGACCCTGAATTCTCCACCTGCATGGCCTTGGCAGGGGTGGGACAAGGGCCCCAGAGCCTGCTAGGTGAGTCCCCATCATTCTCTGACCCTGAATTCTCCACCTCCTGGCAATCTTTTTTCCTTTTTTGAGACAGGGTCTGGCATCACCCAGACTGGCATGTAGTGTTGTGGTCACAGCTCACTGCAGCCTGGAATTCCTGCCTCAGCTTCCCACAGTGCTGGGATTATAGGTGTGAGCCACTGCGCCTGGCTGCTGGCAATCTTTGACATGGCCAAGCCCCTCCAGTTCCCAACTCCAGTTACTCAGGCACCGTTACAAGAAAAAACCACCTTCCTCAACCAAGTTCCCAGGTGGCCCACCCCTAGCTGCCCCACAGGACGAGAGGGCCCTGAGCTCTGAGTGGGAACACTGACAAGCGCCAGAGACTGATGGCCTGGCAACTCTGGCGCTGGCTTCCTTCCCGTCTTCCGCTGGGTCAAACACGGGGTTAACTGCAAAAGAAGAGGCAGCTTTGTTCACAGGCTCTCCTTGTCTGAGGGCACCATGGGGGTCCTCCTTGACAGGGCTCCCTTAATGCCAGGAAGAAAGTCCCAAGGCCCCGCATGGCCTCCACGGCCCCACTGCACCTTGCCCTGGCTTCCCTCTGACCTGCCTCCTGCCCAGCTCCTCACACTCCAGTCATGCCTGGCCCGTCAAACAGGCCACGTACATCCCCACCTTGGGCCATGGTGGTGGGTGCGCCCCAGGCTGGAACATACTTTCCCTAGCCTTGGCCTCCTCAGCAAGAGGCCCCCTCCTGAGGCCACTACGCCCTGCACCCATTTTCTCAAGACACGCTCATGATCTGAGATGACTTATGGGCCCACTGGGAAGCGTCTGCTTTTCCCTCCAGAGCGGCAGCTTCTCAAGAGCAGAGGCTTTTTGGCTTTGCCGTGCCTGTAACCCCAGCACCAAGAGCAGCGTTGGTCAGGAGCGGAGTTACTGCTCTGTAAATAGTGGTTGCATAAATAGTTATTGACCAGCTGCTGTGTGCCAGGCATGCACTCAGCAACGGCACAAATGAATGGACCCAGCCCCTGGCTGCAAGAGACGTGGACTGCAAGCTCCCAGTCTCTCCAGCACCGCCTCCCATTTGTTGCCATAAACGTTATTGCTTTCACACCTCTAGATATTTCCTTTTTTTGTTTGTTTGTTTGTTTTTTTGTTTTTTGAGACAGAGTCTTTCTCTGTCACCCAGGCTGGAGTGCAGTGGTACAGTCATGGCTCACTGCAGCCTCAAACTCCTGGGCTCAAGCTATCCTCCCACCTCAGCTTCCCAAGTAGCTGGGACTCCAGGCATGCCACCACACCTGGTTAATTTTTTATTTTTAGTAGAGATGGGGTCTTGCTATGTCACCTAGTCTGGTCTTGAACTCCCAGACTCAAGCGATCCACCTGCCTCTGCCTCCCAAAGTGCTGGGATTACAGACACGAGCCACCACACCCAGCCTCTCTAAATATTTTTTAATTCAGAGTCTGCAGTCATATATGACTTTAAAATGCAAAACACATCCCTATTCAGGGGACCAAAATGCCCAGTTCCCATGGTTATTATGTATTCTCTTTTTTTTTTTTTTTTGCTGACCTCAAGGAATTTACATTCTGCTTTACTACATTGCAATAATGTTCGCTCAGTAGCACTTTGTTTTGTTATAAGTTCAAAGAAAATTCTCAACATGATATGTACATTCAAACTTAACATTAACCAAGTCCTGAATCATGACTTTTGTCTTATTGCAAATCTAATTTTATTTACCGTAAAAACCACTTCCATCTATATATTGAGTGAGGAGTGGGAATTACGTCTTTCTATTAACTGGATGATGATATGGACAAACATGCTAATATGGCAGCTGTTCAAGTACTTTATTTTATTCCATTGGGGAGATTGGTCTCATAATATCCATAGCATGATTTTTTTCCCGGTCATTATGTATTTTCATATTCCGGCATCTTCCTGCAGGCATTTTCCTCTCCTCTCTTTCCTGGTTTTCTATTACATCCCTTTTTATTTTTTTTGAGATGGAGTCTTGCTCTTGTCACCCAGGCTGGAGTGCAATGGCGTGATCTCGGCTCACTGCAACATCCACCTCCCAAGTTCAAGTGATTCTCCTGCCTCAGCTTCCCAAGTAGCTGGGGTTATAGGTGTGCACCACCCCTACACCCAGCTAATTTTTGTATTTTTCGTAGTGACAGAGTTTCACCATGTTGGCCAGGCTGTTCGTGAACTCCTGACCTCAGGTGATCCACCCGTCTTGGCCTCCCAAAGTGCTGGGATTACAGGTGTGAACCACCGTGTCTGGCCTATATTAGATCCTTTTGCCCTGACCCGACTGTGATTCGGGGAACTCTGAGTTCCAGTCCTGGCTCTGCCCCAGCTGGGAAGCATGACCTTGAATGAGTTGCCTTCTCTTTCTGAGAAACCTTATGGGCTCTAATGGACCATTAAGAGGCGGGCAGATCACGAGGTCAGGAGATCGAGACCATTCTGGCTAACATGGTGAAACCCTGTCTCTACTAAAAATACAAAAAATTAGCCAGACGTGGTGGCAGGCACCTGTAGTCCCAGCAACTGGGGAGGCTGAGGCAGGAGAATGGCGTGAACCCGGGAGGTGGAGCTTGCAGTGAGCTGAGATCACCCCACTGCACCCTAGCGTGGGCGACAGAGGGAGACTATGTCTCAAAAAAAAAAAAAAAAGAGGTGACTGTCTATGAGTCTGTAACCTTTTATTTCTTACTCATTTTTCCCTCTGCCATTAAAGAAAAAAAAAATAGATTCTAGAACTTTCTGGGAGTGGGCAGGGCATGTACTCACTGTGGGCCTGCATCATCTTGGACACATTGAGTCCCTCCCGCATCCTCATGACACACACACCATAGTTGAAATCAAAGGCATCGCTGGAAAGAGAGGAGGTGAGGTCCAGCTTCTCCCCGAGATCCCACCAGGGAGGTGACATGGCACCCAGAAGACCAGATGTCTAGGGTTGGTTCTGCCTCCTACCACACCCTTTCTGTTCTCTGGGCCTCAGTTTCCCCATCTGTATACTGTACAGGCAGAATTGGAGAGTACCCCAGGACTCCTCTAGCTCTACAGTCTGTGGCACTGTGGATCCTGCAGATCCGGTACTCAGGGTAACCAAGTCAGCCCTGTCCTCCTGATACATTTGGATAATTCCTCCCAACTCTGCCCATGGAGGTGGGGATGGTAATTATTACCTCCATTCTACGGATGCAAAAACTGAGTTTTGGAGAGTAACTTGCCCATGATCACATAGCGAAGGGAGTGAGCAGCTGGGATTACAATCATATGGCTGAGACTGTAGACCAAAGGACAGACATGCTCATGAGAAAAGCTTTACTCCTGCAATAGGCTGTCTATAAAGATGTCTGGAGGCCGGGAGCAGTGGCTCATGCCTATAATCCCAGCACTTGATCTGCCCAGATCAAGGCAGGCGGATCACCTGAGGTCAGGGGTTCGAGACCAGCCTGGCCAACATGGCGAAACCCCTTTCTACTAAAAAGTACAAAAATTAGCCGGGCGTGGTGGAGGGCACCTGTAATCCCAGCTACTCCAAAGGCTGAGGCGAGAGAATCACTTGAACCTGGGAGGCAGAGGTTGTGGTGAACCAAGATCGCACCATTGCACTCCAGCCTGGGCAACAGAACGAGACTCTGCCTCAAAAATAAAAATAATAAAATAAAATAAATTTTAAAAATTAAAGGTATCTGGAAGACTCTTGTTCCAAAGATGTATGTACTGCCTGATTGACACAGTGCCCAAGAGCTCACCCACCACTGGGGTTTGGGCCAATGGGCTGTGCATTGCCCTTCCTGGGCTCCTTAGATCATGTATCTCTGGGAAAGGACCTTTCAGGCCCTGCTTTTTGAAGGTTTGGAATGTTGGAGGTGGAGAGAGGCTGGAGATCAGGTATTCTATCAGTTGCTGCTGTAATTCCGTTAGCAGCAGCTGAGAGGATTGCTCTGAGTCCTACAGCTGGTTAATAGCATACCTGGAAGCAGGTCCCAGGGCCCCAGCCCTCAGCTTCGTGTTGTTCAGTGATACCACACACAACAACATCAACACAGAAAAGCCACTCAGGCAGGCATCTCTGGACCTCACACAGCAAGTGCTGATAAGAGTTTGGAGTCAGCCCTGAAGTCCCCAGGGAGTTCGGTCCTCAGGGCCTGGTTTCACTTCCCTATTCAGGGGCACCGCCTCAGAGTTCTTGACTGGCTCCCTGTGCACCTTCTGGAGCCCACAGGGAGGCATGAGGTTCTCACCTAAAAACTCACGTTTGCAGTTCCTCTGAAAAATTAAAAGATCTGGCAACATTGGGCCCACATTTCCGCATGGGCACTAGAGCCCATCCTGCATGGACACGAGTCAAGCAGGAGCCACTCTCGCTGGGTTGCCACAGTCTCCACTGCTCCCTATCACCCCATGCCTGGCCCGCTTCACTCATGGTGCTACCTGCCTGGCCCCAGCTGGCTTTGGTGTCCATGACTCATAGGTCAGAGACGGGCATCTTCAGCCTCAGCCTGTTTCTTCTTTAGCTGTGAGCAAATGGACTCAACTTCTTTTTTTGAGACAGAGTCTCGCTCTGTCACCCAGGCTGGAGTGCTGTGGCCGGATCTCAGCTCACTGCAAGCTCCGCCTCCTGGGTTCACGCCATTCTCCTGCCTCAGCCTCCCGAGTAGCTGGGACTACAGGCGCCGCCACCTCGCCCGGCTAGTTTTTTGTATTTCTTAGTAGAGACGGGGTTTCACCGTGTTAGCCAGGATGGTCTCGATCTCCTGACCTCGTGATCCGCCCGTCTCGGCCTCCCAAAGTGCTGGGATTACAGGCTTGAGCCACCGCGCCCGGCCTCAACTTCTTTTTCAAAGACAGGGTCTTGCTCTTTCGCCTAGGCTGGAGTGCAGCAATGTGATCTTCGCTCACTGCAGCCTCCAACTCCTGGGCTCAAGTGAGCTTCCTGCCTCAGCCTTCCATGTAGCTGGGACTACAGACGCCAGCCACTTTGCCCAGCAGGACTCAACTGTTTAAGCACCCACTACTTCTTTTCCACCTCTCAAGGCCCAGTGGCCCAAATTAACAGATCCCAAGCCCCTTCCTCTCCCCCAACTCACTGGAGGATGCCAATGTAGTCTTCCACTGTGGCTGGGTGGGCCGACTGCCAGTTCTTCTTGAACCCGACCACCAGAATGTTGGGCTTCATTCTCCCGAGACCTGCGGCCTGCCAGGGCATAGGGGTGAGATGGGGAACCCATCAGAGGGGCAGAGTTGGTGATCCGCCTGGCCAGAGGCCCCAGCTTTCTTATGTCTCCAGATGTGCTGATTCTCAAAAAAGAAAAAAAAAAAAAAAAATATATATATATATATATATATATACACAATCTTAAAAAAATTTGTTTTGCACAAAACAAAACTTTATTGGGAGAAAGATGGCTGATGGGAGGAAATACCTGAATTCCAGAATCCTCAATTCTAGTTCTTGCTTGGTCACCAACACCCTACATCCCTCCCAGGGCTCCCAAAAGTTAGAATTGGCCAAGGTGACACCAGCCCCCACAGGCTTCCAGGTCAGTTTCCCAGGTCCTGGGCATTCCGAAAAAGTGCCCAGAATCAGCACATCTGGAGACATAAGAAAGCTGGGGCTCTCGTCAGGCATGGTGGCTCATGCCTGTAAACCCAGCACTCCGGGGAGCCAAGGCAGGTGGATCATCCGAGGTCAGGAGTTTCAGACCAGCCTGGCCAACATGGTGAAACCCCGTCTCTACTGAAAACACAAAAAAATTAGCCAGGCATGGTGCCTGTAATCCCAGCTACTCAGGAGGCTGAGGCAGTAGATTCGCTTGAACCTGGGAGGCAGAGGTTGTTGCAGTGAGCTGAGATTGCACCACTGCACTCCAGCCTGGGTGACAAGCAAAACAAGTCTCAAAAAAAAAAAAAAAAAAAAAAAAAAAGTTGGGGCTCTTTCTGCAGCAAAAGAGGCTTAAGCAAAAGGGCCCCCAAGACTTTCTGCCTTCCAGGTTGTGCCACCGATGCATAAGTCCTGTAGGGGAGCCCCCAGTCCACGGCACCTGCATGAGGATCTGGACACCTTTGCGGAGGTCCTCAGCAATGACGTCCGAGTAGAAGGCCTTGATCTTCCTCTTGTTCAGCCACTTGGTGTGCCCGTTGGCAATGAGCTGGAGCTCAGGCATCCTCTGCTTGTGGGGTCCCTATGGGTGGGTGGGACAGGGGACATCACTGGCTGCCTTCACCCTCCAGCCTGAGATTCAGCCCCTCTCCTGCCCTGGAGGCTGCCCCAGGGACTTGACAGCACCCACGGTGCCCTTTTCTTTTGCCCAGATAAGGGAAACACAAGGAGTGGGGGAGACAGTGGGGAGGAAGGGAGAGGGAGGGAGCAGAAAAGAGGCAGGGAAGCTGGGGGAGAAGCCAGCAAGAGGGGCCAGGAGTGGGAGAGAATGGGGTCCATGGGGGTGCCTGGCTGGGCACCCCTTGCTCCGCATCCCCTCGGCCCCCACTCTGTGAGTTGACATCACACACAGGTGGCTCCCCCAGGAGTACTGCCCTGCGCCCCTCCAGGGGCCACTCACGATGAGCACGTGGCCGCAGATCATCAGGCTGAGGTTCCGGGTGAAGGTGCCCACAAAGTCCACCAGGGCCGGGCGGAAGTTGGGGGGCCCCGTGAGCACCAGGCACTGGGGGCTGAGGAGGGAAGGGAAAAGGGCAGGAACCATCAGGAGAGAGCCCATGGGGGTCTGGGTAGGAAAGGCACCTCCCAGGCTCCCTGAATGGTGGTGTGGCCACCAGCATGACCCTACATGCTTGGGGCCTTGGCTTCCCACCTATAAATCCAGGGTGACTTTTGGGGCCCTTCCTGCTCTTTTGGTGACCTCCACACTAGTCTCTCTGGTCCTTCCTGCTCAGGCCACCAAATGCTACCCCCATGCTTCTCCCCTGCCCTGTCCTGCCTAGCCCGGCACGGTGGGGGAAAGAACAAAGCCTGGGAGTGAGGAAGTCCGTCACTTTCAAACTCATCAGTTACCCAGGCAGGTTACTCAAGAGGCAGCAGATGACAGTGGTCAAGGGCCATGACCTGAGTCAACTGGAGCCAGACTTAATTTGGCCACTCACCAGCTGTGTGACCTGGGGCCAGTTACTTAACCTCTCTGTGCCTCAGTGTTCTTGTCCATGACTGGGTAGTAATTTCCTGGACCTCAGCCAGTTCTTGTAAGGCTGTGTAAGACACTTTGCAAGCACCTGGCTCATGGTAAGCATGACAAAAATAGATATTGCCAACAATTATTAGGATCTGGTGGGAAGGGGATGGCAGGTGCATAATCCTCCTCGACAAAGAGGGGAATCGGCTTTGAAGGGTACCCAGGGAAGGTTCATCACTGTTGGTTCCAGGGATACTGGGATGGGAGCTGCAGCAACAATCACCTCGACAACAAAGCACATTTCCACTGTGGAAACTGAGGCATGGAGAGGCCCCTTGACTTGCTTGGTCCCCACCAGGATATGCCCACCCCTGTCTCGTGGCAGCTGGGTGGCTCCTCCACCTCTGTTCCCTCTCAGTGGAGGCTGCACACACCCTGGGTCTGCCTGGGTCAGGTGACAGGTCTGGGCTTGGAAACTCCCAGGGTGGAGCCATCACCGGCCCTGGGGTCCCAGGTGGGTCCCGGCAGCTCTGCTCACCGGTAGTTCTTGATGTGGTCTTCCACCTCATTGAGGCCCACTGAGTAGTTCAGGGCCAGGTTGTAGGAGCCGGCCTGTACCGAGGAGCCCCAGTTTACCTCTGGGGGAGCAAGGGAGAGCAGTGTTAGGAATCAGTAGAAGAAACCAGACATGCGGTGGGATGGAGGCAATGTTGGCCTTCTTGAGGCACTGGACACCCGTGGGAGCAGGGCCACCTGGGTGGGCAGCCTATAGGGTGGAGGCCTGCAGACTGTGTGTGGCTGCACATTGAAAAATTACACATCAAGGCCAGGCACGGTGGCTCACACCTGTAATCCCAGCATTTTGGGAGGCTGAGGTGGGTGGATCACCTGAGGTTAGCAGTTCAAGACCAGCCTGGCCAATATGGTGAAACCCTGTCTCTACTAAAAATACAAAAGTTAGCCAGGTGTGGTGGCACACACCTGTAATCCCAGCTACTCAGGAGGCTGAGGCAGGAGAATTGCTTGAACCCGGGAGGTGGAGGTTGCAGTGAGCCGAGACTGTGCCACTGCACTCCAGCCGGGGTGACAGAATGAGACTCTGCCCCCCAGTCCCCCCTCAAAAATGTTATACATCAAGCTCCACACGATATCCTCCTGCCTTGCCAAACCTTCACGATGGCCTAGAAGCCCAGGTTGAGACTTAGAACCCCAGGCTTTTTCAGAGCCCTGTTTCCCGTCCTTAGGTCACTGCCACCCCAGGGTCCCTGCCTGCAGACAAGTAGAGACCTTGCTTGGAGTCCAAGATTTGTCTGCCTGCCATCCACACAGACAGCCCTCGGCCACCCCTGAGGCCTAGGTGTGCACAGCAGCCTGCTGACCCCTCTTGGGCGACAGCCCTAGGGAAGAGGCCAACGTAGGCCCTGGAAGCTCACTCAGGGTCCTTTGGACAGGGGATTCCCGGGTCCTGGGTGCCCAGGGATGGCTTAGAAGTCGAGGCATGGGCCCTGAGTGTGGACGTCCCTTGGGGTTCCTTGCCACATGGGGAGGGATGAAGAGGAGGGGCAGAGAGGGGCCCTGGACAGCACAGAGCCCAACTCAGGGCTCTCCAGCCGGGGGCAGAGGGCAGGGCCGCCTGCATGGCTGCCCTGGGGGAGAAGGGCTGCAGCTTCGCAGCTGAGATGCACACCTGGCTTCTTGTAGATCACATAGAGCAGGAGGAAGAGCACCACACCGATGGCGATGAGGGCCGCCCACCAGGTGAGGAGGAACATGATGACCACAGAGATGATAGCCCCGAACAGCGCCGCCCACTTGTTGTAGTACTGAAATGAAGGTCTCCACCCTGGGCCGAGGGCATCAATCAGTGAACATGCCTGGCACTCTGGAGCCTCCTTCTAGGCCAGAGCTGCTGGGCAGGGCCTGGCAGTAATGCGAGCAGTGCCCAGAGCCGGGGTCCCAGCCTGTACCCACCAGCCATGAGCACCACCCACCCTGCCTCCTGGGGCTGGGTCTACAGGCTCTGGGGCAAACCACACACCTGCCTCGGCTGGCATTTCACCAGGAGCATCCAGCTCCGGCCAAATACGGCCACAGGACATCCCATGTCAGCAACAGCACCAGCTCCCATGGTGCCAAGGGGGTGAGATGGAGGGGGAAGGACATGATTCTGACTGGCTCCCCACCAGCAGGCCAGGCCAGGGCTGCCACTAGTGACAGCTGCCTCATGGCGCAACTTCAGGGCCATCATGAACATTGGGGTCTATGTAAAAGGTGGCCTGGTAAAAGGCAATGGCAATTTGGAGCTAGTTAGAAAAAGTTTTCCTCAAGACTCTTTAGTGCCATCTGCCAGAAGTTTTCCATCATAAACATGCAAATGTCTGAAATCTATGATATGAATGGTGCCTCCTAGAGTTACGCAGTGTGCAACCTGCAGCACTGTGTGTGACAGTCTAGCTGTGACTTTGGGCAATTCTCTTTCTCTGAGGAATCAGGCTCCCGATTCCTGTAAAACTGGGGAAGGGAAAGACTGGAAAACCTCTACAGATGGTAAACAGTGCGTGAATCCGTGTAAAGTGCACGCTGTCAGTGCTTGAGAAAGGACAGCCGCTATTATTATTATTATTATTATTATTACTATTATTTGAGACAGAGCCTTGCTCTGTCACCCAGGCTGGAGTGTAATGGTGCCATCTCGGCTCACTGTAACCATCCCTTTCCCAATTCAAGTGATTCTCCTGCCTCAGCCACCAGAATAGCCGGGATTACAGGTGCCCGCCACCACGCCCGGCTAATTTTTGTATTTTTGTAGAGACAGGGTTTCACCATGTTGGCCAGGCTGGTCACAAACTCCTGACCTCAAGTGATCTGCCCACCTCAGCCTCCCAAAAATGCTAGGATTACAGGCGTGAGCCACCGCACCCAGCCGAGAGCTATTATTCTATTCATGTTCCCTTTCAATGGTTTTAAATGGAGAGGTGACCTTGGGCTGCTGACCTCCACCCGTGCCTCGCACTCCCACCCCATGCCCCATTTCCCCCCTAGCCCCTGGGTGCCGCCTCCTGAGGTGGGTGAAGGGTTTGCTTACCAGGCGAGTTGGTGATGGAGGCGTGGAAGCAGCTGAAGTTGATGAGGGCATAGGAGCAGAGGAAGAAGTTGGAAATGATGGGGGCTATGGTGTTGAGCTCAGCTTCAGGAACCCAGGGAGAGAGAGGACAGCCTGTTGGGGAACTCTGCCAAGGACTGGTTTGGCACTCTCCTTCCCAGTGTGGGGGACCCCAGACAGGCCACCAAGGCTCAGTCAGTCTCAACCTTCTCATCTGTGAAATGGGTCCATCTCATCTGTGAAATGGGTCCATCTCATCTGTGAAATGGGTCCATCCTTTTGTGAAGCTCCAAGGGATAGTGTCTTGTAAACTGTAAACACCCAGCTTTTAAGACAGTGGGGGTCAGTGTGACAGTAGACCCCACCAGGCTATGGGATGACCAAGGGTAGTTGCTGTCATATTGTTTTGAACACAAATGACAGCAATAAATACTTTTTTTTTTTTTTGAGACAGAGTCTTGCTTGTTGCCCAGGCTGGAGTGCAGTGGCATGATCTCGGCTCACTGCAACCTCTGCCTCCTGGGCTCAAGCAGTTCTCCTGCCTCAGCCTCCCTAGTAGCTTGGATTACAGGTGTGCACCAACATGCCCAGCTAATTTTTGTATTTTTAGTAGAAACGGTTTCACCATGTTGGCCAGGCTGGTCTCAAACTCCTGACCTCAAATGATCTGCCTGCCTCAGCCTCCTAAAGTGCTGAGATTACAGGCATGAGCCATTGCGCCCAGCCAGAAATGTATTTTGCAATGTGACCCAGGACAGCTAAGGCCATAGCACAGCTCCACCCCAGTGGTACCCCAGTGTTCACCCACCCAAGAACTGCTTCCTCTTCCCCGTCTCCCTGTTACCCTCCCCTGCCACTGCCCCCAGCACCCCAGATAAACTTTCACATATGAATCCTTGTCTCAGGGCCTGCTTCTGGTGATCCCAAAACACAGCGTGCACCAGTGTGCCAGGTCCTCTGTCCATGATTTCATATAATCACCTAAGAACCCTACCCGGATCCTCAGTCTGAAGTCAAGTCAGACCCACCCAGATGAAAGGACATTGAATCTGAATCAGGGTACATTGCAGGGAAATGTGTTTCTGGGCCCCGGTGAGCAGGAAGCAGAGACAGGGCCAGAGAATATCAAGTCTGACCAGACTTTTCCATCCTTGCCACCTCTTCATGTGGTTCAGGACCCAGTAGCACCCGGTGTCTGGAAAGCTTCCCTTGGGTCATAGTGACTAGGCTATCAGGGCAAATCTCACGGACTGTGATGCCAGCCTGAACAGCATGGATTCACTGGTGGCAGGAGGGTGCCCATGAGCCCAGGGAGGCTGGCCAGTAGTCTACCCCTACCCCACTCCTGCATAGGGAGCAGGGGCCAGGGGACATCATGTCGCAGCATGGCCACCTCTCTCCTAGCGAGTTCTGCCTCCATAGCTAAGTAAATTAGGCAAGTACCGGGTGTGTGCACATGTGAGTGTGTGTACACATGTGAGTGTGTGTGCATATATGAATGTATGTAGATCTTCCTGCACACGTGGTGTTTTCCTGCCCATCTGAGACACACCTGTTAGGCACTATTGCTCCCATTCTGCAGATGAGAAAAATGAGGCTCAGAGAGGTGAAGTAACTTGTCTAAGGTCACACAACTGGCACATGGCAAAGCCTGGATAGGAAGTTGATCTAATGAACCGATTACCTGGGCTCTTTTCTCCTAAGATATCTGCCATCTTGAAGCCCAAGGAGTCTAGAAGCCCTAGGTCTGACGAACTGGGTTATCTAGTTTATATACGTATGAGGATACTGACCAGCCATTGGTATCCCATCCCAAGGAGGGACCAGTCAGCTTGTCCCATGCTCCAAAGGTGTTCTGGGGGTTTGTTTAGACCCAGGGAAGGGGGATGCTAGCTGCCAGGACACGCGAATGCAGACTGGGGGAACAGGTAAGTCCTCTTCTAACAAAGCAGAAGGCTCTACTGCCTGACATGGTTTGGGAGCCAACTGCCTGGAGGTGGGAAGGGGAAGGATCACATGGCCCCCCGATGTCTCCTCCCAGGTGGGGCCTCACCCCTCAAGATTTAGCCTCTGAGTGCCCACTAATTGTCAGGCCTGGCGGGACTCTGGGGCAGGGACACGGAGGCAGGAGAAAAGCCCGGCCCCCATGACCCTCATGGCCGGCCAGGGGAACAGGAGGCCAGGCCCTGTGCGCCGTGGCAGAGCCTTACCGATGATGATGAAGGCCACGGCGATGGCGTAGGCCAGCAGGTAGCCGCGCACGGGCTCCTTGTTCTTGCCGTAGCCTTTGCCGAAGAAGCCAATCAGTGGGTACAGCTGGTCCTCGCAAAGGCACTGCAGCACCAGAGGCCTCACTCACCCCCAGGCTGGAACCTGCCACCTCCCCTCCCCTGGGGCCACCTGAGCTCCAGCCCCGGGCTCGGTGCCCTCTGTGACCTCCCCAACCTGGGTCCTGGTGTCTGTTTCTATTAAACAGGGATGATCACTCTCCCTCCGCCCTACTGTGAAGACAGTAAAAGGGCATGACGGGGCGTGGATGGCTTCGGGTAGAGCTTGAATGGTGGAGTTGCGGACAGGATGCAGGTGGCACAGGTGGGAGTTTGGGGTGGGGGCTGCAGGTGTTCGTCAAGTCACACCACTGGAAGGGGCTGCTTCCTTCAAGAGTTTGCCGATAGCTCCTTTTCCCTTCTGGCTAGAGACCCCGGTCTAATGACACCTTCCGCTGTTTGTAGCAGTCAGCCAGGTACCCGCCCGATTGTGCCTCTAGCCCAGGCTCCTCACCCCCCATCATCTCGACCCCTTTCTGTGGCATCACCTGGAAGACTTTCGCAGCAGAGACAAGGCAGGCCAGGGCGGAGGAGAGGGTGGCCCCGAAGATGCCAGCCGTGATCAGGGGCGCGAAGCCTGACACCATGCTCATGGTCTGTGGGGATTTGGGGGTCAGGGACTCCATGGTGGGGGGCTGAGCCAGGAGCCCCCATCTGTGGCAACTCATTCCCTACTGCAGGCAGGGGCTGGGTCCTGAGCCTCCATCTGAGTCCAGGACCCACCCCTGGAGATCCCAGTGTCCACCCACAGGTCAGGACTGGACAGACCTGGGCTTTGGACTCCTCTCCCCTAAGCCTAGGGCTCAGCCCCCAAAACTCCCCCCCCCCGAAAACCTTCCAGGCCCGCAAGGGGCCCTGCAGCCTCCATCCAGCCCCCACTGAGTCTGGTGGATCAGCCCTCCTGGCGGTAACCTGGTAATAATTGATGAGGCCGTAGCGGCAGCTGTGCTGCTGGGTGCACTCGGTGAAGTTCCAGCCATAGCCGCAGGCCAGCCCCTCGCACGCACCCCAGCCAGGGGTCATCGTGTCATTCAGGACCCCAGAGGCATCACGCACCGTGCAGGAGCCTGAGAGGAGGAAGGAGAGCGTGGGGAGGTCTCCCTTCCCTCCTTACTCTCCTCTTCCAGCCCCACCTCTGCAGAGGGTGAGACACTGCAGAGGACGGGCAGCTGTCCCTTCATCATGCAATGATAATGATGACAATGGAGGTGTGCCCAGAGCCAGGCTAAGTACTTTACAACAACCTCCGAGCAGGCATTACTATTATTTTTGTTGTTGCCATTTTATAGAGGCATAGAGCTTAAGTGACCAAGATCACAATGTCCTCCTTGGATCGGAGACCTGCATCTTAAGCGTTGAGTGGCTGTGAGCTGGACCAAGTCCCTTGGCCATTTGTGAACAGCTTGCCTCAAACGGGGCCACTGGGAGCAAGTGCACCTGTGAGGATCTCAGTTCAAGGCAGGTGTTAACAGCCCAGGCCTGGGCTCAAAAGCCCGGCTCCACCATTACTGAATGGTGTGACCCTGGGCAGATCACTTAACATGGCTGAGCCCCCATTTTCTCCTTGGTGAAATAGGGAAAATGACAGTGATAGGATTGGCATGCAAAGGGCTGGGCATGTGGGAAGTCAGTTGCTGGTATCATCATCATCATCATCACTCCTAGATTTGTCCTGCAGGATCTTCACACTTATGAATCTGGGCCCTCAAGGGACCCAAGGAGCGTGGTCTGACCCCGCCATGCCCACCACCATGAAGATGCTCTGATCATTGTCAAGATACACCAGAGATAGGTTCAAGGCTTCACATCCTGAGGTGGCCATACCCTCCCAGCCCAGCTCTCCCTGTTAGAGAGTCAGACCCCACCCTCTGATCCCCTCCAGTGGTGGGGGGTTTGGGACACTGCAGGGTGGAGGCCAGGTCCCTCCCCTTCCTGACTGGCTGGGGCGGCCACTTACCAATGGTGGCTGAGATGGCGAGGTAGGAAATGGTGGTCCAGAAAATGGCCATGAGGGTTCCCTTGGGGATGGCTACAGCAGGGTCCTGCAGGAGGGAGGGAGAGAGGGAGGGAGGGAAGGAGGGAGGACATTAGGCAGCCCCTGGGCCTCCTTCCAGGCCTGTCCTCCTTGTCTAAGGCTAAGGCTGGGGACAGCAACCTCTGACCTTGGCCCCTCAGAGCCCCTGTTCCAGCACAGAGAGGAAAGAGCCTCATGATTGAGGACCCCTACAGAGGGATGAACACAACTGAGATCACAGGGCGGAGACTCCACCCAAGCCCCTGGGAGATGGAGGCAGAGAGAAGAAATTCAACAGCTCCACGCCTGGGCCACAGAGGGCACTTGGCCAGGGCTTGCTTTGAGGGTGGTGAGGGCGGGGGTAGGGTGATGGGCTCTGGAGTTGGCCTGCCCGGGTTCAGTTCCAGGCGGCCAGCTGGGCAGGGCGCTGTGCTCTCACACCCCGGCCCCTCATCTGTCAGGGATGTTGGTGAAATAAATTAATCCACATTGAGATCCTAGACCAGGACTCCCCTCCCCGCCAGCCCTCACGGCATGTTCAATCATTATGCACCAATTGATTTGTCTGGTTCCTCAACAATAGATAGAATACACCCCAAACTTTCTCCTACCATTCTGAGAAATAAATCTCTGCTCATATTTTCTTGCTTTCTTTTTTTTTTATTTTTTTTGAGGCAGGGCTTTGGGTGGAGTCTCCACCCCAGGGCTCTGCGGGGCCCCTGCAGGCGTGGACCTGCCAGCCCTGCCCGGCAAACCTGTTTGACTCAACTGGGCCATGCACATGGGGTCCCTAGCCCCAAAGCCAACAGAACATGCCAGCCTCCCACCCTGCCTCTAGTGGGTTGAATAGTGTCCCCCAAAATTCACATCCACCCAGAACCTCAGAATGTGGCCTTATTTGGAAACAGGGTCTTTACAGGTGCAATTAATGAAGATGAGGTCACATCAGATCAGGGTGGGCCCCAAATGCAATGACTGACGTCCTTGCAAGGAAAGGACCCACAGATGAAAGAAGGCCACGTGAGACAGAGACAGAGATTGGAGTGACGCAGTTGCCAGCCGATGAAAGCCATTGTCAGCAGCCACCAGAAATTAGGAAGAGGCAAGTCTGGATTCTCCCCTGGGTTTTCAGAGGGAGCTTGGTCCTGCCGACACCTGGATCCCGGACTTTTAGCCTCCTGAACTGGGAGTGAATATAGGTCTGTTTTTAAGCCACCCAATTTGTGGTGAAAACACAAATACGCCAGCCATCAACCCTCATCCTACCTCCTGCATCTAGATCTGAGATCTCAGTCCCTGGATGTACTGGGAAGAGGCAGGCAGAGAAGAGGTGAGCTGGGTAGAGGTGGGCTGAGATGTGGACCTGGATGTGTCACTAACTTCGAGATTGTTGCCTGGGCATTTAACAAAGTTAGGCACATCCAGGTCCACATCTCAGCCCACCTCTTCCCTGCTGTGTACACTAGGAGAAGCCCCTTAACATCCCTGAGCCTCAGTTTCCCCATCTGTGAGATCAGAAAATAACTTGGCAGGGGATAAGTGTAATAAATGTGAGCTGTTGGGGTGAGGGCAGTATTGTGCACAGGGGCGTGCCCTGAGGCCACACAGAACATATTTGTTGGATGATGAAATGGTGATGTAGTTGAGGCCTCTCTGTTTTAGAAACTGGCATTCCGGCTCCTCTGCCACCTGTGTAGTCCTGGGCAGGCCCCTGAACCTCTCTGACCTTGGCTTGCTTGTCTATATCATGGTAAAAACAATGATGACAAGAAGCTCTTAGCTCCTGCTCTGAGCCAGGCACTATTCTAAGCACTTTACATGAATTAGCGCATGGAATCCTCCCCACCGCCCTGCAAGGTGGGGGCTGGACTCAACCCATTTTGGAATTGGGGAAGCTGAGGCCCAGGGAGTTTCAAAGGGACTTGCCCAAAATGTCACAGTGAGGGCTCCACCAACAGTGGCTCTGCTGCTGAGGATGCTGTCCCACAGGATAGGTGGAGGCCATCCAAGAGCCCCTTAAAGCTTGAGGGCATTTAGGACAGAGTGCAGGGGCGGGCCTTACCCAGCTTTGAGACAGCTGACGCCAGCTGGCTGGTAACCTAAAAAGCTTGATGAGGCATCGAGATAAATTCCCAGGCAACGATCTAATGAGGCTCCATGGAATCCAGGCTGTCTGAGCACAGGCCCAACCTCTGCGGGACCCTCAGGGCAGGCAGACCAGGCCTCTGCTGGCCATTCCCCAGACAAACCAACGGCCGGCTGTTCTCCAGTTTCCAGGCCCTGCCGAACACTGCCTGGTGCATAGCCGGTTAAAGCCAGGCTGGCTTCACAGTCACCTCCATGCGCAGTCCTTTTTGTTTTTTGGGTTTTTTTGAGATGGAGTTCCGCTCTGTCGCCCAGGCTGGAGTGCAGTGGTGCGATCTTGGCTCACTGCAACCTCCGCCTCCTGGGTTCAAGCAATCCTCCTGCCTCAGCCTCCCAAGAAGCTGGGATTACAAGAGCCCACCACCACACCTGGCTGATTTTTGTGTTTTTAGTGGAGACTAAAACATAGTTTCATCATGTTGGCCAGGCTGGTCTTGAACTCGTGACCTCAAGTGATCCACCTGCTCTGGCCTCCCAAAGTGCTGGGATTATAGGCATGAGCCACTGTGCCTGGCTCAATGCACAGTCCTTAATTCGCTTAAGAAAATGCATCAAGGAGTACCTTCCAAATGAGACTGGAGTTTTGGGGTAGGGGTTAGCTGTGATTTCCAGCATGGGGCTAGCTCCACATTCATCACCCCCTCTTGCCTGCCACCTCCTTTGAGCAAAGGCTCCGCCAGCTTCTCATCTTTCAAAACCCAGCTCTGGCACCTCCTGCACCCAGAAATTCTGCTGGAACCCCTGCCAACGTTAGTTTCTCCTTCTCCCCGATGGTGCAGCACTTTGTACTATTGCTCAAACACTGCATTTCACCACGATTCAGTCAGCAAACATGTACAGAGCACCTAGTATGTGCCAGACTCTGAGCTGGGAGGGAATAGGGAGATAGAGGCAAGTCTCCATTCTCCAGATGCCAGGGCAACAGATACGCATTTGGCCTGACATCGTTATGCTGGGGGAACCATGACTGTGATGGAAGGGCTGGGAGAGAGGATAGTTGAAGGAGGTATTTGAAAGACAAACAGACCGGGAGCAGTGGCTCGCGCCTGTAATCCCAGCACTTTGGGAAGATGAATCAGGTGGATCACTTGAGGTCAGGAGATCGAGACCATCCTGACCAACATGGCAAAACCCCATCTCTACTAAAAATACAAAAAATTAGCCAGGCATGGTGGCGGGTGCCTGTAGTCCCAGCTACTCGGGAGGTTGAGGTAGGAGAATGGCGTGAACCCGGGAGGTGGAGTTTGCAGTGAACTGAGATGATACCACTGCACTTCAGCCTGGTCAACAGAGCGAGATTCCGTTTCAAAAAAAAAAAAAAATTACCTGAGCATGGTGGCAGGTGCCTGTAGTCTTAGCTACTCTGGAGGCTGTGGCATGAGAATCACTTGAACCCAGGAGGTGGAGATTGCAATGAGCTGAGATCGTGCCACTGCACTCCAGTCTGGGTGACAGAGCGAAACTCCAGCTCAAAGGAAAAAAAACAAAAACAAAAAGAAAGAAACAGAACAAAACTTTCAGGATAAAAAAGCAAGTGTATGGAGTTGCAGGTAGAGAGTGCAGCACAGGCAAAGGCATGGAGGAGGGACAGGGTAACATGGGCGCTGGAGCAGGCTCATGGGAAGGGTGGCACTGGTCAGGGATGAGCCTGGATAGGTGGGCTGGAGCCTTGAATGCCAAGCCAAGAAGCCTGCCTGCAGCAACGCAGTGGGGAGCCCTGGGAGGATGTCAGCCCAGATGTGCATGAGCAAGGCTGAGCTCTTAAGGTCACAGCTGGGCCAGTCTTCCCCTAAGGCTGAGAGTTCTGGGAACTAGGGAGGAACCTAGCCATTTCGTGGTGCCCCTCAAGCCTAGAATACAGCTGGTCTTCATAAACAATCACAGAACGGAATGGAATCGGTTGGATTGGGTTGAACTGAGCTGAGTTGGACTGGACTGGATTTTAGAAGCCCTGCCTCCCAGGTCTCAGTGCCCAGTGGCAGATGCCAGTAGAGCAGGGAGCAGGATTCTGCTCATAGCCCCTGTGCGGTGCCAGGACACAGGAGGGGCGGGTATTCTGCTCACCTTGAGGTCACCGGATATGTTGGCCCCTGCCAGGATGCCTGTGGCCGAGGGGAAGAAGATGGAGAACATTCCGAAGAAGGTGCCATCTGGACCCCGCCAGTCAGGCACCAAGTTCTGGACAAAAATGTCCGCTGGAAAAGCAAGGCCTGAGTAAGGCTCACCTGGAGGGCTTGACCCCCCCCTTGCTGGGACCCGATGGGCAGGCAGCCCCTGACCATGGGATCGGGTAATCCCATCCTCCCAGTGTCCACACAATGGGCCAGATTCCTGGGCAGAGAGTCCCTGTCCCCAGAGCCATGGTCAGGGCCTCGATCAGCACATACCCCGGTAGCTGAAGAAGCCTTTGGAGGCCTTGTCCTCAGATGGGGGGATCAGCGTCCCCACCAAGTAGTTGGCAAAGGAGACCATGATGACAAGGAAGAACAGCACCTGGGCCTGGGTTGGGGGTGGGGGGCGAAGGACCCCAGAGGTCAGATAGTCTGGTTCTACCTCTCTGGGAAGCCCTGCCAGAAAATAATTTGCCCAGGGCCTGTTTCTCCATTATTCACTCACTCATTCATTCAACACCCATTATGCAGCAGGATCTGTTCAAGGAGTTGGGAATACAGATGGTATAGAGTTCAAGACCACCAAAGCCTCTTGTCTTGGCTGATAAATAAGGAGGATGAATTTAAAGTAAGAAGAGGTTTGGTAGGCTGAGGTGGGAGGATCACCTGAGGTCAGGAATTTGAGACCAGCCTGGCCAACATGGGGAAACCCTGTCTCTACTAAAAATACAGGCTGGATGCAGTGGCTCAAGCCTATAATCTCAGCACTTTGGGAGGCCGACGTGGGTGCATCACCTGAGGTCAGGAGTTCCAGATCAGCCTGGCCAACATGGTGAAACCCCATCTATACTAAAAACACAAAAATTAGCCAGGCATGGTGGTGGGCGCCTATAATCCTAGCTACTCAGGAGGCTGAGGCAGGAGAACCGCTTGAGACCAGGAGGCAGAGGTTGCAGTGAGCCGAGATCACACCTCTGCACCCCAGCCTAGGTGACAGAACGAGACTCCATCTCAAAAACAAATAAATAAATAAAGTAAGAAGAGGGAGTGTGATGGCGACTGGGTGGAGCTCATTTAGCAGGATGGCCTGGGAAGGTGTCACCAGAGAGAAGGTGTTTAGCAGACACCTTAAGTGGGAGAACGAACAAGTCAGAGAACTGTCTGGGGAAGGGCATCCGAGGAAGAGAGAGGAGGTCACCCTCTGACAGCTGCAGGTCAGAGAATGTGGGGAGAGGACAGGCTGCAGGGGCAAGGTCCTGCCCTGCCTGTAGGGCCTGTCCGGCTGAGTCTGCCAGCAGGATCCATGGTTCAGCTGAAGGCCACACCTCCCCAGGCTCCCTTGCAGCCATGTGTGACAGCAATAGTGCAGCTTCCAGATGGTGCCACAAAAAGAAAGAGAAAAGGGAATTCCCTCCCTTTCATTTCCCCCTTCTTTGCTTTCCCTCTGACTGGAGGGCCTGTGGGCATGGTGGACCAGGTAGACAAAGGCCACGCGCAGGCATGGAGGGAGCACAAGACGGAAGGAGTCTGGGTGCCCAGCCCCCTGGAGCCACCATGCCCACCCTGGGCCATGTGGAACCTAGATTGTCACACAAAAGAGATACAAAGCAGCAGGGCACGGTGGCTCACACCTGTAATCCCAGCACTTTGGGAGGCCAACGCGGGCAGATCACTTGATGTCAGGAGTTTGCGACCAGCCTGACCAACACGGTGAAACCCCGTCTCTACCAAAAATACAAAAATTAGCTGGGTGTGGTGGCAGGTGCCTGTAATCCCAGCTACTCAGGAGGCTGAGGCAGGAGAATCACTTGAACCTGGGAGGTGGAGGTTGCAGTGAGCCGCGATGGTACCACTGCACCCCAGCATAGGCATCGAGCAAGATTCTGGCTCAAAAAAAAAAAAAAAAAGAAAGAAAGAAAAGAAAAGAAAAGGCAGAGGACCAGGGAGGGCCCAGGCCCGGCGACCCCCGCTTTTCTACCTCCTCCACCATGACCTCCTCCACCATGACCACCTCCACCATGACCACCCCCACGTCCCCCTCCTCCGTGGCCTCCTCACCTTGGACTCCCACTCCATGCCGGCCAGGGAGATGGCCAGCAGCACAGTGACGGAGACCACGCCGATGATGCGGATGTCATTAATGGGGTCCACAATGGGTGCCCCATACTCCTGGGGAGGGAAAATGGGCCAGGCTGCAAGCCACCCTCTGAACTCCCCATCCCCCAGACTCTGCCCACCTAGGAGGCACCTCCTGTGGGGTGCACTCTTCTAGGACGATGTTAACTCAAGCACCACCCCTGCCATCGAGTCCACAAAGCAGCTGCTGCATGGACCTGGACAATGTGGCCCTAAAGGCCACACACCACCCCCCGCAAAGGGGACTTCTGGGAAAGGAATGGTCTTTATTTGGTGAGATTGTCACTCTCACCCACAGTGCTCAGGCTGTGGTTCCTGGTGGGTGAAGTCAGGCAGGGCAGCAGGAGGGCCCCGCCTAGATGGGGCGGAGGAGAGTGCAGTGGGCTACCCGGATCCCTCTACCCAGGGTCCAGCCCCCGGCCTCACCTGGAGCAGGTCCCGCACAGTCTCTGCAAAGCCCACAGTGTGCATGGCCACACCCACAGCATTGGCGAAAGCGAAAATGAGGCCGATGGAGCCCCCAAGCTCTGGGCCCAGACTCCGGGAGATGAGGAAATAGGTGCCACCTATCAGGGCAGAGTCGGGAACCATGAAACCAGAGGAGTTGGTTCGCTGGGGTAGACTCGGGGCAGGCAGAGGCCAGGAGAGGGTGGCCACGGGACCCACGGCACAGGAGACAGCTGAGGCCATCTCGTGGTGTAGACAGCCTGCCTAGAGCCCTCTCCTGGAACCACAGGAGCAGCTGGGTGTCCCATTGGGTTGGGGAAGTTGGGAGTCCTGTTCCCAGGATTAGCAGCCCACAAGAGGAGGGCCTTGGTTGGAAGGGGGATGGCCCACCTGACTTGACCTTGCCGTTGGTGGAGATGGCTGAGATGGAGAGGCCTGTGATGGAGGTCACTGTGACCGACAGCAGGATGATGATCCAGGTCAGGACTGCAGGGAGCACCCAAAGCTTAGGCAGGGCATTTCCCAGGGGAGGAGCCCCAGTTTGCCTACTCATTCACCATGCAACCTACGTTCATCTCCCTTCTCTGAGCTTCAGTTTTCTCATCTGATAAATGGGTCTCTGTCACTTTGGGAGGCCGAGGCAGGCGGTTCACAAGGTCAGGAGTTCAAGACCAGCCTGGCCAACATGGTGAAACCCCGTCTCTACTAAAACTACAAAAATTAGCCGGGCGTGGTGGCACATGCCTGTAATCCCAGCTACTTGGGAGGCTGAGGCAGAGAATTGCTTGAACCTGGGAGGCAGCAATTGCAGTGAGCCAAGACCATGCCACTGCACACCAGCCTAGGGCGACAGAGCGAGACTTCATCTCAAAAAAATAAAAAAATGGGTCTCTGTCTACCTCCTGCCATACTCTGAATAGCCAGGGAGCCCTTGAGCCAGCATTTGTTGGATTGTTAGGCATGAGGGGGAAGCTACCCTCGTTTAATAATAAAAAATAAAGTAGCAGTTACCACTCCGTGATCACCTCTGGGAGCCAAATCTGTGCTGTTTTTACCTGCATCCTGTAAATCCCACAACAGCTCCATGAGGTATGTTCTGTTATCACCCTCATTTTCCTAATGAGGAATCCAGGGCTCAGAGAGGTGAAGAAACTTGCCCAAAGTCACACAGCAGGCTACAGAGCAGCTGTAGGCTACAGAATGCAGCTTTTTTTTTTTTTTTTTTTTTTTTTTTTACGGAGTCTCACACTCTGTCACCCAGACTGGAGTGCAGTGGTGTGATCTCGGCTCACTGCAATCTCTGCCTCCCAGGTTCAAGCAATTCTCTGCCTCAGCCTCCCGAGTAGCTGGGATTACAGGCACCCGCCAACCATGCCTGGCTAATTTTTTTTATATTTTTAGTAGAGATGGGATTTCATCATGTTGGCCAGGCTGGTCTTGAACTCCTGACCTCATGATCCACCTGCCTTGGCCTCCCAAAGTTCTGGGATTGCAGCCTCCCAAAGTGTGAGCCGCTGAGCCCGGCCAGAGGACAACTTTCTAACCTGCATGCTTCGAGGTAGAAATGAGCTCTGAGAGGTTAAGTGGCTTACTGAGGGCAAACAGCCCTTAGGCCTACTGACCCCAGGCCCAGTGTGCCTCTGCCACACCCCCCTGACCCCTGTCACTGCAGGGGCTCAAGACGGCACCAGGGAGGAGCAGGCCTGGCCCTTTGGTCTCTGCAGCTCAAGTTTAATCCTGCAACCTCGGGGCCTGGGAAGAACAGGATTCAGGCAGGCCCTCCCTCCTCTCCCCAGAGGGGCACTCACCGATGCCTGCCTGGGCCGTAATCCAGGGCAGCCGCAGGTAGAGGATCACGCCCCAGATGTTGAGCATGCAACGAATCTGGGAGGACAGGGGGGTCAGAGGCCACCTGGGTGGACAGCCCAAGGCCAAACAACAAGTCCTTGTCCCTTGCTATGGCAGGGTATCAAGCACCTAGGCCCTGGGGACAACTGGGTCCCTTCTTCACCCACGTCAGTAGGTTCCGAGTCTGGTTCTACGGGGCAAGAGGGTGAGAGGCACCCAGAGACCCACCTATCCCTCCCACCTATTTTCCTGCCCTCCCGTTGAGGCCTGACACTGGGCTACGAGCACTGTCCCCCCTCACTGTATCCATCCCAAGCCCAGGATCCTGTGTCTGCCAGCCACGACCATGGCCCCAGTGGTCGGCAGTTGATCCAGAGCCTGGCATTTACAGGGAGCTCAGCAAATGCCAGGTGAGCCAGTGCCCCATGTACAAGCAGATATCAGAGCTCAAGGGGCTGTGACTTCAGCTTCCAAATTTAAAGCAAAGCCAAAGGCTGAGATGGAGGCTGAAGCTTCCAGGTGGGAGGGGCTGGTGTAGTTGCTGGCCCCACTGAGTTGCAGGGCCGTTCCTGGCTCTGGCAACACAGCCCAGGAGGGAGATCCCAGCTCTGAATATGAGCATATGGGGCTCGGAGAGGGCTCGTGGTTCAGATGGAGAAACGGAGGCAGAGCAAGTTGGCAGCGTTAAGATCAAAACCCCAGCCTCCTGCCTCCCAGAGCAGGGCTAAAGCCTTCTACATCCCATGAGATCCCCTCTGTAAAGTCCCATAATGTCTCCAAAGCCAAATGTACTTGATTCTTTACTGTCTGGAAACTTAATCCTGCTCTACACTACAGCAAACCTTTTCCTTCCCTTCATGGAGGAGAAAAACACATTTACGGAATTGTGTGTTTAGTGCAGCCCCCTGGTGGCTTTTTAGGGAAATACAGTTTCTTCTAATTACTTCCTGGCAGGCATTAATCCTGTATCTATTGATCTATTAACTCATTGAATTCATTGTACAGATGGGAAACTGAAGCCCCACCAGGGCCTGAGAGTCAGAGCTGAGCCTGGATGGAGCTCTGCCACCCCACCCCCATTTCTGGACCTCAAGCAGCACCCACACCCCACTCACCATCACCCCCTTGACCCAGCCGAAGCGCACGGGCTCCTCAGGGTTCTTCTCGCTGCTGGTGCCTGCCTCGTCCTCCACCAGCCCATCAGTCATCTCGTGACTGGGCCGGCTGTCAAAGGCCAGGGCGTGCAGGTGTCTGCCTTCCTGCTGGCAGCCCAGAGACCACGAGTCAGGCAGGTAGGGGTGCTAGGGACGGCGACTCTGCATCCAACCCACTGACCTGAACCACTGTGCCCCATACCGGGCACCCCCTGGCCCCTCAGCCCACTGGGTGTTGAGCTGCTTGAGGGGCTTTTAAAATGCTCCCTAGGCCAGGAGCGGTGAATCACGCCTGTAGTCCCAGCACTTTGGGAGGCCAAGGTGGGTGGATCGCTTGAGCTCAGGAGTTCAAGACCAGCCTGGGCAACAAGGTAAAGCCCTGTCTCTACTAAGAAATACAAAAATTAGCTGGGCATGGTGGCGTGCATCTGTAGTCCCAGCTACTTGGGAGGCTGACATAGGAGGATCTCTTGAGGCCAGGAGGTGGAGGTTGCAGTGAGCCAAGATCAGATGCCATGGGAGACTGGGAGTCCTGGGCGCTCCTGCTCATCACACCTCTTCCCCCTGGGAGAGCAGTGGTCTTGGAAGTGACTAGGCAGTTGCCCAGCCTTGTAACGGGGGACAGGATTATTATCACCCTGGAGAGGTGAAAGCTTGTCCAAGGCCACATAGTTGGTCCCTGGAGGGCTGGGTGTTGAAACCAGGCCTCTACCTCTGGGGCACTGGGAGGTCTCCTGGTTTGTGCCCCAAGTGACTGATGCCCTCCTCTGGGGCTTTCTTCCTGGCACTTCATCTCAGTGTGGAGCAAAGGGCCATGTCTTGGTTTGCTCTGGGGTGGGGAAAAGTCCTGTCAGTTTGTCAAGTCTTAGCTTCAGAATCAAGAACAATTCTGGGCTGGGCGTGGTGGCTCATGCCTGTAATTCCAGCGCGTTGGGAGGCCAAGGTGGATGAATCCTTTGAGGTCAGGAGTTCGAGACCAACCCGACCAACGTGGCAAAACCCTATCTCTACTAAAAATACAAAAATTAGCTGGGCATGGTGGTGCACACCTGTAATCCCAGCTACTCAGAGGGCTGAGGCAGGAGAATCACTTGAACACAGCAGGTGGAGGTTGCAGTGAGCTGAGATTGCACCACTGCACTCCA
>NC_045450.1:41490289-41564243 GCF_002776525.5 Piliocolobus tephrosceles | reverse complement strand
TGACGCTACGGCGTCCACCGACATCTCCACTCTTCCCCTACACGGCGGGCATCCGATCTGACGTTAGTTCGCGACAGTCGATTATTTAGTAGTTTTGAAAAGATGAATTACATAATTTTTTTTGAGATAGGGTCTTCCTCTGTCACCCAGGCTGGAATGCAGTGGCACATTCACAGCTCACTGAAGCCTCACCCATCAGAGCTCAAGAATCCTCCCACCTCAGCCTCCCCAGTAGCTGGGGCCACAGGCACACACCATCATGTTTGGCTAATTTGTTTTTACTTTTTGTAGAGATGGAGTCTCAAGTCACCCCAACCACCCCTCCCTGGTTACCCAGGCTGGTCTCAAACTCCTGGACTCAAGTGAGTCTCCTACCTCAGCCTTCCACCTCCCAAAGTGTTGGGATTGCAGGCATGAGCCACTGCACCCAGCTGGTATAACATTTAAAAAGATGTACACACACACACCCGGAGTTAGTCTCTCTAGCTCCAACCTGTCTCCCAATGTCTATGTGTCCCTCCAGAGACATCTCAGTATATTTACAAGTAACTTCAAACCAGAGTTCAGCAGGTCAGAATTGTAATCCATATCCACCAATAGACTGACAAGCCCTGGGGCTTGGGACCAGCCGGTGGCCTCCAGGGCCCCTAGGCATCACCCAAAGTGTGGGTTTCCCTGGGCTCTGCCTGCAGGGCCATTGGGTTATAAAGCCTGGGGAGCCAGCGCCTTTCCTGGTTCCTGAAACCATCCCAGACAAGGCACCCCAGCTCCCATAGGAGCAGTCCCCCTACCAGTGCTGGACCAGGTCAGGACCACTTCTGCCAGCACTCTGAGGCCACACCTTGAATGCTGGTGGCATGGGAGCAGCACTCTTGTTACCAGAGGTGCCTAAGCCATTGCAGGGAGGCAGTGGTTGAAATTTGAGCTGTCAGGGGATGAAAGAGCTGAGTCAGGGTCTTGAGAGATGAGTTAGTGGGCACACACTTGATGTGTCGCCAGCAATGGAGGGCGTATTTTCCCAGCTGTTATGAGGGCTCTCAGTGTCAGCCCCTATGGTGCTGGCCTCACCTGTGGTCACCTTTCCTCTCAGAGGCCAGCATTCAATGACTGACGGATATGGGTATAAAGACCTGGCACCCTGCCCCAGCTGAGGCTTTGGGTATACACCGAAGCTCACTTCTCCCTCTGTCCAGTCCTGCTTCCTTCCCTTCTACCCACAAGGACTGACCCCAAGAGGCTCCCTGTTGAATGCCCTGCACACAGTCCCCTATCTTGGAGTCTGCTACTCAGAAGCGGGGTGACCTAGTGGCTCACAAGAAAATCACTGATCTCTTTGTCACCTCTGCTGAGTTTCCCATCTTGCTGCCATTCACCCAACAAACCTTTACTGACCACCCACCATGCCATGGGTGGCGATAGGAGCCAAGGACACCCATGGCGGGCATTGTGCCCGTGCTCACGAAGCTGCCGAGTTCACTCGGGAAATCAGTGTGGAAACAGATCACCCAGCTGTGTAGTGAGGGTAGCAATGGGAGAGATGTCCCTGGAGGAGGGTCAGAGTAGGGAGAGCCAGGGAAGGCTTCCTGGAGGAGGGGACCCCTGACCTGATTCTTAGAGAATAAGTTGCTCTTCCTGGAGGCAGGGGATAGAAAGGCCATCGCCAGCTCTAGACACCTGAGCTTGGCTTATGCTCTGGCTCTGGTCATCCTTGGGAGGGATATGGAGGGACACGCCTCCTCTCCCTCCCTAGCCCTGCCTCTTAGACTTGGGCTTACAGAGTTCACACAGGTCCCCCACAGGACTGGCTCCACAGTGCTTGAAATCCTTAGTGCTCCATGACCCCCAACAGCAAGTCAGCACTGGGTGATTGAGAACTCACAGGAAGGCCTGGCTGGCTCACTCTTTCCCCCTTGCTAACCCTCTTACTCCTCATCCAGAGGTACTGGGGGCAGGTGTACCTACTCAGCTGTAGGGCCAGGCAGAACGGGTAGGTGAAATGCTCAGCCTATGTTAGGGCAGCAAACACTGTTGGGCAGTCCACCTCCAAGATGAGGGTCTAGGAGTCCCACACAATCATGGATAAGTTTTCATACGTCAGTGCACTTTTCTGGGGAGGAGACAGAAGTTTTATCCACCTTGTTAGACTCACAAAGGCAGGGATCTGGCCCTGTTTTGCTCAGTGATAATCCCAGGCAACAAAACAGTACAGAGTGGGTATTCAACAAACGCTTGTTGAATTATGAAGGGGACACGCAGAAGCAAAGAGGGCAAAGGATGGCTCCGTGGAAATCCTTGGCTGACAGAATGACCCCAAGCAGGGCTGATGAAACTGGCCACTCCACAGGCCCTCTCAGCTCAGCATTCAGCCTCTAGTTTCGCATCTAGAGGTGAGCTGAGGATAACAGGACCTCAATGACAAACCCCAAAGGTTACGATCACTGTGCACTTTTTTTTTTTGCAAAGCTTATACATTTACCATAGATGTTAATTTTTATTTTATTTTATTTTTTTTGAGGCAGAGTCTCACTCTGTCGACCGGGATGGAGTACTGTGGCCGGATCTCAGCTCACTGCAAGCTCCGCCTCCCGGGTTCACGCCATTCTCCTGCCTCAGCCTCCCAAGTAGCTGGGACTACAGGCGCCCGCCACCTCGCCCGGCTAGTTTTTGTATTTTTTAGTAGAGACGGGGTTTCACCGTGTTAGCCAGGATGGTCTCGATCTCCTGACCTCGTGATCCGCCCGTCTCGGCCTCCCAAAGTGCTGGGATTACAGGCTTGAGCCACCGCGCCCGGCCTAGATGTTAATTTTTAAATCTTCTCAGGGCACCTCTTAATGACCCACAGGCCTCCCTACCAACTTCCCTGGATTCCCAGCCCCTCCTCAGAGAGGCATCTGCCAGTGGGGCTGAAGGCTTGAGGGCCCCACCCTGGCTTTGTTAGGGGAGAGGATTTGTGGAGGCCTCTCTCTGCTCAGTCCCTCCCATGGGGCCCTCGGGGCAGATCTTATCACTCATCTCCCTCTTAAACTGCCATTTGTCTGGAGAAAATCACAGTTGCCCTTTATCCGCTCACACCATTCCTACACACCCTGTCCCTGGGCAGCTGTGGAAAATTCCTGATTAAGATCTCACAGAAGAAGGAGCCTGAAGGGGCCCGGGCTGGTTTCCAGCAGCGCTGTAGCCCTGGGCAGAGTGAGGGGCCCTGACTGTGCTTGCCAAGGGTGACCTTGGGCAAGTCACTCGCTCCTCCCTCCAGAAAACCCTGGCCTGTTCAGCTCCAAAGTCCCTTTCTGTTCTGCAGGGGGACATCTGCTTCTTCAAGAAATCTCTTCTGCCCCTCTGCCTCTCTATGGGGTAAGATAGGGTTTTAGCAGGTCCCCTCGAAGGACTCATCAACAGGACACGCTGAGAGACTGTCAGACACCTTGTCCCGAGGCACAGACCCCCAGGAAGGGGAAGTTGCATTTGGATGGAATTTAATCAATTTCAGAAATGTTTACAGAGGCACTCTTTTTGATGGTCAGTGGAGATGCAGTGCTAGGTCAAACACAGTCCCTATCTTTCAGGAATCTGGCTTCCAGGAGAACCCATGGGCCAGGCCCTTCTGATCTGAGGTTCTATGTGCCTGGAGCAAAGCCCTTGATTTGGCTGCAAAGAGTCTCAGTTCTGGCCGTTTCTGTGTGACTCTGAGCATGAAACTGACTTGGGTGAACCTCAGCTTTGCAGTAGCAAAATGGAAATGCCTCCTCTTACCAGTGCCAGGCATCCCTCGGCCCTGGCTGAGTGCAGTGGGCCCTTCGGATCTCCTGGATCTCAGACAGAACAGGAGCAGTGAAGAAACGGAAACTCTCAGCTGTCAGGAAACCGGAGAAGCGGAAACCCCAGATGCGGGTCCTGAAACCCTAAGGACAGAAGCCCCTGCTGCAACCTCAGAATCTCAGGGCCTCCTGTCTTTGCGGCTACAGAGGCAACTCGGCATTTATTGTGTTCCTCCTGTGTACCAAGCACTGAACCTCACAGCCTAACCTGGCAGACAGACCAGCAAGGAGATCATGCAACTGGCCAGCAGAGGAGGAAGGCTGCCCAGAGGAAGGAGGGGAGAGGGGAGGGTAGGTGTGTGGGTGAGGATGGAGGGGAGATGAGGACAGGGGAGAGGAGGGGAAGGAGCTCAGGAGGGGTGTGGTCAGCGCAGGGGAAGAGGCGGTGGGACTGAGGCCCACATAGTGCTGTGGGGTGGGGAGAGGAGGGAAGAAATGGTGGGAGATGAGGCTAAAGGGGATCTAATTCTTTCTTCACTCCACTGCGTTTATTGAGTGCCTACTGCATACCACGCCCTGTGCTAGGCAAGGAAGGCACCACAGGAAACAAGACACAGACCCTGCCTTCCTAGAGCTCACATTCTAATGGGAGAGACAGTAAATAAACAAGCAATTGTTATAACACATTTAGTGATAAGTGCTGTTAAGAAAACAAAGTTTTTTTCTTGGGAAGGGTACATTAAGCCTCTTTGAGAATCAGAAATTCGAGCCAAGCTTCAACAATGAGGAGCCACCCACATGTGAGCGGGTATGAACACAGGGGTTCCAGATGAGGACACAGCATATGCAAAGGCCCTGTAGCAGGACTGTGGTGTGGGCTTCAAGACTGGCAAGGAGGCCTGTGTGGCTGGAGCAGAGGGACCAAGGAGTTGGCGTTGGAGACATGTAAAAGGGAACATGTAGCCTTATAGGCCAGGGTTAGAAGTGTCCTATTCTACGGCCGGGCGCGGTGGCTCAAGCCTGTAATCCCAGCACTTTGGGAGGCCGAGACGGGCGGATCACGAGGTCAGGAGATCGAGACCATCCTGGCTAACACGGTGAAACCCTGTCTCTACTAAAATACAAAAAATTAGCCGGGCGTGTTGGCGGGCGCCTGTAGTCCCAGGTACTCGGGAGGCTGAGGCAGGAGAATGGCGTGAACCCGGGAGGCAGAGCTTGCAGTGAGCTGAGATCAGGCCACTGCACTCCAGCCTGGGCGACAGAGCAAGACTCCGTCTCAAAAAAAAAAAAAAAAAAAAAAGAAGTGTCCTATTCTATTCTACAATGGTCAGGTTTATTTTTACAAGCTCATTTTGGCTGTTGTCTTGAGAATGGGCTGAGGGAGAAGGGCTAGGTAAGACTAGTCAGTAGACAGTGGCTCATACCTGTAATCCCAGCACTTTGGGAGGCTGAGGCAGGCAGATCACCTGAAGTCAGGAGTTCAAGACTAGCCTGACCAACACAATGAAACTGCATCTCCACAAAAATACAAACATTAGCTGGGCATGATGGCGGGTGCCTGTAAACCTAGCTACTCGGGAGGCTGAGGTGGGACAACTGCTTGAACCTGGGAGGTGGAGGTTGCAGTGAGCCGAGATCTCCCCATTGTACTTTAGCCTGGGCAACAGAGTAAGACACCATCTCAAAACAAACAAACAAACAAAATAACCCCAAAAGCTAGTCAGGGACCACTGCAGGTACATGAGAGTGATGGCCAGGCTTGGGGAGTAGCTGTGGGATGGCAGGATGGTGAGAAGGGTTGGGAGCTGAGATAGATTCTGAAGGCAGAGCCAACAGAACCAGCATGTGGATTTGTGTGGGGCAGGGTTCAAAGGAAGGAGGGACCCAGGAGAGCTCCAAGGAGGAAATGATTGTATCGTTTCCAAGTAGAGAACCCTGATGGGAAGGCCTTGAAGGCCAGGGTAAGAAGCCTGTCCTTTGTCCTGGGGTCTCAGGCCCCATTTGTTTCTGAAAAGCTGGCCCAGGGCAGCAGTGGTGTGGTGAACGGTGCAAGACAGAAAGAAATGGGGTCATGGAGGGCCAGGTGAAGGCTATGACAACAGTCAGGCTGGAACAGACAGTGACCCTGGCTATGAGTTCCAGGGCCCACCCTTGACTACTCACAGACTTCGGCATCACACTGGAACCTCTAACAAATGCTGATTCCAGGGCCCCACCCTGGAGATTCTGTGGACCTGAGCAAGAGGAGGTGAGGGGCAAACATCAGAGTTTTTTGAAAGCTGCCAGGTGATTCTGAGGAGCGGTCTGGGCTGAGATCCAGCAGGTTGCAGAGGACAAGCTTTCACACAGACTCCCACCCCAACCCCATCCCCAGGTCCTTGCGTCCGGCCCGGTCCCACGAGGCTCGCCTGGAGAGGATGGGTATGATGCAACCCTGGTGTCGTGAAATAGCCGGGTAAGAGGATGCGCTGCTCGTCGGCCTGATTCACAACACCAGCTGCAGCAACGATACCAGAACTCCGCCGGCTTCCTCCTCTGGGGTGTGGCTCCTCTGGTTTTGAGACAGTGATGAACCCATACAACATCTTCCCCAACCAATGGCTGCCCCAGACCAATATGGCACCAGGGCCCAGGTGTGCATAGGGTGGAATCTGGGTCCCTGCCCACAAGGGCTCACAGACTTGATGCTCGTGGGGAAGAGGGGAACACACATAAAAAAAAACCTGTACAATGCAGGGGGTGCAGAGAAACAATGGATGTACAGGGAACTGGGAAAGCCTGGGAAGCCAGAGGCTGGACTGCAACCTCTCCAGCAACCAGGACCAAGAAATTGAGCCTTGAGGACGGGTGCAGGGGCTCACACCTGTAATCCCACCACTTTGGGAGGCTGAGGCAGGTGGATCATGAGGTCAGAAGATCAAGACCAGCCTGCCCAAGATGGTGAAACCTCATCTCTACTAAAAATACCAAAATTAGCCAGGCGTGGTGGCAGGCACCTGTAATGCCAGCTACTCGGGAGGCTGAGGCAGCAGAATCGCTTGAACCCAGGAGGTGGAGGTTGCAGTGAGCCGAGATCGTATCACTGCACTCCAGCCTGGGCGACAGAGTGAGACGCTCATCTCAAAAAAAAAAAAAAAAAAAAAAAGCAAGAAAGAAATTGAGCCTTGAGGAGCCCACAGTCTATTGCAGTCCTGGTCCTCTACAGTCCTGGTCTATTGCAGGTGTGTCTATTGCAGTCCTGGTCCTCTACCTGGACAATGTTCTAGCAGTTGGACACTAAAGTACTTGAAGCTATCGATAGCTAAAGCCACCAAGGAAACATACATGATGAGTTAAGACATTTTCATTGTTAAAGGAAGGACTCCCAACCAGGTGTGGTGGCTTAAGCCTGTAATCCCAGCTCTTTGGGAGGAGGCTGAGGCGGGAGGATTGCTTGAGCCCAGGAGTTCAAGACCAGCCTGGGCAACATAGAGAAATCCCGTCTCTACAAAAAAATTTAAAGATTAGCCAGGCATGGTGGTGCACGCCTGCAGTTTCAGCTACTTGGGAGGCTGAAGTGGGAAGATCACTTGAGCCCAGGAGGTTGAGGCTGCAGTGAACTGTGTTTGCTGGGCTCTAGTCTGAGATCTTGTCTCAAAAATATTAAAAAAAAAAAAAAAAGAAAGAAAGAAAAAAAGAAAAAAGAAAAAGGAGTACTCCTAGTTCCTTTTTCTTCATGGACAGACTTAAAAACAAAACAAAACAAAATCCTATCTAGCCAACATTCATTCCACACTTATAGATATGCATTAAACACAATCTGGCTATTTTGAAGGACACACAGAAGGATAAGGCATGGCCATAGTCCTCAGGAGCATACCATTCATCAGAGGAGATAAGGCCAACAAATAGCCACAAGCCAAGGCAGGAATACATAAATCCCTGGATAAATGCTACTCCGGTTCAGAGAGAGGATGATTTCCTCTGGCTTGTACCAGGGTAGAGGTAGATGACACAAAAAGCGAATAGATAAGCAATTATTTAAGAAGGACAAAGTCCAATGTTAGTCTGGAGCTTCCTGGCAGCCAAGACAGAAAGTGCAATCATGATCAGTAGTTATTACCTGATAAAAGAGTGAGATTTACTTTCTTTCCCTCTTCCTCTTCTCATTATAAATAAATAAATAAACAAACAAATAAGTAAATAAATAAATCCCCGTCAACCCTTTATCTGTCCCTGCAGGTTTAGCTGGAGCTCAGCCCTGCTGCATCCACACGAACTGGAGCAGTAACTCTAATAAAAATTCAGCCCTGTAATAACAGACACAAATATATGTTACTCCACCCTGATGACTCTGCCAATGTGCTCTCCCAAGAAACCAAGGAGTCCAACTCGTTGTCTTCACTAGCATTGACCTTTCTTTTTTTTGAGACAGGGTCTCACTCTGTTACCAAGGCTGGAGTGCAGTGGCGCGATTACAGATCACCACAGCCTCACCTCCCAGGCTCAAGCGATCCTTCCATCTCAGCCTCCCGAGTAGCTGGGACTACAGGCTGCGACTACACTACACCCAGCTAATTTTTTAAAAAATTATTGTAGAGACAGGGTCTTGTTGCCCAGGCTGGTTTCAAACTCTTGAGCTCAAGTTATCCACCTGCCCTGGTCTCCCAAAGTGCTGGGATTACAGGCGTAAGCCACTGTGCCTGGCCAGCCTTTCATTTTCAAATTTCATTGGAAACCTATTCTTTTTTTCTTGAAAGCAAAAGGAGAAACATGATCATTCTGTTCCATTTTGAATTCCACAGGTAGACTTCAAATCAGAACACTCTTTAATGGATATTTTTGGAGTCTAGGGGCCTATGACTTGCTCCTGCTACCAGAACCAGGAGGCCTAGAATCTCATAGCTGCTTTTGAAAGCTAAGCTCCCCAACCCACTCCCTCAAGCCAGGCCCAGTCCAGGGAGTGAGGAAGGATGTGAGCGGAGAGGCCTGGCTGAGATCTGTTCAGCCTACTTTCTAACCTGGTGCTTTTAGGTCAAATGGAGATAATTCTACCCAGTCATGGGTTTTCTGATGATATTAAGAGGGGATTTGTGAAAGCAGCATTTTGGAGGACATTAATAATGCTCTGCAAATATAAACTTTTTGTTTGTTTATTTGTTTTGCTTCTAGCCTTTAAGCTACCAGAAAAGAAAGGTGGGAGAAAACGCAGTCATCCTCTACTTGTTTAAGGCAGTGCTTTTTGGTAAGGGCAGCTGCTAACATTTTTGTTGGTTTCTTTTTAATTTTTAGAAGTTGAGGCAGAGGGAGGAGTGGGAAGAGGAGGAGCTCAGGTCCAAAAGCAGAAATGCAGAGAGTTGGCTTTTAGAGTCATCAGAGCCCAGACCATGACAGGCATTGCATGCATGTAAAAGCAGAGAACGTTCAGAGTCCTAGAAGTACAGTATCCAGAGGCTCTCCAACATCATCTGGTTGACTCTCTGCCAAATACCTGAAATAAGTGGCTGACCTCCTTACCATCCCCCAGCAGAGCTCTAAAGGATCTTCTGGCCGGGCGCGGTGGCTCAAGCCTGTAATCCCAGCACTTTGGGAGGCCGAGACGGGCGGATCACGAGGTCAGGAGATCGAGACCATCCTGGCTAACACAGTGAAACTCCGTCTCTACTAAAAAATACAAAAATCTAGCCGGGCGAGGTGGCGGGCACCTGTAGTCCCAGCTACTTGGGAGGCTGAGGCAGGAGAATGGCGTAAACCCGGGAGGCGGAGCTTGCAGTGAGCTGAGATCCGGCCACTGCACTCCAGCCCCGGCAACAGAGCAAGACCCCGTCTCAAAAAAAAAAAAAAAAAAAAAGGATCTTCTGCCAGTGGTCACCCAACACCCCAGGGTTCAGATGCAAGAAGACACTGGGGCTTGCCTGCAAGGGGAGTTTGCACTCCAGGCTGGGGCCACGGTGGACCTTTGTGCTCTGGCTCGGTGCAGGTCCTGCAGGGTATGGAGCCCCACAGCGGAAGTTTGAGGGGTGGTCTGGGGAACAGAAGTCGGCTCCTTACCAGGAAGGAGCTTGCAGTTAGTGGCAGCACTGTGCACTGAAGAGGCTCAGGACAAGCCCATTCAGTGCACCTGCCAGTGGTGAATGCGGGAAGGCCAGGGGCAGCCAGACACTGGGAAAGAGTATCTTTGATCAGGGTCCCTGGGTTCCAACCAGAGCTGTCAAGTGCTCATTCACTTATGATTTCCTGAAAAATGTGCCCCCTGAGCCCCTCACACACAATGATGCTCTTTATCTGATGCCATTTTTTTTTTTTTTTTTTTTTTTAGAGGGAGTCTCACTCTGTTGCTCAGCTGAAGCACAGTGGCGCAAACTCAGCTCACTGCAATCTGTGAAGCCATTCTCCTGTCTCAGCCTCCCGAGTAGCTGAGATTACAGGCGCACGCCACCACATCTGGCTAATTTTTTTGTATTTTGGTAGAGACTAGGTTTCACCATGTTGGCCAGGCTGGTCTCGGTCTCCTGACCTTAAGTGATCTGCCTGCTTAGGCCTCCCCAAGTGCTGGGATTACAGGCCTGAGCCACCGCGCCCAGCCTCTGATACCATTTTTAATGGTTAACTTCCCAACATTAAAAACCACGTTGGACAGCGGCTAGGTTGGCTTTGACCTTGATGGGTATAGAGTGGGCAAGGTGACCCAGTGGGACTTGGCGTGGTGCATGTTTTTCCCTAACCAGATAGAATTTGTATCTTCCTATTTAGTACGTCTCAGACATTGTATGAAAATCTGTGTTGGGGAAGGGGTTTGGGGGATTTTCACATTTAGAAAGGTCCAGAGGCCTACTTCATCACTCCCTGCTTCAGTCACAGCAATGGTTCCTGACCCTAGCAGGGCATGAAAATCACTTGGGAAACTTTTACAAAGTAAGAATCAGTGCCTCAGCCCCTCCCCAGGCCAGTTAAGTGGGAAGCTCAGGGGGCAGGGCCTTAGAAATCAGTAGCGGCGAAACTCCTTGGGTGATTCTAAGATGAAGCCAGTGCTATGAACTGCAGAGCTGGCGCGGAGCTGGAGGGAAGAAGACGTTAACTAAGGCTGTGTCCAGCACAGAATCTGGCTCTTTTGATAAAGGGATTGCTGATCTAAAATTTTTTTTTTTTTAAGTTATCTTTCCTGTTGTAAAAGGCTTTTAAAGAGCTTTTTCTCTCCTGGTTAGACACAGGAATACATGCACTGGCTACCAGCCCTTTTGTGCAGGATTAATTGCCCAAGGACAACAGATAACCTTATAATTATTGGTTTGCACAGACAAGTATGTGTTCCCAAGTCAGACCACCCCTGACTCACCTCTCTGCCTCACAGGCCACATACACCCCAGGTCCCCTCCATACCCACCACATACTTACCTCTTGAACAAGGGAGATGCCCTAGAGTCAGGCTTCTGCTTGGCCAGGTAAGGGATGAACATGAGGCCTGGGACCTCTGGCAGTCCCCTCCACTCACCTGAGTCTTGCTGTTTCTCCTGCTTCAGGGTCATGGGAGAGATTAACAGCTACATGACACTGCTGGGGCATATGAAGCAGGCCAGCTGTGGCCAGGCCGAGGGGACCTGGGGGTGTCCCTGCATCCTGGGCTAGCAGGATGGCCACACCCCCACAGTGTTCTTCCATCTCTGTAGGTCTGAGTCTTGGTCACTTGCAGACAGCCCCTGCATCCCCAGCCAGAATCTTTCCCCTTTATATGGCCCTTCCTTGTGGGTTTTTTTTTTTTTTTTTTGACACAGGGTCTTGCTCTGTCACAGGGGCTGCTGAAGTGGCTGAAGTGCAGTGGCTCAATCTCGGCTCACTGCAGCCTTGAACTCTGCCTCCCAGGTTCAAGCGATCTCCCGCTTCAGCCTTCCAAGTAGCTGTGACTACAGGCTCATGCCACCATACCTGGCTAATTTTTGTATATATATATTTAATAGAGACAGGGTTTCACCATGTTGCCCAAGCTGGTCTCAAACTCCTGGGCTCAAGTGATCCTCCTGCCCTGGACATCAGAATGTTGGGATTACAGGTGTGAGCCACCATGCCAGGCTCTTTGTGGCATTTCTTAAGGCTTCCTATTTGATTATGGTGTGTCTGTGTGCACATGTACATAACCTGCTTTTCTCTTTTCCCCAACCACACAGTGAACCTCAGAAAGCAGAGATTGCACCTTAGTCTCAGAAATCACCCCATAGTGGGCCAGGCACGGTGGCTCACGCCTATAATCCCAGTACTCTGGGATGTTGAGGCTGGCAGATCACTTGAGTCCAGGAGTTCAAGACCAGCCTGAGCAACATGGCAAAACCCCATCTCTACAAAAAATGCATAAAAATTAGCTGGATGTGGTGGCACGTGCCTGTAGTCCCAGCTACTCAGAGGACTGAGGTGGGAGGATCGCTTGAGCTCCTGAGGCGGAGGTTACAGTGAGGAAAGATCGCGCCACTGTACTCCAACCAAGGTGACAGAATGGGACCCTGCCATGGTGGGCCATGGTGGGTGCTGAACGGATGAGTGAAGCTCTTGAGCCAGCCTGGAAGGAGAGACCCTTATAGGAAGAGGCCCCTTATTGTCTCACACTCCACTAAGAAGGAAGCTCCTTGAGGGCAGAGATCTTGATTCAGTTCACCATTGTGACCCTGTGCCTAGAATAATGCCTGGCATGAGGTAGACCCTTAAACATTTCTTGAACTGCATTCTCCACTTAGCAGTTCCTAAAGAAACAGGAACCGCAAGTTGAACTTGACATGTCAGTGTCTTTCCCCATTAGCAAAGTTTTGGCTCATCAATGTTGACCTAATTTTGTCTCTTGCCAAAAAAAAATAATAATAATAAAAAATAAAAAAGGCATCCCTGAGGTGGGAGTCATTGATTTGACCTGCACCCACGTGCAGGCCCTGTTTTTAAGGGCAGAAGCCCAGTGGTGGAGGACGTGCCTACAGTCTTGGAGACCGTCTGCACAAGGCAGGGAGCTGGGTGGCCACAATGAACATTTATTTATGGAGAGCCCCCTGTGCAACAGGCAACAGGTTTTAACTTCCTCTTCCCAGTGGCCTGATGGAGTAGAAACTGGCGTGCCTGCTTCCTACAAGAGCAAACTGGTTCACAGCAATGGAGGGACTCACAGCTCCCAAGCTCTGAAGCCTTGTGGTGCAGGGCGACTGCCTGGCCAGGACTTGCTCCCTCCGGCCAGGGCACGGTCATTCCATGTTCCTTACCTTTCCCTCTTCCCATCCTCCGCCTCCCGCTGTTGAGAAGACCCTTTCAGAATTTAGTTTTCAAGGAAGTCTGATGTTCTTGTGCTTTCTGATGCCACTGACAGCTGCCAGCCACCAGAGGGCCACATCTTAAACGTCTGTTTTTGAAGAAAAAAAGTGTCCTTTTTGGTTTGGTTCAAATTTTCCCAAAAATTCAAGCCAACTGCTCTGTCAAGTTGATCAGAGACCCACCCTGAGTGTGGTAGGGTCAGTGGTGTGGTGGGGGTGTTGCCTCTAGACTGGCACTATGGGAAGGACACATTTGGGAAAACTGAGGAAAAAGAATTTCCAGCCAACCTCTCCAACGAAAATGTCTGTCCCCGCAACAGCACTGCCAGCAGGCAGCTTTCCCAGCTTCTGGGCCTCACTTCCCACCGTCAGTCCTCATATTTCTCTGTGGCTGTTTGCTTTTCAGGGCTTCCATGCAAACCTGGCCATTTCCAGGAACAGCTGAGGTGTCACTCATGTTGGGGGGACCAATGGGCTTAACTTTGTCTTCTTCTTTTGCCATTTGGGTGGCATTCTAATGGTTTTAACTGAGGACCCAGAAAGAATCCTCACCCAACTGAAAAGCCTTCAGCTCTTAAGAAACCTGAGGGTGTGGTGGCTCAAGCCTGTAATCCCAGGACTTTGGGAGGCCAAGGTGGGTGGATCACCTGAGGTCAGGCATTCGAGACCAGCCTGACCAACATGGAGAAACCCCATCTCTACTAAAAATACAAAATTAGCTGGGCATGGTGGTGCATGCCTGTAATCCCAGTTACTTGGGAGGCTGAGGCAGGAGAATCACTTGAACCTGGGAGGTGGAGGTTGCGGTGAGCTGAGATTGCACCATTGCATTCCAGCCTGGGCAACAAGAACAAAATTCTGTCTCAAATAAAAAGAGGAAAAAAAAAAAGAAACCCAAATAAACAGGGCCACCCTTATCCCTAGAGGCCCTCTCGCCACCATTCCCAGCCCGACAGTTTCCCCTCCACAGCCACAGGCTGCCAGCCTCAGCTCCAGGAGGTGCTGTGCAGTCCCACAGGAGGCCATTAAACCGGCTGATGGGGTCTGAGGCCCAGATTCCCAGGTGACTCATCAGGAAATGGCCTCTCAGATGCCAGCACAAGCTGAAGGCCCCAGGCAAAGGGAGGGGCTGAAACTCTTTTGTGGAGCCCCTTCAGGGATAGCACACAGGCCACTGGGCAGCTGACCTGCCATCACCGTGATAGGGTGGGTCCCCAGATGGAGAGAGATGAACACCCTACCCCCTTAGCCATCTGCACGTCCTCGAGCAGAACCCCATTCCCCAGATCCTGAAAACACCTGCCCTGGTCAAAAGCACAGGCAGCTACTGTCTAAGAGAGCAGGAGACATCTGTTCCAAGGTCAGGACCAAGCCTCTTCTGCCACCCCACCAAAACATGGCTCCCAAATTCCGGCTCTCCTTCCCCAAGGCCAATAAGTGGCTCTCAACCTCCATTTAAAATGCTTTCCGGCCGGGCGCGGTGGCTCAAGCCTGTAATCCCAGCACTTTGGGAGGCCGAGACGGGCGGATCACGAGGTCAGGAGATCAAGACCATCCTGGCTATCACGGTGAAACCCCGTCTCTACTAAAAATACAAAAAACTAGCCGGGCGAGGTGGCGGGCGCCTGTAGTCCCAGCTACTTGGGAGGCTGAGGCAGGAGAATGGCGTGAACCCAGGAGGCGGAGCTTGCAGTGAGCTGAGATCCGGCCACTGCACTCCAGCCTGGGCGACAGAGCAAGACTCCGTCTCAACAACAACAAAAAAAAAAATAAAATGCTTTCCACTGAAGGTCTAAAATAAGGGGTTACAGATCTCAGCTGTTCCCAGCCCCAGAATGCATGCCGCATGCTGGGTTTATCACCAGAATGCTTCTGACTTACTGTCCCACCACACCTGCAGCCAGAATCTGACCTTTCACCCCAGAATTCTGAAGCTCATGGGGAGAAAGCACACATTCAGAGCTGGGATGGGAGTCCTGTACTTACAGAGACCTCTGGGGACTTCGCAGACCCAGGGACTGGATAAGCCTTAGGAGCCTTCTTTGCAGGGAGTGGAGAAGAGGCAGGCCTGGCTCATTAACCTCCGAGGCCAGGTAGAGGCACTTCTGTCACCTTCTGAGGAGCCCCGAGGCTGTGCCTCAGCTAAGGATATTCCCAGGAAAGGCCTGAGAAAGGTTTCTGCTCCACTGAAGGACTGAACAAAGGGGGCACATGGCACTCTGGGAGAACATTCCAGAAATTTACTGGCTACAGAGAGGGGTGGTGGTGAAGGAACCATCCTCAACGGAGTAAATGCACAAGTTACTGTACAGAAAGGAACATGCAGAACACACCCACCAACGCTCTCCCACCCTCTCCCTTCTCCCACAAGCACCACACACAGTGACTTGAGAAAAGCAAAAACGAAAAAAAGGAAAATAATCAGTCAACTGAAAAACGCAAAGAATTCTCCCCCACTGAGTTTCTAACACAAGTTACTGATCAAGTGAGAAAAGGCTGTACTTTGCCTCTTTCCTTTCTTTCTAAAATACACAGTATTTGAAATTCCTGGTTGAAAAACACACAGTAGATGACAGACACTGAGGTCAACTGGGGCCCACATTATCCCGCTCAGCTGCCTGCTGAGCTCTTCAAAACTGCATATCTCACTGTCATTTCCGATGCCCACACAAGCACAAACAATGCACAAAATCAGGGTAATCCAGTTTCACTAGAGAGCTCCTGGCAGCCCGTGGCAGGCCTGAAGGTCTCTGGGCAGCAAGTACTCTGGCTTGCAGAGGCAAGCCCAGATAGGGAAGCCACATAGAACTGGGACATACTTACACTAGGAACTTCTTCACTGTTTATACGAAATGCAAACTTAAATTGAGTGTCCTATATTTTTATTTGCTAAGTCTGACCCAGATGAAGGGGCCTTATCTGCAGGCCATAAAGCCCTGAGTGCCACCTGAAAGCCTGCCTAGGCCAGGTCTGCTGAGGCCACCAAAGCCTATGTTCTGATACTGAAGTCCCCTCTGGGATCACTGGCTCCCCACTTCCTGCTCAAACAGAAGCCAGTGTCCAGGGCAAACTTTTTTGCCCTCCCCATCCCCAAGAAATAGAAGCTCAAGGGCAAAGGCAGCTGGGCGTACAGTGTACCAGTGCAGCTGGGTTTCTGCCAGCACCCCCTCCCTTTTTCTTTTTAAAGATCTGGCCTTCGTTATTCACAGTACATCAAATTTCCACCCCCTTCTCAATGTTTCCCTGCTGCTGTGCAGCTCTGCAAGTTTCTGTCTTTGAAGGAACAGCCCTGAGTCTCATCTCATCCTGGGAGACATTATTCTCCTCCACCTTCTTTCAGACTGAATGCCTATTAAGGGCCCCCATGGTGAATCACCGAGTCTGAATCTAGGCACATGGAGCTGTTCGAGAGGATGTGGAGAGGAGCTTGGCACAGGAGGCCAAAGCAAAGCATCTGCTCATTCACATATCTGCTGAGCGATCCGCTGTGGGCCAGGGACCCCAGGGAGGACACACAGGAGAAGCTTATTTCAAAAACCAAGGTTAGGACAGGAAAATGTTCTCCTTCCCTGGGTTAGCAACTTAGAACAACGAGTACTTCACTTAGGTGATCTGGGCCAAGAGGAAAAAAACCCAGCCCACTTTTAAAGCATTATGCACAACTCTGGGAACAAATCAGTGCTTGATTTACCTCAGATATTCCAGCTACCTAGCACGGCTCAGCACAAAGAGGTTTTGAAATGATCTGCTGAAATGGAAACTTGGCTGATAAATTCATGGGACCTATCTAGCCAATCACAAGTTACGTGTGTAATGAGGCAAAAAAGCAGCACAGACCACTTGAAATCTCTTTTCAGGACACTTTAGTAATCTGTAACTTTTTCCTTTCAGTTGGAAACAAGTGGCAGAAAGAGAGATTTATTTCCTTCCTGTCCCTGCCCTGTGAGGGATACCGATATATTATGGAATTGTCAGAAGATGGCGTGAGATGGGATGACTTCTGGATTCAGCGTAGGATAAAGGATGGGGGACATTTTCTTACATAGTTCTAGACAACTCCTGTTTAATGAGATGCTGACTTCTTCCTGATATTTCTGAGATGCAGGAACAAAAGCCCAATTCTGATATAAAACGCACATTTCCATCAAGAATTTTATATGTAACACTCTCCCCCTGTTTGCTGATGCAGGGCTCAATTCCTCTCCCAGCTGACTGAGGCTAAGGGAGAGTTCGCAGTCAGTGTGGGGACTGTCAAGACTTTGGCAGGCCTGGGGCAACCCGCCAGCCCAGGGCTTCATTTTCTGACTCAGCATTCAGTATGCTGAAGTCACTTCCTGAGTGGCATGCTGGAAATTTGGCAAGTGATGTGAACTACCTAATGAACTAGACAAAGGTTCTGGTGCCTAATAGAGAAAAAGGATAGTAGAGATCCAGTCTAAAGCAGGAGGGTGTTGGCAGAGCTACATATGATTGCTAAATTTAGTATTAAGGGTTCTGGCTAGGTGCAGGCAAGGGTAAAAAGCCAAAGAGAAAAATCACCCTCAGGTTTTTTTTTCGGTCAGCAAATGCTGGACACTGTGTTAAAGTCTATAGTTCTTTGCTTTAAAGTTACCTATTCTAGGATTTAAATGATGCATCAGAAGAGTAACAGTGGCTGCCAAATTGTCCTTAAGAGGCTCTAATTAGACTGTAAGTTCGCGGAGGACAGGAGCTGGGTCTGCATCCTGGCCCCAGTGTAAACGGGCGCTTCCTGCTCTTTGAGGAGCCCACCTGGCTCATGAGTTATGGATAAAGGCGAGGCATTTGTTGTGGCAGAGCTCACCAGTTTTGCTTCAGTTTTCCCTCTGAAGTTGGGGAGTCAAGGGTTTTTTTTTGTTGTTGTGGTTGTTAAGCCCAAAGAAGAGAATCTGTGAAATTAAATCTCTAGGCCTCTGAAAAGGATCCAGATCAAGTCAGTACTTTCCTTTGAGGGTTTCAGTGAGTTTATTATGAGCCATTCTGAGACAAGAACAAACCCTGACAGCCTCCAAGTGGCCCCAATTTCATTAGAAAGATTGAAATCTCACATCTGGAAGACAAGAGACGCCTAGTGCCACTTTCTCTTAGTCTCTCTGAGTAAATAGTGAAATCCTGGCCCAACATCTAAGGAAAGAGTTAGTTCTCTGAAAAAGTGAGCTGAAGATGAGTTCTTAAGCCAATAACCTGTCACAGGGTCATGACTTCTGGGCATAAGGTGTAATCATGGATACATGACAACCTGATGTTGTGGCCTTGCAAATTCAGCTTGTTTCTCATCTCTGCACAATCCGAGGCCTGTGCCCAATCACAGAATCAGCTGGTAGGACAAGAACTGGGATTTGCTCCATCTGAGGCCTGGCCCTTCTGGTATGAACCTAGTTATCTTATTTCTCCTACAAATGTCTCTCTCAGCAAGTCCTCAACTGCCAACCAGTGACCACTTTTCTCCCAACTCACAGCTCCCCTAGCAGAGTAGCTCAAGGTCTGGCTGCTTTTCTCTCCCTTCTCATTTTAGGACTCATCTACAGGTCAAAGAACCTCATCCCCCAGATGCAGGGCTGGTGTACAGTTCTCTCTGGGACAAGTAGAACTGCACGATGCAAGGAAAGGCAAATCCACGATTCTCATGGTATAGTGAAGAAGAGGTAAGCCAGGAGCAAACACATTAACAACTTGAGCCTTCTCATTTGTGGCATTGTTATATTTCTATCTGCAAGTAAAATCTAGCATTAGAAAAACAAAGCACTAAGTCGCACTTTATGAAAAGTCCACAGAGTACTCTTATTTTTGAGACAGAGTCTCACTCTGTTGCTTAGGCTGGAGTGCAGTGGCATAATCTCGGCTTACTGCAACCTCCGCCTCTTGGGTTCAAGTGATTCTCCTGCCTCAGCCTCCCGAGGAGCTGGGATTACAGTGCCCGCCACCACACCCAGCTAATTTTTGTATTTTTAGTAGAGACAGGGTTTCCCCATGTTGGCCAGACTGGTCTTGAACTCCTGACCTCAAGCGAACAACCTGCCTCGGCCTCCCAAAGTGCTAGAGTTACAGGCGTGAGCCACTGCACTTGGCCAGAGTACTCTTTTTTTATTTTTTTGAGATGGAGTTCCGCTCTTTCGCCCAGGATGGAGTGCAGTGGCATAATCTTGGCTCACTGCAACCTTCGCCTCCCAGGTTCAAGCAAATCTCCTGTCTCAGGTTCCTGTGAAGCTGGGATTAAAGGTGCCTGCCACCACGCCCAGCTAATTTTTGTATTTTTAGTAGAGATGAGGTTTCATAATGTTGGCCAGGCTGGTCTCAAACTCCTGACCTCAGGTGATCCACCTGCCTCAGCCTCCCAAAGTGCTAGGATTACAGGTATGAGCAATCCCACCTGGCCAGGAGTACTTTTTTTAAAAAGCACTATTAAATCATTTGATTAGCTTAAATCAGTACATTTAAGCAGGGCACAACTTGCTAAATCAAGTCCTCTAAAGGGCTCATGTTTCAAGACTTTCTAGTAAAGCTCAATTGAAGATAGGGTGACAAGATGGGACTAGAGGAGGAAGGCAGAACACAGCTCCACTGACCCTCAGGCTGCATCCTTCCTGGAACACGGAATCCTACCAATAAGCAGCAGTTGGTCCCATTATCTACAGATTATTTCTTCCCAAAAGAAAAGGTAACAATTATTTTAACAACTGGGGGACAGTGGGGATGACCACACCCTGTGACAAGACAGAAACTTCTCCTTACAAGCAAAGGCATCTTTGGGGACTCTTTGGGGAACTTAACATTCTGCTGGGAAAGAGTCTACCTCAGGGATCCATCCATCAAACCAGCAGAGCAGACCGCTGCCCAGTGTCTCAAGGCTCGTTGGCCCATTCAGGAACAAACACGACCTAATTTCCTCTCTGGTTTAGTTCAGGGCTTTGGGATTGTTGGTGGGGGAAACAGAGCAAATGATGGGTGACAACTACTGCTCAGGGAGCAAACACCCACAGTGCTGATGCCATGTGGTGGTCTGGATTCTGTACACTGCAGACTCAGCATGTGACCCATGAACTTGCCTGGCCAATTACCTTCATGAGTGGGGAAGAGCGAAGGGGGTCGTCTAAGCAGAGGAACTGACCACCAGAGAAGGGAAAGACAGGTTTAAACTTATTTCTAGGAGGGATGTGTACAAGCCCGAGCAGTCAACTCACAGTGGAGCAGTTACAGGAGTGCAGTGGCAAGTTTACACCTTCCTCAAGTGCAAGTTGGGGCACCTGCAACCTTCTTTCTTAAGGCTTTTTCTAGGTCTATGCTTTTATCTCCACTGGGATTGCAAGAGAACAGCAAACTGATGAATCCTGCGATCAGCGCTGATGATTTGGGGGATGGTCTTGGACCATCTGGACTTAAGTCACATCCGAGAATAGGAGGACATGGAGTGCTTGATATTTCACACACAAATCTTACATCTTCTAAGGCTGAGGTTGACTTTCACATTCAAATAAAAATGTGAAAATGAATCGTGACTCTGCTATATAGAATATTATATCTAAATAAAAGTAACTCCCAAAGGCTTTGTTTCCTGGCTCATTTTGGGTAAATTTTTAATTATTTAAGGTCAATTTAACCAAATAATGAATATCTACATAGCCTCTCATTCCCTGGCCCAAGAGCTAGTGACAGCATTTCCCATTACACAAATAAAAATGTAAACAAAATTTCAAAGGAAAAAAAAAAGAAAATAAAAGAATGTTGAAAAGAAATACAAATCAAAGAAATTTATTGGTGTTGACAAAAATACATAATACAGAAACCAAAACAAAACACAACAGAAACAAAACCAGAAACCCCACCCTAGTGGGCCCATGTGCCTGATGTACTGACAGTGTGCCGACCCAGATGTCCCCAAAGCATGGCACTTAATTCATGAGGACCTCCATCTGCACCAGCCTCGCATTGGTGTCCCCAGATGTTCGGTAGGGTATCATTCCAGCAAAGGTAATCAGGGTTCTGGCTTGACTTCGGAGTTGCTGAGAGAAAAGGGAAGGAAGCAAAGGAAATTGGTTAACTTTTGAGTCAGGGCACTATTCCATGTTCTTCCATCCTCCACCCCGGGGTGTCAGGGACAGATCCCTGGTGGGTGGATGACAGTCGTACCCTCCTCTGTCGTATTCCTTCAGCATGACACAAAGTTAACAAAGCTCGTCCCCCGAGGCCCCTGTTCCACAGGCATCCAAACCCATTTACTAAGCAAAAAGCAGATGGGTTTGCCAGGCAAGCCGCCTCGCCCCAACACATTTGGCTAGCTTTTGACACAGCCCTGAGCTTCAGAACTGCCTGCTCCAATTTTCAGAGCCTCCCTCTCTGGCTGGTTTCTGTCCATCTGCTTTCACAGGGATCTGAGTCTCCACAGCCCCATGAAGCCCTTGTAACACCGGAGGCAAGGGTTGACTGTGCAGTCCCACGCCGGTTTTCTTCCTCCCATGCATCTTTCCTCTTCCTTCCTTTTGTTCCTCCTGTTTCTCCCTTCCTGATATACATGCTTAGCCCTTCTTTCCCCAGGCAATAGTATTTATGGAATTCCTGGATTGTTCCAGGAGGGAAAAAGGTGGCCCTACAAATTTAAACCAAATCTGGACTAGAACGGGAGAATCTACAAACACCTTTCTGGACTAGTAACAAGAATTTAAAGAAAAACTGAAGAGTTGTCTACTAGGCTTACTTAAGGACCACGCCAGAAGAAAATTGAAAACCAAATGCTTTTTACCTGATGTGTAAAACAAACTAGCGAGTGCATGTCCTTACTAATGTCCAAACAAAAAGAAATCTGACTTTGTGATAGGAATACCCATTGTATTTTCTTTAGAAGTGAATGAAAGTGCATGGGTTCTTTGAAATGAGCTCTAGGGATGTTCAAGTAAAAGGATTCACCCCCTTACTGGGCAGTATCTCACTTTAAACCATGAAACCAAGGACATCAGTGGGCTTGCAGACTTCTTGGGCGCCCAACTTTTATATACAATGTTTTACTTAATCCTATTCACCTCTACCTTTCAGAAAAAGAAAGAAAAAGGAGAGTAGTGGGCAAAAGGCAGGCAGGAGAATGATCTTCAGACATAGGACATGGCCTGCCAGGGACCAGCTCCTCTCAGTGGGCAAGCCTCCCTGAACTGTAAGTGGCACACAGAGCACCAAGAAGTATCCACCATCTCAATACCCACATTAACAAACATCACTGCACTGGGTTTCTATCATCAAAAAAGATTCCTGCCAAGTGGTAGGCACCATGAGCCCACCGGTGGCACATCTGGCATTCAGACTCCTATCTGTCCAGGGTAGGGAGAAGACCAGCAAATGCCCTGGTGCGCACCTGGACGGGCTGACCACTTCAGTGGACCACTCTTGAGCACTGTTACCCACATTCCTAAAGGTGGAAATTTCCACCATCTTTCACTAAGCACAAGTTTTGTCAACAACAATGCCTGCGGGGTCACAGTGGAAAGAGCTCACAGACATCCTCAGAGGCAGAAGACAGAATAAGGCTTCTTGGCTGCCAAAACCAAGTCTGATGTTAGACACTGAGATCCTGAGAGTCTCATCAAAAATTAAGTGGAAATGTTAAAGGAAAGGTAATTTTAAAAAACACCATTGTGGGGCTGGGCACGGTGGCTCACGCCTATAATCCCAGCACTTTGGGAGGCTGAGGTTGGGGGAATCTCTTGAGCTCAGGAGTTCGAGACCAGTCTGGGCAACATGGCAAAACTCCATCTCTATATAAAGTACAAAACTCAGCTGGGTGTGGTGGTGCACACCTGGAGTCCCAGCTGCTTGGGAGGGTGAGGTGGGAGGGTGGCTTGAGCCCAAGAGGTGGAGGCTGCAGTGAGCTGAGATCATGTCACTGCATTCCAGCCTGGGCGACAGAGCCAGGCCCTGCCTCGAAAAAAAAAAAAAAAAAAAAAAAAAGAAAAGAAAAGAAAAGAAATGAAAACACCATTGTACTATCCCCTTACAGTTTAACTGGGTCAAAAAATACCCTTTGTTCTTTTTTTTGTAATCAGACAACATATGCTGTGAGCCCCAGGGTTCCAGCTACCTGGATTCCACTTGACCCATGCACTGCCAGAGGTCCCACAGGCAGCAGAAAGGGCACAGGTGTCAGAGACCCAGCCTCCAGACATGGCCCCTTCACCTACCTGCCACCTGAGGGCAGTTGCTTCCTGACTCCACAGCTCAGTTTCCTCAGCTGTGAGAGGGGATAAGATGCTGTCCTAGTTACCTCTCTAGGGTCACTGTGAACACCGGTGACAGGAGAAACAAGGGTTCACATTAAATTAATGTGTTGATCAAAAATAAAGTATGGTTTTAATAAAAGTGTTCACTAATGAGCTAGGACTAACAAAATAAACTTATCTTTTAAAATGTGCAGGAAGTTCTTAAGGAGTCAACTAGAAATTAGCATTCTGTGTGATCTGTTAAAAGGTAAGATTTGCAGACCTAGCACATCTTTTTATTTTTTTAAGCTTGAGAAGAGCAGCAATCCCTTTAATGTTTGATTTCCTCTGGGAGGCCCCTAACACGAGATTTATCCAGCTGCCAGGTACTAAGGAGAAAGAGCAGTTTTGGGTCATGTGGTCTCTTAATAAGAGTGCAACGGATTCCAAACCAGAAAGGTGGTGCTCAGCAATGTTTCTCGTGAATGCTGGGATCTTACAGAGTCGCGGTCCTCGATGACTCTCTGGGGCCTGGATGACGAGGATGGACTTGTCCCCTTGAGCCTCTTAAACTGTGTGAACAAGATGTTCATGGTGGCAAGAAGCACTTCTGAGAGGTTGTGCCTGATCTACACAGAGAGAAAAACGGAGTAAAGAAAAAGAACCAAGCCTTTCGGGCCAACCACAGATAGAGGGAGGGTGGGCTGCTCCAGGCGGGCCTGGTCGCATCACTCTTCACCATTACCAGATGGAGAGCCACACAGTCACCCAAAAGGAGCTGATGACACTGAAACATCAAGTGTGAGAAAAAACCCCAAGCAATGCTGCTCAGGTCAGGTGGTTACTGTTTCTGCTCCTTTATGCTGTTTATGCTGTTTTTCCCTTAGTCAGGGGTAGCAAGCCAAAAAAAGCATGCTGACATCTGGTTAGCATTAGGCTTAGACTGGCCAGCAGAGTGGATGCCAATACATAATTTGAATTTGAATGTCAGGAGGTACAGGTGCACATGCTACTTCTCCACAGTCCCTACCACTCACCACTTTCTCAAACTCAGTGGGCTGTTTCCACTGGATCTGCATGGCCCTACCAGAGTCCTTGGGAGTGTCTACAAGGGCAGGCCCTGGTGTACTACTTTAATCTCTGATGCAATGAAGGATGTATTCAAGGAAAGGCTAGAAATAACAAAGGAGCAAGTGGCTAAGGATAGAAACCACAGCAGGTATAAAGGGAAAGTCAGCAAGGGGTAAGACCTTCTGAACTGTGTGTACCACAGCAGTCAATATCCCTCTTCATGTGCAGAACTGGCCTTACTCCTTTCTCTAAAACAGAAACTTTTTTCTTTTTTGAGACAAAGTCTCCCTCAATCGCCCAGGCTGGAGTGAAGTGGCGTAATCTCAGCTCACTGCAACCTCTGCTTCCTGGATTTAAGCGATTCTCATGCCTCCGCCTCCTGAATAGCTGGGACTACAGGCATGCACCACCATGTCCGGCTAATTGTTCTATTTTTTAGTAGAGACGAGATTTTACCAAGTTGGCCAGGCTGGTCTCGAACTCCTGACCTCAGGTGATCCATCTGCCTCAGCCTCCCAAAATGTTGGGATTATAGGCGTGAGCCATCGCACCTGGCTGGAGACATTTTATAAAAGGCATCTGCTCAATGAGGAATAATTTTAAACTGAAAGACCACTAGTGACATCCCAGAGCCAGGCAGTTGGTTCTAGCATAGTGTTGAGAGCTGAGTTGAGTGTTTGTAGTTCTAGAGATGAATTTACCGGGGCCACACACTGGAATGACTGGGGGAGGTCTGGGCTGCAGCAGTCAGGGAAACTAGAATCTCTGTGGTCTGGGCATGAGAGTTCTTAGAAACTCTCCTAGAGATGCCAGTATGCAGCCCAGCTGAGCACCCTGGGCTAGATGTTGGCAATATGCTAGAAACCCAACAGACAGACAGCAGCTCTGGGGCTTATGGGGTGATAGCTTAGTCCACAGTCACTGCATTTGCTTCTTTAGACAAAACAGATCAGGGAGGGCAAGGGTGGCAGTGCATCATGATGTGTTTCATGTACCCAATGGAACTACTTAAAGATGATCAGAGTTAAGCACCAAAATACCCTCTAGTACAAGTGGATAATAGAAGAATTAAACCAGACTTCACAGGATCAACCAGAAACCTGTTTCTCCCAAGAACATGTCAATCACTGAAATGACTGTATTTTCTCAATCAGGAATTCAGACAATAATCTGATGGGGATGTATGTACTCACAGAAAAGCCAGGCCAAGGTATTTGAAAGGGAATCACTCTGGAAAACTCAGTCTGGAGAGTTACTGTAACTAGAACTCTTAAAGCTATTAGGTACAGGAAAAGAAAAAGCTTTTGGTGGAAGTGGGGAAAAAGGAATTCCATAACTCAGGAAGAAGGAACTTACTTCATCACTGAAATTTCTGAAGGCAGCCACTCTCTCTTCCACACTTTCCTGATTCAGGGGCACCAGCTTCAAGCGCTCAATTATCTGTTTAAAACAACCACCAGCCCCATGTAAGACAACTATCACAGTCACTTCATCTCTCTACATGTAAAGTCAGCACCCTCACATACTCCAAAGGGCTTCTTCATAGAAAACACCATTCTCCCTTGTGTACACACAAAGGCTTTGATTCTAACTAGCTAACTTAATTCTTATCCTCATTTTCTGACACATTTTTTAAAATTCAGAGATTTCAAATTACTCTGAGAAACGTATCTGTTTTCAGATTAAAGGGGAAAGGAATAGGGGGATAAAAAAAAAAAAAAAAAGCAACACAGGAAATCCTTTTAAGTCCCAGGATTCTACTTGTCCTTCTTCATTTAACAAACATACTGGCAACAGCTCCTTTGTTTTAAGTAAATTCCATGCAGTGTTTTGAATTTTCAAGGGTGTACATTAACCTGCACTTCAAACACCTTTCCTGAAACTTACATCAAAAGCTCTATCAATATGACCACTATGATACTCGTCAAAAAAGGTGATCAAGTCCAAAAGAAGATAGAATGTGGAGTCCACAAATTTATTTGCGCTTATTCCTTGAGCCCTATACCTGAAAGACAAAAACGGGGTGGGGGGAGTGAGAGTGTATTAGGAATTTCTGTGTAATCCGTAACTGTGGAATAGCATTTAAAAAGACAGTGGGGTGTGGTTCATGCGGCTCATGCCTGTAATCTCAGCTACATGGGAGGCTGGGGCGGAAGGACTGCTTGAGGCCAGGAGTCAGAGACCAGACTGGACACACAGCGAGACCCCATCTCCACAAAATATTAAAATATTAGCCAGGTGTGGTGGTACATGCCTGTAGTTCTAGCTCCTCAGGAGGCTGAGGTGGGAGGATTGCTTGAGCCCAGGAGTTCGAGGTTACAGTGAGCTATGACTGCACCACTGCACTCCACTCCAGCCTAGGTGACAGAGGGAGACCCTGTCTCAAAATACAAAAAATATATAAAAAGCATCAAAACCTCTTGAGCTCTCCGGATGAAGTTAATTAAAGAGTGTAAAATGGTGCTTATTTTGAAACAGCCAAGCACTGATAGTGGATTTGGTATGAATCCACCTACAGGTACTCCACATGGAGCGTGGTTCTCCAGCCTTGACCATCATCTCAGCATCCAATCTTCATGAAAGGTGGGAGGTCCTGACGCGCAAAAAGCTGAGCGGCCATCACTAGGGATTGTTTGCTAGGTGGAGATATCTCATTTACCAAAGAATGCTCTTTTGTGTTACCCCGGGAGAGCACTCCAAACCCAGTTTTCTCTGGGTCATTTTATTAGCAATATCTATAGAGAGCACAAAAAGTAATGTTGTTAGCCTCAGCCCGGGACTTAAACTAGTTAAAAGTCTGATAATTCAGTTAACTCACAGGGGATCCAGGTTGTCTGAAACACTGGCCGCAACACCTCTAAGAATCTCCCCCATCCAACCATCACTAGCTTGGGTCTTGAATGCCTTTGAGAGGGCTGATGAAAGTATACAACAGTATATAGGTGAGCATAATGCCTAGAATTAAACTTCATGTGCATGATTAAAATACAGAGATGCCCTTTCATACCCATTTCTTTGGCAAAAATGTTAAGTTTGATAGTACCAAGTGCTAGTTCTGATGTGGGGACAGAGGAACTCACGCAGTGCTGATGGCATGGTGAGTTAGAAGAACCACTTTGGAAAGCTGTCTGCTGTTACCTAGTAAAGCTGAACATGCATTTGGGTGGGCAAAGGTGGCCTGGCAGTGGCACCCTCAGGGTCCCATGGAGCCAGCTCCTGGCTTACCGTTCGGCAATGGAGAGTGCCATGTTCTTCAGCCTCTCCTTGTTGGACTGCGGGGCACTGATCTGGGGGACGACAGGGCTCAGCAGTTTGTTCATCAGTTCCAGTACCTTGTCAGCATTCTGCTCAAGTTTTTAAAATTAAGGAAGCAATCAATAAAATAATCAATAAAAGGAACAACTATATAATACCCCCTACCCGCCAAAGAGAATTTTTTGGGGTGATGGATGGAAATGTTTGGTATCTTGATCTGGATGGTGTTACAAAGATATATACCTATGCACAATTCGTCAAGCTGTACATATAATTATTGCACATTTTTCTACATCTTAATTATACCTCAATCAAAGCATTTTTTACCACCTCCCAGGTTCAAGTGATTCTCGTGCCTCAGCCTCCTAAGTAGCTGGGATTACAGGCATGCATCACCATGCCTGGCTAATTTTTATATTTTCAGTAGAGACGGGGTTTTGCCATGTTGGCCAGGCTAGTCTTAAACTCCTGGCCTCAAGTGATGTGCCCGCCTTGGCCTCCCAAAGTGCTGGGATTACAGGTGTGAGCCCCTGCACTTGGCCTATAGCTGTTTTTTTGGTCTACTTTTCTCAGCTGATAAAGGAGAAAATGTAATCTTGTTTAGTTCATAGAATCCTTAGCAGCTACCATATGTTCTTAGTCATCATTTGTTCTTAGGTAGAAACATGTATTCTAGTCGTCTCAAAATGCCCAGCTGTGGTCTTATTTTCTTTCACTCCTTCCTGCACACTGATGTGGTCTTATTTTCTAACACTACTGTTCCCCAGTGTGTCTGTGGCTGCCAGGGTCAGCATAATGCCATTTTCAACAGTGGCTTCACCATGGCAATGTGATGGATGCTAATTCTGCTGCCAAGTGAGACAATAGTTCAATGCCTGCAGGACATCCTTTCAATATGTTGTTTGGTCAGAAAAATCTTATGGGAAGAAATACAGCTGTAAAATGGGAATTCTGTCCTGACTGGACCATTAATTGTCTAAGCACTAGAGCAAACGCCTCTATAGGGAGGGTGCTACAACAACGACACTGTCGAAGTGGCTGCACATTTAATGCCGAAAGGCCGGCAGACCTGTGAAGTACAGAAGAAGGAAGCAGGCACACTTTACCTTGGCAAGGTCATACAGCTTTGCTGCCTCTTCAAACAGTCCTTTATTTTCTGCCACGGAAGCAACTTTGTTGATAATAGGCTTTGTGTCACTAGTAAACTTATCTATGACTCCAGGCTGACAAGACAAATTATGGAGGGGGAGGAAGAGACAGACGGGTGCACAGAGCTATTATTTTAAACACAGAGAAGCAATTAGGACCCAAAAAATACTTCAAGTGAAATTGCTTGCCCTGGGCAATGCATGTACTTCATCAGCCAGACTCTGGCTTTCTTGAAGATATAAAGTCCTATTAAAACTATAAAAGAGACCAAGGAAACTACACATGAAAGGGCAGACTTACTAGAAGCACAGAGGAGTCAGCAATAAGACATCTGTGCTTTCTAATTTTCCAAAATGACCCAGAGAGTCAGTGAAATCAATGATTTTAAATTTGCTGATGAGTAGGAACTACAGAGAAAAAGCAGGAGGCTTAGAGAAAATATCTGAAAGATTTTGGAATTGCTTTCTAAGACAGATGGCAAAAGGAACTCAGTGCTGAAAAAACACATGGCAAGTGGTAACAGGACATTTCTTAAAAAAAATCACCGTCACCACTGACAGCAACTAAATGCTCAGGAGAGCATGAGAGAGGCCTTAGGTACCCTGGGAGAATGAAGGCAAGTGCATAATATCTCTGCCTGGCCATTCTGCTTCTCCACCGGCACTGGACTCTCAGGGCTGGACCAGGTTGAGGTGACGTGCCCTGCCACGCGGGAGGCAGGAGAGGATAAGGTCTTATCTATGTTTCCAGCTTTGTCAACTCACACACACTGGGAGCCTCCTGGCCCCAGTACAGCCTGTTAAAGAAGAAACTATGCAAAGCACTCAGTACCATGCCTGGTGATTGTCATCGCCCAATAGCCAAGGCCACTGTCATTAGCACTGTCACTTGCCTTTCTTCTGAGGTAGATGCTGTGAGCAGTATGAGCTCATCTACAGATTGCTGGGTCCAAACCACTCATTTTTACAAATGAGAAAAGTCAGTCCCTGAGGGGGCAAGTGACTTTCCAAAGGCTACAGGGAGATTCAGGGCCAGGACTGGTCTCTGACAACAGGATCTCTGACCCTCCTGCCATGACAACCAATGGGCATAGTGAGTCCTGAAATCCCTCAAGCCTTCCAGGAGTTATTTCCAGGGTCACTGTGGAGTTCAAAGCCCTTGGAAACTGCATTTTGAAGGAGGTCAAGTGCACGTCTAACTTTTCCATCTTGGGAGAATGGGTGCAGTAATCAATTTCTTTTTCTTGCATGTTTTCTGAGCCAAGAATGGCAGAAATGTATAACAGCATTCTCAGCTCAAAAAATGACAGGCATGAACAAATGAATATTCTGAACATAATAAAAAAGCTTTGTAATCACAAATTAACATATTTTAAGGAGATATAAAGTGTGTGTAAAACCAAGGTCATCATCTGGGCCCATAATTTTCATTCCATTTTTTAAATTAAGCAACTCTGTTCAGATTTGCATCTTTAGTACCTTGAATCTTAAAATCTAAGTGTATTCTTTTGATATTTATAAATCCCCAACAGCTAACAAACATTTCTCTAAGGATGCATTTAACTCACCTTTCTACTTCCGTCATTCTCTAGTTTCCCAAGAATCATATCGAACTGTGGAAGGAAAAAAGTTTACTCAAATTATTGGACAAAGATATAAACATAATCCATAAGTCTTTAGAGAAAAAAGAGAGGAATCAAATGGGATGAATGGGATAAGTCTCACGCAAACTAAAACCCAGTGTGACTGAAATAAATATTTTCATTGTTAGAAACCAAAGAAACTCTAAAAACTCCCTAGGCCTTATCCACCACAACCATACTGAAGTAGTACGGAATGAACACGGGAACACGCACACTGAAAACCATGGGGAGGAGAGAAGAGGAAACCCACTCACCTCTCGGCTTTCAATCACAAGCTCACTCACACAGCGCAGAAACATGTTTTCTCCTTGACTATCTTTCTCATCCCTGTAAGGGAAAAAACAACTCAGTTTCCAGTCTGGACATGAGGTCTCTAACAGTCATTCTCAGAATGGCAGAAATCGAAACTAGCTGAAGTAAATGGTCAAAAGCAAACATTACCTGAGGAAATAGAAGTACTGGAGGGCCTCCCTTGGGTCCGTGGACTCAAACTTCCGGGTGTACAGCATGAGGAGCCGCACAAAGTTCAGCCGCCGCATGCAAGGAGGGTCACCAGGCTCGTGGCTGACTGCATCGTGGGGGTCAGAATGGGTCACAACCACACTGCTCCTCTGACCCTTGCAACCCAGAAACTATGGAAGCTGAATCCACAGACCCAGCAGCATCTACTCCTGCAGCCCAGTCAATATTTGCCAATATAAGCTTTGGCCAGTCCCTTTTACCACCCTATCCTCAATATGTCCCCAGGCCCAACGTGGAGAAAACAGCACTTTGCCATAAATTACTAATATGTTGGTCTCTGAATGAAAAGATAATCCAACTGACCATTATGGCACATGCTCTGGGATGACTTTGCTACACCAATAAGGAACCCGCAGCCATTCATCCACATTTACTTCCTCTCTCTCCCCTGACTCTCTCATCCCAGTCTGGTATGCATATGCCTGACTGGGGTTTCCAATGTCATAAAAGCCAGGACCCTAATGGGAATCAGACCCATAACTCTAGGGGCTGCTTCTTCACCATTTTCCAGGCAATCAGACTGGCCACAAAACTAGCACTTTGAACAGCACTTTATATACTTAACTTCCAAGGGAATACTAATGCTGGCGGGGGGAAGCAAGAACCCTAACACTAATCATCTAAAAAGCTCAACTGTCCACATGCTCTAAAATGACTGGTACCCTTTGCTCAAATCCTTATTGGTTGTGGTTTTGTGGCCACCGTCACCCAAAGAAGGACGTGCCGTCGTTACGTTATTGTCAACCCAATGCCAAATACTCACGGAGCTGAGCACTCTGTCCAGAGGACTTTAAAAGCAACTTCAGCTCAAACAGCACCAGTGCTACATGGACAGCATGGCAGCGCAGCCGCTCCATGCGGAAAAGAAAGGCAATTGCTGCTTCAAACTGCGCTGTCAGGAACAGGACTTGGAAGTAGAGGAAGGGTTGCTGGTTCACCGTAAAGTGGGACTCGCCTGGGAGAGAGGAGAGGAGAAGAGATAAAACCAACTCAGAAAGAAGGTGCTCACTGGTGGCCCAACCCCCAGGGAGCAGCCTGTGAGCCCACAGGACTAGATGGGCAGGAAGAAAGCACCAGCATGAGCCTGAATTGATCAAGGCGGCCCTGAATACAGTAAACTGCCATGTGAAATGTGACCTGGCTCCTCCATCTTCTCTAGACCTCAAAACATTACTGGAAATTTGACTGTGCTGTAAAACTCCAACTGCTTGCATTAGGTGGGAGAGAAACAGAGTTAAGGATCTTAAAATGGACCACAGAGAGTGTCCATCTCCTTTACCCTATTAAGTCACTCAAGGAAAGAAATGAAGATTTCAAAGGAGTTTCAGTTTACTCATAGTCACAGAAATCGGGATGCAACAACTGGTAACCATTATTTGGAATCTTCTTTTCTTCTCAGTTTTGAAAAAATAGGGAGGAAGAAAGAAGAAAGGCTATTTCTGTCTCTCTCCTTTGTGCTCAGATCTAGTGACTAGTAAGATCTACTAGGAAGCAACAGCTAAGTCTTGTCTCTCCCTGAGCATACGTCTACTAGAATAGTTCAAAGAATTAGAGAAAATAGATTATTGTGTATGACCATATAAGTTTTATGCATTATTTAAGGCCACATGCCCTTTATTTGAATTTGGAATGGTAGTTTTGCTGTTTTGCCTTGACAATCTATAGGAGTTTTGAAAGAAAGACAAAAGTTCAGAGATGAAAAATTTTCCCAGAGGAAAACTGAGGTAGTCACCTTAAGTGGACAAGAGAAGGGAAAGGTGGTTATGTCCAGGATCTTACCGTAGTCTTCCAACAACTGTTTCTGGAACTGTGAGAGAGTCAGCCTGTCTTGTGGGGAGCTGGTGCCATCATCGTCAAAACACACTTGGTTCAACTAAATCCCCAAGAGAAACACATGCATTAGTACAAACTACACCCTGAGCCACACGCACAGAGTTGTAGCTGTTCAGCAGCCATGCTCAATGATGTCAGCTGGAAGCTGTGTTTAAGGCTATGGTTATGAGCTGGGAATTACACAATAAAAAATGGGGACAGGAGACGAGGAACCCGCTGGTCCTGAACACCTTCCTGGCATCATACATTATGCAGGTAAAATCTTTCTGGGGACATGAGCACAGAAAAGGGGTAAAGCCCTGTGTGGGCAGAGGAAACCGTGCCTACCTTCAGCCACAGGTAATCCTCAGTTTTGTCTGCCACTTCACTCTGGTTGTCGGTGACGTCACATCTGCCAATGATACAGTACACGGCCCGCTTGTAGGGATCTGTATTGTTCCTAAGGGCCCTGCGGTAATGCAGCCGGAGCTTGTTTTCTGTAGCTGGGGACAATCTACAGGCATAAGGGAACAGACAGATACACATTCAGTAAAGATCCTCAAGTGCATCTGAAAGCGTCCCAAGTCCCAAACACATAACAGCAGGGAAGCCTTCCTTCATCGGGGTAAGAGAGACTGTCTCTGCCCTATCCCCTCCCCTCGGCACCATCACTTTAACCTGACTTGCAACTACCAGCATCTGCATCTATTGACCTGCCAGTTTTCTATTTGCTAAGGCCTTCATGGACAGGTCAGAAATACCAGGGAATTACAACTCCATTCCACACCCCAGCAGCACTCAAGCAGTGATGGACAGGAGTGAATCCTTCCCTTAACTGTCTTAGCTCCTCTGTGGCCTCCACACTCCCTTATTCATGTGAGATCACCTCCTAAAAAAGCAACTTGCACTCAAATCTCCTTCTGGGGGAACCTTAAGACATTAACCCTACTTTAAATTCTAATATGAGCAAGACAGGGGCTTGTGGTTTGAGGCAATCTCTTGACATGACATTATTAATGCTGCCAAGAAAAGTATTCTAGTTTTCCACAAGTACAACTACAGTAACCACCATCATTTCTTCTACATACATGTACATATATATAATAACCTCAGTTTGAGCATGAACTTAAGTCCAATTACATTAGCAAAATCCAAGGAAAATTAATGCTTAGCAGTTCCTTAATGCAAGAGAACGTAAAGACTTAATGAATTAATTCAATGATTATATTTCAATTTTACTAACTTCTAATTCTAGCCTTTAAGCTACGAAGTACATGACAACATATTTCCATACTGGAAGCACTAAGTGTTAACAAATGTAACTTTTAAAAAGTCCCATTTTATAAAGCATCCTTGATGTGCCTTAGATTTACAGAATAACTCACATCATGCTTCTGAGCCAGCCCCTCCCTTGTAGGAACAGGAAAATTCCCAAACACAGATGCATGCATGCCTAGACATCAGCGTCAGAATGGGGCATTCTTCTAATCCTTTCACTCTTTATTCCAAAGAGAGTTCTATTTGCTTTCAAAACCTCCTTTTTCCCCCAAGCAGAAACTTGTTTTGGTCCCGTCCAGGGAAAAGAGAATAACGACAGTGAAGGTTGCCCCTTTGATTCTGCACGGCTACCACTGGGCGTGCCACCTCATTCACCATACCTTCTGTCCTTGCTGTTCATGTACTCCTGGAACCAGGTTTTAAACTCTCCCAGCTGGTGCTGAGCTCGATTAACTACCTGTGAAGCGGCAAGCAGGTCTCCACAGCGCATGCAGTAGTAAATTAGTGCCCACACAGGATGGCCTTCCACCTCTCCATCCTAAAACAGGAACAGTAAGTGCTCAAAATAAACAAGAAAAAGCTGAGCTGACTGCTTTCATATGTGCTAAAACCAAGCTAAGCCCCTCTCCTTAAAATAAGTCACTTAATCTTCATAATAGCTCCCTGCGGTGAGAACCATCAACAGCCTTTTCCTCCCTGTTTTACAAACAAGGAAACTGAGGCATGGAAGCGTTAAGTCATCTGTCCAAGCTGTTAAGTAACAATATGGCTCCAGAGCTTTTCCTCTGAAGCGCTATGTACCCCACCTGATCCAAAGTCACCCTGTGGTTTTTCCATGGAATCCCAGGGGCCCACAGTAACTGGGTGACGCTCTTTTGTGATAACATATACACATGCACTCCTACAACCCCCACAAAGCAAGGGCTAAAGATGTCACTGACCAGTAAGAGATTACCCTTATAGTACTCAAGTTTATAAAACGTCATAAACATTTTACTCAGTATCTTGGTGTCAGGTACTGCTGGGCACTGGGGGATCTGAGAGACAGCTCTGTTCCCACTCTCCAAATACTACAGCTTATTTATCCCAAGAATACTACAGCTTATTTATCCCAAGTCTGGTTTTGCCATTTGTCTGCACAGTGGCCTGCACTTACGCTTCTCTCTTTGCTTTTCTCCAACTCCTCCAGAAGTAGGCCTCAGGCCTCCTTTCTTGGCACTTCCACCCTTCCCTCAGCAGGACTCTTTCTAAAACCCAGATCTGAACTTGCCCACTTAAACCCCTTCGAGTTGTTTAAGTCTAAAGTGCTGGGCCTGGCACTTAAGGCCTTCACTAGTGGGCCCCAAGCTTGCCAAGCCCTACTGTGCACCCAGTCCTCCAGATACTCTCTCCTGCCTCCATGCATCTGTGCATGTGTTACCTCCTCCTGGTACACTCTTTTCCAAAACTTCAGGTTGGTGAACTCCTATTTTTTAAGAGCAAGTGAGAATCTCACCTTCTTTATGCAGCTAATCTCCTCTGTATCCTGCCACCCTTTGCATAAGGCTCCAGTTTAGCTCTTTGCATTACTGTATGATAATCTCCCCAACTGGACCATGAGTTGAGAAGAGACCACATCCTAAAAACTACATTCAACTCCATTCTTCCAGCTGTTTTATTTTTTTTTTATTTTATTTTTTTTTTTGAGACGGAGTCTTGCTCTGTCGCCCGAGCTGGAGTGCAGTGGCCAGATCTCAGCTCACTGCAAGCTCCGCCTCCCGGGTTTACGCCATTCTCCTGCCTCAGCCTCCGGAGTAGCTGGGACTACAGGCGCCTGCCACCTCGCCCGCCTAGTTTTTTGTATTTTTAGTAGAGACGGGGTTTCACCGTGTTAGCCAGGATGGTCTCGATCTCCTGACCTCGTGATCCGCCTGTCTCGGCCTCCCAAAGTGCTGGGATTACAGGCTTGAGCCACCACGCCCGGCGTCTTCCAGCTGTTTTAGTCAAAAATCTCAGAAGTCATCCCTGACTCTGCCTCTCACACTCAAATCCACGTTCTTCAGCAAGTCCTACGGGCTCAGCTTTCAAAACATGTCCAGAACCCAATGACATCTCCATGCACTCTCCTCCACCCTGGGCTGAGCAACTACCACCATCACCTGGACTTCTGTACTACCAGCCTCCTAAGAGGTCTTCACCTTCTGTCGTCATCCCTCTCTGAACTTATCTCCATACAGTAGTCTCCACATATATCCTCATTTTAACTGAAAATGCCCATCCGAGGGCAACCGCTCTGGGGGCGTAACTGATCACAGAGAGAAAGTTGTCAGTACCTGTAGTCCAGGCAAGGGAGCTGGAAGTTTAATGTTCAGGAAACTTCGAACCAATTGATAAGTCCCAGGCACCCCGCCCAGCTGGGCCTGATGCAAATTTCCAAAGACAGTCACAAGGGTGTAATTCTTATAACTGGAAAAAATTTAAAGGAAAAAACAGGGAAGATTGAAAACATTTATTACACATCTCTATGCCCATATCCATGACATTACACTGTAGCTTGGAAGGGCAGGGCCTAGACTTCAAGCTCAATGCAGAAGAGGAAACAGTACATGCTTAATGAAGCAAACTATATTATTTACTCAGTGGGCTGTGGATCACAGTAGATTTCTCATCACTGCGGAAGCTCAAAAGAATCCCTGGAAGAACACAACTGTGGACTTCAAATACATTAAGGATGCATATACAGAATAATAATTGCTCCAGCTCACAGCCTAATGCTCTGGTGGGTTCTTGTTAAACTTTTTATTTTGAAAACTTTCAAACCTACAAAAAGTTAAAAGAATAGTTCAATGAATGCACATAACCTTTTACCTAGATTCACCAATTTTTAACATTTCTTTATGTTTTCTCTCTCCACACACACATAACATACACACTTGCGCTTTTTTCTCCCCTCAAACCACTTGAAAATACGTTATAGAAATCAGTGGCTACTTTATCTGTAAATACCATATGGCTCTGAAGAACTAGGACCTTCTCCTGCCTAACCTCCATATCATTATGATACCAAGAAACTTAACATTAATTTCTTATTGTCATCAAAAATATAACCCAATTTTTTAATAGTGTCCTTTACAGTTTTTAAATCCAGAATCTCATCAAGAAAATATAATTGTCAAGCCACTTTCCCTTAATCTAAGATAATTCCATTAATTCTACCATTATATTTCTTTCATGACAATGATCTTTTTCTTTTTTTTAAGAGGCAGGGTATTGCTGTGGTTCCCAGGCTGGGAAGCAGTGTCTATTAACAAACGCCCTTATTTTTTTTGAGATGGATTCTCACTCTAGACGCCCAGGCTGAAGTGCAGTGGCGTGATCTTGGCTCATTGCAACCTCCGCCTCCCGGGTTTTCAAGCATTTCTCTTGCCTCAGCCTCCCAACTGCTTGGGATGACAGGTGCGGGCCACCATGTCCAGCTAATTTTCGTATTTTTAGTAGAGATGGAGTTTCACCATGTTGGCCAGGCTGGTCTCAAACTCCTGACCTCAAGTAATCCGCCTGTCTTGGCCTCCCAAAGTGCTGGGATTATAGGCAAGAGCCACCACGGCTGGCCCACAAGTGCCTTTAAAGCACTCTACAGCCTCAAACTCCTGGGTTCAAGCAATCTTCCTGCCTCAATCTCCTGAGTAGCTGTGGCTAGAGGTACATGCCACCATGCTCAGCTGGACACTGACCTTTTATTTATAGAGTCCAGGCCAGCTGTCTGGTAGAATATCTCGTAAGCTGGATCGTTATTTGATTCAGGTTCAACTTTTTTGACAGTAGCCCTACATAGCTAATGCTGGCACTTCCCACTGAATCCCACAATGACATAGGTAGCAGGTTTGCTTCTTTATTGGTAACACTAGATTTGATTCACTTGCTTGAAAGGTGTCCATCAGATTTCTCCATTACAATTTATTATTATCTTTGTACTTAACAAGTAATCTGTGGGGCAATACATGGAGGTCATGTAAGTATTCTATTCAACAATCTTTTACTCAACGGTTTTACTTTCCATTGATGGTCCTTGCTGAACCAGTTATTACACTGGTGGTTGCAAATTGACGATTTTTCTACCATTCCCTCTTCATTTATTTACTAGCATGCTTCTTAAAATCCTCTGTAGTAGTTTTAAGTGTTTCCATACCAAGATTAAATAGTCCAATTCACAGATACCCAAATATGTGGTTCATGTAATAACTTTCTAAATATAATATGTTCTTGTCAAAAACCACAGACTACTTCAAAAAGTCAGGTTTTCAACACCAGGTTAAGTAAAACAACAGAGAGAGTGAAACAAACAACCTAAATCTTAATAATAGGAAACAGACTCAACCAAAAAAAAAAATTTTTTTTTTGAGACGGAGTCTCGTTCTATCCCCAGGCTGGAGTACAGCGGCGCCATCTCGGCTCACTGCAACCTCTGCCCTGCGGGTTCAAGTGATTCTCCTGCCTCAGCCTCCTGACTAGCTGGGTCTACAGGTGCGCGCCATCATGCCCGGCTAATTTTAGTATTTTTAGTACAGAAGGGGTTTCACCATATTGGCCAGGGTGGTCTCAATCTCCTGACCTCGTGATCCGCCCGCCTCGGCCTCTCAAAGTGCTGAGATTACAGGCGTGAGCCACCATGCCCGGCTGACTCAATGAAATTTTATGCGGTTATAAAAAAAAAAAATACTCAGACTTCAAGAACAGGGGGGAGAAAAGAAATATAACAAGGTAATAGGAGCCTCTAGATGGTATACGGGTCCTCCCCTCTTTTTTCAAGTCTTATTTTTAGCATCTTCCAAAGTTTCTATAATAAGCATGTATCATTTTTATAATGAAAAACAAAATTTAACAAACGTTAATGAGTTCCCCATCATTGGATTGATTGATTGATTGATTGGTTGACTGATTTTAGACAGAGTCTTGCTTTGTTGCCCAGGTTGGAATGCAGTGACATGACCTCGGCTCACTGCACCCTCTGCCTCCCAGGTTCAAGTGATTCTCCTGCCTCAGCCTCCCAAGAAGCTGGGACTTGTGCCCAGTGTGTACCACCATGTCCAGCTAATTTTTGTATTTTTGTATAATTGGGGTTTCACGATGTTGGCCAGGCTGGTCTCGAACTCCCAACCTCAGGTGATCCACCCACCGTGGCCTCCCAAAGTGCTGGAATTACAGGCATGAGCCACTGTGCCTGGCCTGGAAGTATTTATAAGCAGAGGTTGGATAAGAAATTGAGGAGTCCTGTAGCAGTCAGGACAAACAGATGCCCACTATGGTCTCTTCCAATTTGAATTAAGACAGTCCATGTGCTGACAAGGGCCTAAACTGAAGAAGTCTAAATTCCTTGAGGGCTAAGATATATATATCATGCCTTAAATGTGGCAGGGAAGAGACAGACCAATCCTACATTTTCACAACATTTCAGCCTTATAATTGAAAAATTATTTGGGACTGGTCTACTTTGCCATCTGGTGCATTGTATCACTTGAACTATTATATGCATACTGTCAGTGAATGAGCAGCAGAGAAAAATATTTTAAAACTGAGTATAATTATTCTAAAATATCCCCTTTATCAAAGGTGACAATGAATGCTTACAAAAGATGCCATCAGAGAGTGATGCCACTAGAGTGAAAAATAAACTTAAGATTACAATTATGAAAGGAAATTCCCAAATAGCTCCAAGAAGCACTGTTAAAGAAATTAATGGAACAAGATAGTTTTAAAAACCAAACAAAAAGACTTAAAGAAATGGACTGGCTTACCAGCGATTTAAAACCAAGGAAAGCAGCCTAGTACCACTGGTGAAGTCAAGCACCAGTGTTAAGGATTAGAGTGATCAAGAAAAAAGCAGTCATACACTTACACTCACTGAAAAAAAAAAAAAAAAAAAAAATCCTAAGCCAGGCACGGTGGCTTACGCCTGTAATCCTAGCACTTTGGGAAGCCGAACCCAGTGGATCACCTGAGGTCAGGCGTTCGAGACCAGCCTGGCCAACATGGTGAAACCCCATCTCTACTAAAAATACAAAAATTAGCTGGGCATGGTAGCAGGCTACCATGCTACTCAGGAGGCTGAGGCAGGAGAATCGCTTGAACCTGAAAGGTGGAGGTTGCACAGAGCCGAGAGCGCACCATTACACTACAGCCTGGGCAACAAGAGCGAAACTTCATCTCAAAAAAAAAAAAAAAAAAAAAAAAAAAACTGGGCATGGTAGCACACACCTCGGGAGGCTGAGGTGGGAGGACTGCTTGAGCCTGGGAGGGAGAAGTTGCAGCAAGCCCAGATTATGCCACCACACTCCAGCATGGGTGACAGAGCCAGACCCTGTCTTTTTATTTATTTATTTATTTATTTTGAGACGGAGTCTTGCTCTGCCACCCAGGCTGGAGTGCAGTGGCCTGATCTCAGCTCACTGCAAGCTCCGCCTCCCAGGTTTACGCCATTCTCCTGCCTCAGCCTCCCGAGTAGCTGGGACTACAGGCGCCCGCCTCGTCGCCCGGCTAGTTTTTTGTATTTTTAAGTAGAGACAGGGTTTCACCGTATTAGCCAGGATGGTCTTGATCTCCTGACCTCGTGATCCGCCCGTCTCGGCCTCCCAAAGTGCTGGGATTACAGGCTTGAGCCACCGCGCCCGGCCTGACCCTGTCTTACAACAACAACAACAAAAAAATTCCTAGAAGTTTTTGTATAGTATAAGAAGTTCTGACTCATTCTGCCGACTGGTAACGAATAAATGCTACTACATATGTAGGTTCTTTATGGCTGAAGACTGATAAACCCAAAACTTAATCACAAAAATTCAGCCAAAGCTTAGAAGAATTATTTTATAAACCCTTTATTCCTATACTAGGAGAATAAAAATCCATTTTGAGCTCCAGATTTTTCTTAACCAGGGAATGGAAGCTAGTAAGTGTAATGTGTCTGATGGTGTTCATTTCAGTAGCTCTCGTCTAATTAATACAGTATTTGGTATAAAAACCTATTCTCCGCTGTACCAAGTTTGAATTACCTCAGTAACATACAAGGAAATCTTCTGACTTCCTAATGAAGTATTGTTTTATTGACAAAAGGCGATCTCACTGCAAGGCTGCTGGAAGGTGCAGAGGCTCAGTGGCAAAGGCCTGTAATTTTGCAAGTGTATTCAACTTGGCTTTCTCTTCTCAGGCCAGCAGGGAGGGGCCCAGTACCCTGTCTCTAAAATAAAGAGATTCTATTGCACACTCATGGCAACCCCTGCTGGCCAATTCAGAATTGGAAGGAGTATCCACAGGGAGGGATGATGGCATGCGTCCTACTAACGAAGGGAACAATACTTTGGGCACAAAGGCACTGCCACAAACCCCTCAGTGACCAGCTCTGATTGGTGAGGAAGTAGCAAAGAAACCCGGGCATAAATCAAAGGCATTATCAGCTGGGAATGACCCTGACTCAGGGGAATTAACCAAGTACAGTCAGAAAATAAGGGGAAAGGAGTTTTCCTAGGGTTTGAAGGTAGTAACATGCCTGGGAGTAAAATTAAAATGTGGAGAGAAAAAAAAAGAGCCTAAGGAGTAATGGCTGAACCACATTAGAAAAAGATTATGACCTAAGGCACTATGGCTTTACGTATTAAGAGACAGAGTGTGGAGAAAGAAAAAGGGAATTCGAACAGTGCTCACCTACCATGATTTTTTAATGTGTGATTTTTATTTTAATGTGTGACTGCAGAAACAGTCCTGGTAGGGAAGTAAAACAGGATTTCTGAAACAGGATTACAACTCTGAGCCTTGTTCAATTTAACATAATAAATCTTAAATTATACCAGCTACAGCACACTTAGCCTGAGGACAACTTAAGATTTGAGAAACAGTTGACTGCAAGGGATTTGAAAGCCAGCCCCACTGTGCTATTGCTGCCTTACCTCTGCTCAAGGTACGCCAAGGCCTGCCTGACAAACTCCATGCGCACTTCCACACTGCTACGGTTCTTCAGGGCATCAGCTGCCGGTGTCAACAACACATCTGTCATTTGTTTTACCATGGTCCACATGTCAGAAATGCTCTGCACATAAACAAAACTGCATGTGACAATGCTGCAGGGTCAGAGAAATTATGTGGTTCTTCGTGGCACTCTGACCTCCAAGGCTGGCAGAGTAAGGTGCGGGATGAGGTTAATGTCATCTGTCTGTGACTGCTAGGCTTAAGCTCAGGGCAGAAGATGCGTCTCTGCTGGCCAGACTTCAGAGTTCCATCCACTGATAAGCACCCCCTACCCCTGCCCTGAGTTGGTTTTCATATCAATTACTATTCCAGGTCTGACATAACCACACACATAATTAAAACTACACACAAGTCACAAGAACACTAAATCTCAGCGGGTTATCCCTTCAGAGAGCAGGAATCCATTTACGGTCATCCAAAGTTCTAGGAGTTTAAACTCAAACAGCTGCATTTCAGTCCTTAGAAGGTTATCTGAGTTTCTAAAGGCTTAAAATAAGAGTTTAACCTAATAATACAGGTTTTCATCCTCCCAGAGACGCTCCAGGGGCCACCGCTTTTACCTTACTTGGTGAGTGTCACAGCCTCCCATTTTCCTTCCCACTCACTCTCTTCAAAAGATGCATCCCAGGAAAGGAGCGGGCGTTCTTTCCTCTGTGTTACCACCACACAGCTGGGACTCCCTCTCCCCAGAATCCTTCTGCCTGTAAATTGCTCCTTAAAAACAATGTGTTCCCTAAACCCTTGGCAATACTTTAAATGTCTGAGTCCTTAGAGGATAGCACTGATTGGAGAAAAAGGTTTATACTTGTTCCAAAGCAAAAGAGAAAAGCCTGTTTTCATGGTCTCTCTCAAAAATTAAAACTTCAGACTGTCCAGACAAATGTGACTCTTCCTAGGTGGTGGAATGATTGGCGAAACTTGACTTTCCTCTTTAGATCTGTTTAGGTTATCTTATATTTTACTATTTAAAAAAATTAAGCTCGAGACCATCCTGGCCAACATGGTGAAACCCCATCTCTACTAAAAATACAAAAAATTAGCCAGCCATGGTGGCAGGTGCCTGTAGTCCCAGCTACTCGGGAGGCTGAGGTAGGAGAATTGCTTGAACCCAGGAGGCAGAGGCTGCAGTGAGCCCAGATCTCACCATTGCACTCCAGCCTGGGCAACAAGAGTGAAATTCCATCTCAAAAAAAAAAAAAAAGAAAAGAAAAGAAAGAAAAAAGAAAAAGAAAAAAAAAATTAAAAGTTAGGTACTTTTTTTTGAGACAGGGCCTCACTCTTTGTCACCCAGGTTGGAGTACACTGGCATGATCATGGTTCCCTGCAGCCTTGACCTCCCTGGACTCAGGTAATCCTCCCACCTCAGCCTCTCAAGCAGCTGAGACCACAGGTGCATGCCACCACACCCGGTTAATTTTTCTATTTTTTGTAGAGAAGAGGTCTTGCCATGTTGCCCAAGCTGGTCTTGAACTCCTGGGTGCAAGCAATCCACCCACCTCGGCCTCAAAACGTGCTAGGGTTACAGGTGTGAGCCACCACACTGGGCTGAGCAAGTTTTTAAAAGACAAAAAAAAATCTGTGTATGGGTGCTTTCTTCCATAATAGCCTTCCCTCCTTTCTTCCTTCCTCCTAGCCACCTACCAAGTAGTCATCCATCCACTTTTTTTTAATTTTTTTTGCCCCTTGGGGCAGAAAACTGGCCAGGAATAAGGGGTGAGGGAGGAGAATAAATAAAGGCAGTATATGTGTTTGTCAGAGGAACAGAACCAGTGGTACATAAAGAATGCTCACAAAAGTCCCACCTGAGTCAAGTTCGAGGGCTCACAGGTGTGAAAAGCCATCACCTTGACAATTTAGCTCTCATTAAGGAGTCTATTAGATCGCGTAAGGAGGGAAACTGGTAAGTGGGGAGTAAAAGCCTGATGGGACTTCAAAGCAAATAGGGCTTGAAGAGAACTCTTGTGACTATCAATTGATACTGGCAGGGCCTTTTGAAGATACATTTTTAAAAATTCATCATCAAGAAAACCACCCAAAGTTATTTAAAATAAAACTCAGAGGAACAGTTAACATTTCATTCCACAGAATGGGGTGTTTCCACAGCACATTTCAGCCAAGTCGGCAAGCTGCTAGCCCCATCAAAACACTGGACCCCGGTTTCTACTTGAGTTAGCTCTAGGTGCTACCTTATCATCCAGCTCTGCGATGGAAGAACAAAGGTCCACCAGGTTAGGCTGCAGGTGTCCATTTACAATTTTCTCATTATAGATATAAATCTGAAATGATAAAAAGCAAAGTAAATGGCACAGTATCTACTTTCTCTTTTTAAAACCTCTTGAAGCAGGCAATGGCCAGCAGAAACTTGGGCCAACCTTTCCTTCCTTGGAGTGGCTGAGCCATGCACACTGGCCAGCTCCCCAGTTGTGCTGGGGCTGTGGATAACACACTAAAGCTAACTGCCACCCCACCTTCCAAACACCTGAGGAATGGGAGCAGTGGGGTCCAGGGGGAGAAGAACCACAGGCAGGTCTGTGCCTCTCTGTCCTAGTGAGGAAGCACCCGAGGAAGACAGGAGAATGGAAGGGGTCTGGCTGCTGCTTCCTAATAACCAAGGCAAAGGACTCATTTTTTTCAAAATGACTAAATGGCCCTGGTATAGGGTTCATGGATGGAGTGAGGAATGCTGGGCACTGCCTTCCTCCACAAGTGTTAGAATAGCAGGAGAGGCACATGTGGAATATCCATTTCTCCTGGAAAGAATCTCTGTTCTTCAGGTAAGATTTTCTTAAGGAAAATGAACTATGTGATATTTAAGCTATGGGAAAACCACTCTTACTTTGGATTTTATTTTCAAGGAGCTAAAATGATGATAGTAGAAATCGTAAATTCACTCTTCCAGATTTAGAACTAATTAAGTCCTACTACGGAAGTGAAACAGGACTTAACTAGTTAAGATTTAGAACTGGTTAAGCTCTAAATCTTAACTAGTTAGGTTCTAAATCTTCTTGTGGAAGATTCCACTTTGTATATGAAGTCTTTGCTCTCCCAAAGTAGTGATGTTAGACAAATCACGACCCTGCTGAACTGTAGTTTCCTCTACGTTAAATGGGGAACATCAGTATCATTCATCTTCCAGGGCTATTATGAAGATTAAATGGTTTTGCTGGGCGCAGTGGCTCATGCCTATAATCCCAGCACTTTGGGGGGCCGAGGCGTGTTGCAGGAAGTCAGGGACTCCGAACGGAGGGACCGGCTGAAGCCGCGGCAGAAGAACATAAATGTGAAGATTTCATGGACATTTATTAGTTCCCCAAATTAATACTTTTATAATTTCCTATGCCTGTCTTTAATCTCTTAATCCCGTCATCTTCGTAAACTGAGGAGGATGAATGTCGCCTCAGGACCCTGTGATTGCGTTAACTGCACACAAATTGTGTGCAGAGCATATGTGTTTGAACAATACGAAATCTGGGCATCTTGAAAAAAGAACAGGATAACAGCGATGTTCAGGGAACAAGAGAGGTAACTTTGAACTGGCCGCTGGTGAGCCAGACAGAGCTCCTCTTTCAAAAGCAAATAGGAGAAATATCGCTGAATTCTTTTTCTCAGCAAGGAGCATCCCTGAGAAAGAGAATGCGCCCTGAAGGTAGGCTTACAGAAGGCCCCTTTAAGGTGTGCCGTCTTTTATGGTCGAAGCTGAAGGGATGAAATAAGCCCCGGTCTCCTGTAGAGCTCTCAGGCATATTAGGACGAGGAAATTCCCGCCTAATAAATTTTGGTCAGACAGGTTGTCTGCTCTCAAACCCTGTTTCCTGATAAGATGCTATCAACAACAATGCGTGCCCGAAACTTTATTAGCAATTTTAATTTTGCCTCATCCAGTGGTCCTGTGATCTCGCCCTGCCTCCATTTGCCTTGTGATATTTTATTACCTTGTGAAGTATGTGATCTCTGTGACCCACACCCTATTCGTGCACTCCCTCCCCTTTTGAAAATCGCTAATAAAAACTTGCTGGTTTTACGGCTTGGGTAACATCACGGATCCTGCCGATATGTGATGTCTCCCCTAGACACCCAGCTTTAAATTTCTCTCTCTTGTGCTCTTTCCCTTTATTTCTCAAACCAGCCGAGACACTTAAGAAATAGAAAAGAACCCACATAAATATCGGGAGCGGGTTCTCCCGATAGAGGCGGGTGGATCACCTGAGGTCAGGAGCTCAAGACCAGCATGGCCAACATGGTGAAACCCTGGTCTGTACTAAAAATACAAAAATTAGCCAGGTGTGGTGGTGCATGCCTGTAATCCCAGCTACTGGGGAGGCTGAGGCAGGAGAATCACTTGAATCTGGGAGGCAGAGGCGGAGGCTTCAGTGAGCTGAGATCGCACCACTGCACTCCACCCTGGGTGAAAGAGCAAGACTCTGTCTCAGTCACCCAACCAACCAATCAATAAAATGGTTTTAAACCATGATGTAGTACTTATTCACTCAATGAGCATTGCTTACAGGCCTTCCTTTGCAAGGTACTGTTCAACATGGGATATAAAGCTTCACTCTTTAGTGGAGAGGACAGCCGTGTAAACAGATACAATATTACGGTGTTGTATGTGCTATGAAATGTTAATGGCATCTTTAGTCTTTGCAGGTGTAGAAGATACAGTCTCTCTCTTCAGAAGCCTGTAATTCATCAGGCCTCTCTCCGGGGCAATAGAGGAGTCAGCCATACAATGAAGGTGACGAGTAAAGGATGCAGATGCACAGGGGGAATAAAAAGAGAGAGGTATACAATTGGAGCAGGAGGAAATAAATGAAGGCCAGTGGCAAAACATGAGGGGGTTGGAAGGAGAGGATCTCATGTGTGGGAAGTTGATGAAGCTGGGGGCTACAGCTGTCTGGAGTTTGAAGTGGCAATGGCACCCCAAAGAAGAGAGATTTTTAAAAAGACATTTAGAAAATTTCTCTCAAGAAAGGGTAAAAGAGGGACTTCTGATAATACCATCAGCTAACCAGGTAACTCAATTCATGTGGAACTCCACTGACTAAATAACTGGCAGCTGAAGAGAGGGACCCTGGTAAAAGAGCACAGGGTCTAACAGTTTCTCACTGCCTCCTGCTCACCTCCATAGCTGCTCTGTTTTTGCCTCCAACCACTCTCCTCCAGGCTGGAGGAGGATGAGGTGGGTAATGTTGAGGGCCATAAGTGGGACCCCTGGGTCCCCCTCAAAGAATCCGGGAGTTGATAATGGCTGAGCAGATATTCCTGGACCACTGCTGGTGGAGGATAATCTTAAGGGGATGAAGGCCCACTGCCCTCAATTCAAGAAACAGGAATATTTTTCCTTCTTTGTACTTTGTGGGGAAAAGCAGCAAATTACAATAAAGCACAAAGTCGGCTGGCACTGCTTTATTTAAAAACTCAATTCCAGGTTACGTATGGTCCTCAGGGTGGTTTCAGTCCAACAGAATTCCTGTGCTTACCACAAAGCATCTCAATCCATATCCATATTATTGGACAGTCCTCATCTACAACCAGAAGGATGACCCCTTAAATATTATGAGCTTTTCTAGGACAACAGTGGTATTAAGTAGTGAATACACTATGCTTATCAAGACAGAAAAGCATTTAGAAAATTTCTCTCAACAAAGAGTGAAAAAAGGATTTGTTAATACCACCAGCCTACCAGGTAAGTCAGTTAATACAGAACTCCATTTGCTAAGCAGCGCAGTTACCTGAAGCTTTACTGTACCTGGGACTGTTGCCAAAAATGCATACTGAGATGCTGTGGTCAGTGTAAAGGACAGATTTCAATTTCCTCAAATCAAATGTGAGTAATTCTATTACCCTATTTGATAGAATTCTCCAGTGGCCTATGGTAAAATATTAACTAGTCCTCTAAATAAAAAATACAACTTGCTTTCAGGGTTTGACTTTTACAAGTTTCTGTTCCCTTTTATTCTCTAGAGGTTCACAAAGGATTTTCCTGGCTTAATCCCCCTTGAGAGCACACTCACCTGCCGTGCATAGGCCATCTCAATGCTATCCAGAGAGCTTCGACCAGGGGGTCCCACATCACTGATGTAGCTTGGCTGTGGATAAATACACATTCAGAATCAGTTAGGGACAGTATTCAGCCATGTGAAGAAATAAAATCACAAAAACATATTCTTGTCTTTGACAGAGCTGTCAAGAGTCTGTTTCCTAGTTAAGACTTCCTCAAAATGATGATTTTAGGGATTTCAATAACATGCAACTTTTACTGTGAACACATGAGAAGAGAGCAGGCATGGGACTGGATTAATTAAACAAGAGTGAGGGGCTGGATAAACCCTATCGATATCTCAATGACTGTTTCTGGAAATGTACATCTTTCCAACATTCTGTTTCAATCTCAAGCCTCCCCATGTCTTCACACTAGTGAGGCCATTGTTTTTATCAGTGGGCCTCTTTTTCATCAATCATATCAGGCAGTTGAGGGAAAGCAGTTTAGAGAGTCAAACACCTGATTCAGACATTTCCACACTAGAGTCCACAGTAAGACAACAGTTGCTGATTACTTTTCTGTTATCTGAAGATGTGAGACCAGTGCAAGTGGGACATTCATTCAGTTAATATTTGCTAAGTGTCTGCCACATGCACAGCTGTGTGTATATCCATCTCCATAAGAACAAAAACAAGCCAGCCTGCAAATCCTGTCCCCAAAGAGCTTACAATCTGAAGAGGAGAGTCAGATAAAAATACAGTCATATATTACTTAACAATGAGGATAGGTTCTGAGAAATGCATCATTAGGAGGTTTCGTCATTGTATGGACTTCATAAAGTATACTTACACACACTAGATGGTTTAGCCCACTCCACACCTACGCTGTATGCATAGCTTATTGCTCCTAGGCTACATACCTGTACAACCTATTACTATACTGGATACTGTAGGCAACTGTAACACAATGGTAAGTATGTATATATATAACCATAATTAAATATAGAAAAGGCACATAAAAATGTGATATAAACTTATGAAGCCAGTCACCATCACACATGCAGTGCATGACTGTGTATGAAAAAAGTTTCAGTCTTTTTTAAGAAAGAATATTCATCTTCAGTTAAGCTTATTCCTACTGTAAAGAAATACAGATCAAAATTAGGTAAATTCTTAAGTTCCCACTGATTAGTTTGTACTGTAGCATAGCAGAGATCAAATTCTTTTTTTTTTTTTGAGACGGAGTCTCGCTCTGTCGCCCAGGCTGGAGTGCAGTGGCCGGATCTCAGCTCACTGCAAGCTCCGCCTCCCGGGTTCACGCCATTCTCCTGCCTCAGCCTCCCAGGTAGCTGGGACTACAGGCGCCGCCACCTCGCCCGGCTAGTGTTTTTTTGTATTTTTTAGTAGAGACGGGGTTTCACCGTGTTAGCCAGGATGGTCTCGATCTCCTGACCTCGTGATCCGCCCGTCTCGGCCTCCCAAAGTGCTGGGATTACAGGCTTGAGCCACCGCGCCCGGCCCAGAGATCAAATTCTTTAAGCTTATCTCATTTATTTAAAAAAGCTGAATGTTCTATACACTAAAATCTAAAATAAATCAGTTTAAACTAGGCTTTCTGTGAAACCAATGGGGATGATAACAGCCAAGCTTCCCAGCACTATGAAGCTGGTAAAAGGAAGAGTACAGTGGGCATGCACCAGGAGTCGGGAAGAGAGGGAAGTGGAGTTATCAGAAAGGCAGTATGAAGCCCTTGGTTCTGGAGAATGAACACTGGACTGTCAAGGACGCCTGGGTTCTAGGAGGGCCACTTCACTCCCTGGCTTTGGGTTCTGGAGCAAAGCACCTCCTCAGATTCCCATAGTCAAATGAAGGGGCTATCCTAGATGATCTTGGGAGGTCCCCTCAGCTCTGATCTCCAACTATCACTGGTATTAAAAGAGCTTAAACAGTTCACTAATCTTGGTAGATGCTGCTGGCTGGCCCAGTGACCATTCCCAATTCCTACTTCTCACATCTTTACCCTCTGCCACCTTTCAAGCTGGCATCTAGAGTTATTAGGTTGGTGCAAAAGTGATTACGGGTTTTGCCATTACTTTCAATGGCAATCACTTTTGCACCAACCTAATAAATGTACCCAAAAGTGTGCTGGTAAATGTTTTTTAACAGCCAGCTTGTGGGAAAAGGGATGATGGGTAGAAATTTTCTAAATGTCTTTTTAAAAATCTCAGTCTTTTTACAGGACACAGAACTAAGCCTGTTAATTCCAGTAACTTAGTCAAGGAGAATAAACAAAGAAATGAAAAGGAGAACAGCACTAAAGCATTTTTGCAAGGACACAGTTGTTGTGGCTAAATATACATGAACAGCCTTGAGAAATACTTTCCAGTGCTAAAAACCTAATTTTTAAAATTATCCATTTAAAAAGTAGTTGGGTTTCAGCCTTCAAATTTCCATTTAAATTAATTTTGCTTAATGCTCTTGTTTTCAAAGGTACCTATCCTTCAGTTGCCCTTGACCAAGCCGCTATTTCACCACACATAAAGTCAATTATCCACAAGAGGATGTGCACATGCACATTCCTGAACAGAGGAACCGGCAAATACTTAGCTGGAATTCCACAGCCAGGGACTGCCTGAGGGCTGGGAAAGCCACCAATCTCTGGGGTTCTCTGCAGTGGGGTTTGGCGGAGCCATAGCAAGGACAACAAGACAAGATGACAGGAGCAGGGAGCCAGAGATCAAAAGAGCAGGGAAGACGACAGGGTTTCTTCTTTTAGAGGAAAACAAGCAGCTCACCCAGGAGTCTGGAGATGTATATGTGGAAAAACAGCAGCTTCTGGGAGCGCAAACTGAGAAAGATCTCATCAGAGTACATGGTGTTCCCAAGACAGCCATTCCAGGACAGGATGGGGATAGAAAGTGGCAGGAGGGAACCGCAAACTGTTATTAAGCACCTACTATTGTACAAAGTGTATCCAGGGATGCATAAAAATCTTTTCCAAGGAAAGCATATTCTAGTTAGAAAAAACGAAATGCAGGCAGGGCGTGGCGGCTCATGCCTGTAATCCTCAGCACTTTGGGAGGCTGGGGGCAGGTGGATCGCTTGAGTCCAGGAGTTCAAGACGAGCCTGGGTGACATGGCGAAACCTGTCTCTACAAAAAACAAAAACAAAAATTAGCTGGGTGTGGCGGAGTGCGCCTGTAGTCCCAGCTATAATACTTGGGAGGCTGAAGCGAAAGGATCACTTGAGCCTGGGAAGCGGAAGTTGCAGTGAGCTGAGATTGCGCCACCGTATTCCAACCTGGGTGACAGAGACCCTGTCTCAAAGGTGGGGGAGAAAAAGAAAAAAAGGAATGCAACTAGCACTCCTAGTAAAATGAATATAGGGTAGTAAGAAAATATGATGATGCCGCAGATGGAAAAGAATTTAACCTCCAAGTGGAATGTTTTGGCTTTATGTAAGCAAAATGGAAACACGGTGATTAATTCACAATAGTTAGCTTTAAAATATGTATGCAAAAGTCCAGTACTACCAGGAAAAAAACACCAACCAGGGACCAGAGAGGACGAGGGTCCTAAATGCAACCCAGCTAATAATTTTGTGACCTTATTAACCCTACTAATGACTGTGTGACCATGGACAAAATGAGAAGAATACCTAGGCCACACATAGGCTGGAACACTATTATAATTACTAAAAAACGACAGACACCTACGTGTACCAACCTAGGAGAAGTTGTAAAATATGTAAAACAACATAATGCAAAATTATAGGAATATATAAAATGATATCTATTTGTGATAATAAATCGATAAGATATAAAAATGTGCATGTAAGCACCTGGGAAAAACTGGAAGGGTGTGCATCACTGACAGGTTGTGTTTGGGTGCAGGATGGGAAGAGCAGCAGAGTGGTTCTACACTTCTCTACTGTCAGAGGAGCACACAAGATCAGACAGTTTGTGTATGATACATCATGACAATAAAATCAAGGGCCTGTTGAGTTGAGGTTTTTAAAAAATCTTTTTGAAAGAGCAGCAGAGCACCTTCTATACCTGAACTCCTACTCAAACCCCTAACAGGTAAACTGGGTCCATCCCCAAGGAAACCGCTAGGGAGTCACAAAATACAGTTCAGAATCCTATGGTCTGCAGTTTTCAAACTGTTAATTCATATTCTACTGTATTTCATTTCATCTAATAGTCCACCTATTGTAAAACACTGTCATTTTATGTATCACTAAGATACTTTAAAATGCTGTTAATGATATACTACTGAATTTAAGACATATCCTGATTTGAGAGATGTTGAGATGTAAAACAGATGCATGACTGAGAAGTGATGGAATATGGTATTAAGACAGTTATCAAAATTAGAGACTATGTTCAACATACACTGTTCACATATCATAGTGTGAAATGTTACCATCATTATCTACACTAAGCCACAGTTCAGCTTCTCTAATGAGCCTATTTCTTGCTGAGTCATTTTCCAGACAATACATTAAGGGATTGCCCATTGACTATGTCTAATATCACAAAGCAGTCACTAGACTACACTCAGGTTAAATTTACCTTTAAATGTTGTTTTAAAAATTGGCTAAGGTACATCATGGATTCCCCAAACTGCTCAAATCTTGCATGCTGTCATGCAAGCCTCAACAGGGAAGTTCTTCCTCACGCTAAGCAGATACAAAACTGGGATGCGAGGATTCGTAGCCAGGGGTCTCATTTTTGTTTCAAAGCATATCATTTTTATTCACACCACAACTTAAAGAGTTAGTAACAATCTTTCAATTCCTACTTCCCTCAAAAAAATATACCCTTTTCTTCCAATGATATCCTAAGGAAATTAATTTCCCAAATTGACTCTATGCTACTGAAGCATCATTTCCTTTATTAAAACTTGCTAGGGGGGCTGGGCATGGTGGCTCACGCCTGTAATCCCAGTACTTTGGGAGGCCGAGGTGGGCGGATCACAAGATCAGAAGATCCAGACCATCCTGGCTAACAGAGTGAAACCCTGTATCTGCTAAAAATACAAAAATTAGCCGGGTGTGGTTGCGGGCGCCTGTAGTCCCAGCTACTCAGGAGGCTGAGGCAGGAGAATGGTGTGAACCCGGGAGGCGGAGCTTGCAGTGAGCTGAGATTGCACCACTGCACTCCAGCCTGGGCAATAGAGCAAGACTCTGTCTCAAAAAAAAAACTTGCTAGGAACAGATATTACCAATGTCTCCTTTAGAAGGAACTGGGGAAAACTCCTATTATTGGAAGGCATGGGGGAAAGTCATGTTTCAGAAACCACTATATCCTAGCATACATTTTGCTAAGGGAAAAAAAAAGAGCTTTGAGCCTCTCTTTATATTAAATTACCCAAATTTGGACATTTTCCTTCAAGTGCTAAGGTCAGCTCAAAATGATGTGAAACTGCCTTCTTAACTAATGACTCTGTATTCCAATGACCTTACTCCTGACAATAAGGTGCCCAGAAAAGAATGTTTTAGATATCGTCATACTCCTTTAATTATCTCCTCTATTTATATTCAAAGATTTTTTTGATTCCTAACGATACTTTATAAATCAAGGAAAACACTTAAAAAGGGATGGATCCATATCAAAATGATTAAAATAAAAATGTGTATCTTACCAAACACCAACAATCGCACAAAGAATGCTAGAATGTGCTGATTGTGTACACTATGCTAGGCACCGGGCTGGCCACTTTACATATTCTACATTCCTTACAACAACAGTTTTTCAAGAAAGGCATTTCATGGCCAGATGCAGTGGCTCACACCTGTAATCCCAGCACTTTGGGAAGGGGAGGAGGGTAGATCACTTGAGGTCAGGAGTTCGAGACCAGCCCGGCCAATGTGGTGAAACCCCATCTCTACTAAAACTACAAGGATTAACTGGGCACGGTGGCACATGCCTGTAATCCCAGTTATTCAGGAGGCTGAGGTGGGCGGATCACAAGATCATGAGAATCACGTCACTCCACTCCAGCCTGGGTGACACAGTGAGACTCTGTTTCAAAAAAACAACAAAAAAAATGATATTTCATAATGAGGAAGCCCAGGCTTGGGGACCCAAAGCCTGCTGAATACCAAAACCTGTCTTTTATGCCCTTTACGTTGTGTAGTCTCCTATAAAGAGGGTGGACAAAGTGTCTGTCCATGTGAAGATATCACCTTTCCATTCTTTTGAAGGAAATTATATAGAAAAGGCCTATAAAAACATAAGGTTCCACAAACACACTGGAATGGACAGAAACATCACGTGTGGCAAAGATATGGAACAAATGGAATTCTCACATACTGCTGGTGCGAGGGTACACCAATACAACCATTTTGGAAAACAGTTTGGCAGTATCTACTAATGCGGAACATACGCATACCCTCTGGTTCAGCAATCCCCCTCTTAGGTGTACCCAGCAGAGATGTAAATATGTGCTCACCAAAACACAAAAATGCTCACAATAGCACTATTTATAAAAGAACTGGAAACTACTCAAAGGTTCACCAATACTAGAATGGATAAACAAATTGCAGTTATACTATTTAGCCATGAGAATGAATGGCTTAAAAGTACATCCAATAGTATACAAAAGGTTACATAAAAGCACCTAGAAACAATAGCAGATATTGTATGACTCCATTTACGTAAAGTTCAAAAACAGGCAAAATTAATTTATGATACTGGATGTCAAGACAGTGGTTTCCCTTGTTGATAGGGGTAATGACCAGAAAGGACCACAAAGAGGATTTCTGGGGTGCTGGTAATGTTCTGTTTCCTCATCTGGGTGTGTTTCATTTGTGATGATTGAGTTGTACACTTTTAAAAAATTTTTTTATTTTTTGAGACAGAGTCTCACTGTGTTGCCCAGGCTGGGTGTACAGGCTGGGGTACAGTGGTGCGATCACAGCTCACTGCAGCCCCAACCTTCTGGGTTCAAGCGATCCTCCCACCTGAGGCTCTTGAGTAGCTCAGACTACAGGAGCATGTAACCATGTCCAGCTAATTAAAAAAATTCTTTTTGTAGAGACAGGGTCCCACTATGTTGCCCAGGCTGGTCTCAAACTCCTGGACTCAAGTGATCCTCCTGCCTCAGCGTCCCAAAATGCTGGGATTACGGGCGTAAGCCACTGCACTCAGCCCGAGTTGCATACTTACGTCTGCGCACTTTTCCATATATACGTTATACATCAGGAAAAAAGTTCAAACAACAAACAACAAAATCTGTAAGATTCCAGAAAAGGGCAATTCCCTGGATAATCTGAAGAAAGACCTATATGCATCACTTGCCAACATTTACAAACTATCTACTCTGCCAGGTGTCACAATAGAGAATAGCAAAAGCATAGATAACTCCCTTCCAAGGGGACTTGAGGTCAAGTAAGAAGAGTCTACTAAACAGACTATTCTATTTTTAAGAGAAGAGCAATCAAGAAAGAACATCCCATTATCAATTTATAATTACTTCCAAATCCCAATACAGAACACAACCTATTAACACCATTTTTAAAAGTGAAGTTTATAAAACCATGAGCTGTTCTAATTATTTGCTCAGATTCGCAAAGAACTGAGAAAGAAACATTAGGCTGACCAACGATATTATACATTTGTTCTTCGTTCCCAAAGACTCTGATTTCAGTCTGAAATCTTTAAGTCTAAGAAATATGGGACAGGGTCCTTAACGAGCAATTTCCCAACACAATGACTTTGGCATCTATTTATCTGGGGGCTAGTTTAATAAACAAAACCAAACCAAAAACCTTGGTGTTTAAATCAGGAACAAACCAGGAATAGATATCAGATGTGCAGTTACTCTTTGCCAACCTACGTATCCTTGACCTAGACCTCAGTAGAGTAAGAGTCCATAGGCCAACCATCCTGGGTCTTACCAGCATATTATGTGTCTCTCTGAGCCTCAGTTTTCTTATCTCGATGTGCAAAAAGAATCTTAGCTACTCATGAAATAACTTGAGGGAAAAAAAAAAAGATTTATCAGGAAGCACTGATATTACCTGAAAACATCTAGCACTATAATTTTTGTAACATAATTTTAAATCTTCACCTCTAAATTACATGAAACTGCTTTTTAAAAGACAATAGGGAATGGCTATTATGGGTCAGGTGCTTTATATTATCACTATCTTCCCCAATAATCTCATTTCAATCAGTAAAGACCCTGAAGGTCTGCAGGGTTAATTAAATAACTTGGACAAAGCCTCAGAACTAGTCACCCTGAACTGGAAAAGCTAGGAAAAAGCCCAGGGCTGTCCTTCCTCAACACCTGGGTGGTAAATATGTGGCAAGTCCTGGCTCCCTCTGGCACAAGGCAAAAATCACAGATAAAGGGAGACACTCTTTTTTGCTGCTCCTGGATGTAGCCTCAAAATCCCTCTCAGGAAAGATCTCTGGGATACATGAAGGGAAGAAAGAAAAAATGCAAAACAAGAGCATGCAGTAGCTAATGTTTGTGTAAGAAGGAATGGGGATAAGCATATACAGTCTCATATACTTGTATAAAGACACTTTGCAAATTTACACAAGAAAGTACTAATAGTGATTACCTATGGGGAAGACAAAGGGAGAAGAGAATAGGGTATTTGGGGACAAGGTGCTTTAATATTTGAATCATACAACCACACTGCATATATATACATATTTATATTTTGAGATGGAGTCTCGCTTTGTCGTCAGGCTGGAGTGCAGTGGCGGGATCTCAGCTCACTGCAACCTGCGGCTCCCCTGGTTCAAGCGATTCTCCTGCCTCAGCCTCCCGGGTAGCTGGGATTACAGGCACATGCCACCATGCCCAGCTAATTGTTGTATTTTTAGTACAGACCAGGTTTCACCATGTTGGCCAGGATGACCTCGATTTCCTGACCTCGTGATCTGCCCTCCTTGGCCTCCCAAAATGCTGGGATTACAGGCGTGAACTACCGCACCTGGCCACACTGCTTATATTTTTAAATTTTAAAAAGGGAAAAAAATCTCAGCTTAGCACTACTGCCAGTCAATTACCACTGGCAATTAAGAAAAGGGCTACTTAACATAACCATTCTAAAATATACTGTTTCAATATATCCCTAATACTTCAGCTAGCATGAAGTTAGCTACAGTCAAATGATTCACTCAACAAATATTTCCTGAGCATCTACAGTGTTCCAGGGACTCTTCTAGGCACTGGAGATAAAGGAATAAACAAAACAAAGATCCTTATCTTCAATAAGCTTACATTCTAATGGGAGAGACAATATAAAGACATAAAACATATACTATGGCACACAGAAGGATGTGCCAAAAAGAAAAATACAGCAAGAGAAGGGGATATGCAAAGTGTTGAATAAGAAGGGGTTGATTTGGATTTTAGGGCCTTGGAAGGTCTGAGATGGCACTGGGTAAATATTTGAAGGAAGTGAGAGAGACTGCTATGCAGTCCTTTGGGGGAAGAGCATTCCTGGCAGAAGCAATAGGAAGCGCAGAGGACCAGAGGCAGAAGCAGGGCTACCAGGTTTGCTGAAGCAACCTGTCAGGTGCCCGTTCAGCTGGTGCAGCAAGAGCAATGGGGAAAGCAGCACAAGATGAGCTTGGAGAGGCAACAAGACTAGGTCTGTAGGGACCCACATGTCAAAGTGAAGATTTTGGTTTTCATTATGTGTGAGATGAGAGTCACTGAAGGGTTCTGAGCAGAGAAGTGACACAATCTAACCTGTCCTTTAAGTTGTGTTCTTGCTGCTGTGTTGAGAAAAGACTGTAGCAGCATGCAACAGCAAAAGCACAAAGACCAGAGTGGACAGCAGCCTCTAAGATGGCCCCAATAACTCCCACTTCCTGGTAGTCAAGCCCTTGCATAATCCTCTCCCCAGGAGTGTAGGCTGGATTTAGTGACTTACTTCTGACCAACAGAGGTGGGATACTATTTTTAAGTTACAGAAAGATGATAGTTTCTATCTTGGGGGCTCTTTAGCTCTCCCTCGGACCCCTTCCCTCTTGTTCTAGGGGAAGCAAGCGATCATGCTGTGAGCAGCACAATATAGAGGCTCATTTGAAAAGAAAATGATGTCTGCAGCCAAGAGTCAGAGAGGACCTAAGGCTTGCCAACAGCCATATGAATGACCTTGCGAGTAGATGCTTGTTGCATCTAGCCTTGAAATGAGTGCAGCCTTGGCCAATACCCTGATTGCGCCTAGAGACTCTGAGCAAGAAATAACCACTTGTTTTCAACAAACCAAGTTTGGAGTAATCTGTTACATGGCAATAACAACAAACAGGAGGCCAATTCAACAATCCAAGCAGGAGATGACAGTGATTTGTACCAGAGTGTTAAAAATGGAGGCAGTGAGAAGTGGTTGGATTCTGGGTATATTTTAAGGTGGGGTTAACTGGATTTGTCAACATGTGAGAGAGACTGGGTGTGAAATGGGCAAGATGGAGAGGACAAAAGTGAGGCTGAGGTGTCTGATTTGAGCAAGTGAAAAACTGGAACTGCCATTTATAAAGATAGGGAACTCTGTGAGAAGAGAAGGAGGATAGGGAGGGAGCTGCTATCATGACTCAATTCTGGACATACTTAACCTGTGATGGCAACGAGACATACAAGCAGTGCCAAGAAGGCAACTAGATAAATTAACACCAGCTAGATAAATTAACAGATAAATTAACACTAAGGTTCAAGGCTGCAGGCGTAAATCTGAAACTCTTTGACATAGAGATGATAGGTATTTAAAGCCCCAAGCCCAGATGAAATCACAGGACAGTGACTGAGAGAGAAACTGAAGAGGTCAAGGACTGAGCCCTGGGACACTCAAACCGATAGAGGTCAGGGAATTTGAGGAAAGCTCAGCAAAGGAGACTGAGTAGAAGCAGGCAGACATGTTGGAGGAAGTCCAGGCAAATGTGGCATCCTAAAAGCTAAGAGAAGAAAGTGTTTCAAGAGGAAGACAGTGATGCACTGTGCCAAAAATACTAGTCAAGTAGACAAGCATTCTTTGACTTCATGTTTTTATTAAGAGTAGTTTATCTTTTGCATTCAAGCTACCTCGTTTTCTTGAGTAAAGTCGAGGGCGTCTTCTCCTGATGCCAGCAGTGTGTGCAGAATTCGCTGTTTCACTTGCTCCCACTCGACCAACATTGACTCTCGATGGTACTCCTCAGCCATGCCGAAGGTCTGTCAGAAAGGAACAGAGAACAATGACCCTCAGGAAAAAAAAAAAAATGGTTTCTTTTAAGACCCAACAGAAACCTAAAGCCCTCCAGACCGACCACTTCTCCATAGGTAGAGAAAAAGCAATCTACTTTAAAAATTATCTTTAAAGAATTTACTGGCTGAGCATGGTGGTTCACAACTGTAATCCCAGCATTTTGGGAAGCCAAGGCAGGCAGATTGCTTGAGCTCAGGTGTTCGAGAGCAGCCTAGGCAACATGGCAAAACCCTCTCTACAAAAAATTAGCTGGGCACAGTGGTGTGCACCTGTAGTCCCAGCTACTTGGGAGACTGAGGTGGGAGGATCACTTGAGCCCAGGAAGTCGAGGCTGCAGTGAGCTGTGATTGCAACACTGCACTCCCTCCTGGGTGACAGAGCAAAACCCTGTCCCAAAACAAAACAAACTGCACTCCAACCTGGGCAACAGAGCAAGACCTTGTCTCCAAAGAAAAAATTAAATAAACTTACTGACAACTGTTTGCAACATACCCTATTTCACTGAGTAGCTGGGATTATAGGCGCCCGCCACCATGCCTAGCTAATTTTTATATTTTTAGTAGAGACAGGGTTTCACCATGTTGGCCAGGCTGGTCTCAAACTCCTGACCTCAGGTGATCTGCCCACCTCAGCCTCCCAAAGTGCTGGGATTACAGGTGTGAGCCATGGTGCTCAGCCCATATAAACCATTTTAAAGTGTCTAGTTCAGTGGTATTAAGTACATTCTCACTGTTGTGCAACCATCACCACCATCTCTTAGCTCCTGGCAACCACCACTCTACTTTCTGTTTCTGTGAATTTGACTACTCAAGGTACCTCACATAAATGGAATCGTACAGTATTTGTCTTTTTGTGAGTGAAATAGGCCAGAGACAATCAGCATAATGTCCTTAAGAGTTGTACCAAGTGTCAGAATTTCCTTTCTTTTTAAAGCTGAAAAATATTCCATTGTATGAATATACCATTTTCTTTATCCATTCATTCACTGATGGACACCCGAGTTGCTTCCACTTCTTGGCTTTTGTGAATAATACTATAAACGTGGGTGTACAAATATCCCTGCTTTCAATTCTTCTGGGTATATACTCAGAAGTGGAACTGCATGGTAATTTTATTTTTAATTTTGTGAGGAACCTCCATACTATTTCCACAGAGGCTGTACCATTTCACATTCCTACCTGCAGTGCACAAGGTTTTCAATTTCTCCACATCCTCACTAACACTTAATAACGTTTTTTTCAGGCCACACATGGTGGCTTATCCCTGTAATCCCAGCACTTTTGGAGGCCGAGGCAGGCAGATCACTTGAGGTCAGGAGTTCAAGACCACCCTGGTCAACATGGTGAAACCCTACTACTACTAAAAATACAAAAATCAGCTGGGTGTGGTGGTGCATGCCTGTAATCCCAGCTACTTGGGAGGCTGTGACATGAGAATCACTTGAACCCAGGAGGCAGAGGTTGCAGTGAGCTGTGATTGCACCACTGCACTCCAGCTTAGGCAACAGAGCAAGACTGTCACAGAAAACAAAAACCTAAAAACCATATATATATATATATTTTTTTTTCCCCCTGTTTTTTGCTTGTAACCATCCTAAAGGGTGTAAAGTGGTATCTCACTGTGGTTTTGATTTATGTTCCCCTAATGACTAGTGATGTTGAGCATCTTGCCATGTATTTACTAATATAAACATCTTTATAAAAGCTCTGAAATTAGATCGTATATCATAGCAGTATTTTTTCTTTGTAGCATATAAAATAATGATGGATTATAAAATCAATAGTATCGTACGATATAATAAACATCTAAGAAAAGAAAAAAAAGTTTCTCCCAGTGTTTTATATTATTATTATTATTACAATAATATATTTTTTTCTGTTGCCCAGGTTGGAGTGCAGTGGAATGATCTCAGCTCACTATAAACTCCGCCTCCTGAGTTCATGCCATCTTCCCACCTCAGCCTCCCAAGCAGCTAGGATTACAAGCATGCACCACTACACCTGGCTAACTTTTGTATTAAAACTTTTAGTAGAGACAGGGTTTCACCATGTTGGTCAGGCTGGTCTCGAACTCCCAACCTCAAGTGATCCGACCACCTTGGCCTCCCAAAGTGCTGGGATGACAGGCGTGAACCACTGCACTCGGCCCCAGTGATTTTATTTTATTTTTTAAAGAAACACTAACATTTTCATAGAAGGAAGTAAACCAGCAAAAGAAAAATAGCCTTCTGGGATTAAACTGCCTACCAGTCTACTCAAAGTTACTGAAAAGCCACTGTCTACTAGTAGTTGCAGGTAGCTGCCAAAATAAAGGCATTCAAAAGGAAAAGAAAAAAGAAAGGAAATCTGGGGAGGGGGCAGGAGAGGCTGAAGAAGGAAGATGACAAAAAAAAAAAAAAAAAATCTGAGAATTAAAACAACACAGATAAATTGAATTATGACCATTCTCAGCCTATTATTCTTCAATTGGCAGACCAGGTTTCCCATCAGCTTAAGCCTTTTCAAAAAGCCATTTCATTTACATTCAGATTGGCATCTAATTAGGCAACAATAAGGGAATGAGTATTAGCAATGCCTGCTTTATTATTGGCAACACAGATAATTTATAATGATAATATTGATATGCATGAGCTTTGGGGAACTGTTAGAAAAATCACACACATATACTCTTCCTACAATTGGGATGTTTCGAATTAGACCAATATTTATTAAAATGTGAAAAAAGGACATCAGATATACACACACACAGACACGTGATTAGGAAGAAGGCTGGTGCATTGCTGGACCCTTTTCTAATACATATTCTGCAGACACAGGAGAAACGATAATCACAAACTTTAAAAACAGTCTTCCAACTGGTTTTTTTCTTTTCACTGAGAGTCAGGCAGAATAGACCATTCCAGTCAGTTAGCCTGAGCTGAAAAATACCCAGAGAAAAACCTTTGCTTCTTGCTCACACCAACCAGTAAACTTAAACATGAAAGTTATGTATTTTAAATCAAGAGAAGTATGATGGAACATAAAGGTGGGGTGGAGGGGAAGAGATAATTGTCTTAGAAGTTGTCCAGAGGCCAGGCACGGTGGCTCAAGCCTGTAATCCCAGCACTTTGGAAGGCCGAGACGGGCGGATCACGAGGTCGGGAGATTGAGACTATCCTGGCTAACATGGTGAAACCCCGTCTCTACTAAAAAACACAAAAAACTAGCCGGGCGAGGTGGCGGGCGCCTGTAGTCCCAGCTACTCGGGAGGCTGAGGCAGGAGAATGGCGGGAACCCGGGAGGCGGAGCTTGCAGTGAGCTGAGATCCGGCCACTGCACTCCAGCCCGGGTGACAGAGCGAGACTCCGTCTCAAAAAAAAAAAAAAAAAAAAAAGAAGTTGTCCAGAAAGAATAGACAAGTGTGAGCCACAATTTTGTCTAAAACTTTCCTACATAGTGGTCAAACCAACTGCCTCCTCAGCCTCTAGCCTCTCCCAGCAAGGTCAAATGGAGGATCAGGTGGCAAGAGGATCAGGTAGGGTAGAAGGAGGCAGGGGAAGGTTGATACATTATACAGCCTACCGAGCTGCAACAGAAAGTGAGCACACCACAAAGTGTAGTAAGTCTTTTTCTTAAGGACAAGACCTCTGGCTAACAGTGGCAGAGTAGCAAAGGCAATTAAAGAAAACAGACAATATACCACCCACAGAAACTGCTGAAGAGGACAGTGGAGACAGACTTTCAGCATTAGGTAAGGGTCAGAATGACGACAGTGGGAATTAACCATTCCCTGTTAATTGGGCTGCCTGCCTGTGTGCCAAGAACTCCTGCTTAGTACTTTGAAAGTACTTTGAAAACTATCACCTTTCTGGGTTCAAATCCTCAGATGTATCTGAAAGTATGCCAGGCTACTCATTTAGAAACACCCTCACAATCTGCATGAACACTGCTGTAGTTCTATTTACCATTAGCGTGATAAGGAGCTTCAAATAAAAATAAATGCCCCAGGCAGGCAAATTGCTTGAGGTCAGGAGTTTGAGACCAGCCTGGCCAATGAGGTGAGACCCCATCTCTACTAAAAATACAAAAATTAGCTGGGCGTGGTGGCTGACGCCTGTAATCCCAGCTCACTCGGGAGGCTGAGGCAGGAGAATCACTTGAACCCTGGAGATGGAGGTTGCAGTGAGCCGAGATCACACCATTACACTCCAGTCTGGGCGACAGAGCAAGGCCCTGTCTCAAAAAATAAATAAATGATCCAGTATCAAAATTCTCTTCCCTTAATTGCATCACCCCCAGCTTATCTTAATTATATTAGAGGTAATGGAACATTCAATCTGTGGGCTAATCAGGGATGATTAGTCACCCATCTGTCCCATTCCAACCTATTCTGTTTATATCCACATCTGAACCACTGAACTAAAGTGCAAAGAAGAATGCTAACTAGAGGAACTAATGAGACAGAATCAACAGAACTGCTCAACTAACAACTAAGAGAAGAGGAGGGCAGTGAGAGTCTAAGGTGAGGTGGGAAGCAGTGTTAAGAAGAAACCCAAGGGAAAAGGAAAAGGATAAACTGGAAGAGTACACAGAGATCTAAAAATTAAAAGGAAGGCAAAACAAACCACAAAAAATGACAAAATAGTGGAGAAACTATTATAAATTAAATCTGAATCTTTCAAGTTACGATATGTGGAAAATATTTCTCTTTGAACACAAGAAAAAAAAGCATGGAAAGAATTGGGCAGCTGAATTCAGAGCAGGTGGGGAGCATTTGAACCCCATTTTCATAAAAGGAAGAGGGCAATATGCTTTGACTTCACACCCATTTATTACTGCACTGTTGCTGGCTTTTAGAAACACTGCATATGTTCTGATAATGTTGTTCCATTTTTGCTGGGATGTGCCAAATGGGGAAAGATAGGACACACTTGTGGTTTTGTAGCTTGTTTTCTTGGCATTTCAGCAGGACACTGGCAAGTTATTCAAACATGAAATAGTCACAAAAATACCAGAAAGTTGCTCACTTTTTGTGTGAAAATGATTCTTGCTCAGTGGCAGTTTCCTGGTGTCCAGACAGGTCAAAGGTCTCCCCCTAGGCTGGCTCCCAACACTGGAATGCCTCCCTCACAAACACATATGCACACATTTTGCACTGTGGTATGTCACCTAAATGTTTTGGCTGGCTGCAAATTTAGTCTCAGTATGGCACAATGTTCAGAGACTGCCAATTCCAGAAACACATTCTGCGGGGTAAATGGATTAATAAAGCTTGGTAGCATTCAACAATCCTAATTTAATTTCATTGGACCTTTACAGCAGGAGAATCAATGTTGGTGAGTAACTCACTTAATGTGTGAACCAAAAGAAAACCCTTTTAAAAATATTTTCAGATCTGAATCAAGTGAATTTCTATCTGTGACTAAGTACTATCACCAACAATATAATTAATGAAATTTTGGGAATTTTATTTATTTTTTGGAGACAGAGTCTCGCTCTGTCGCCCTGGCTGGAGTGCAGTGGCACGATCTCAGCTCACTGCAACCTCTGCCTCCCAGGTTCAAGCGATTCTCCTGTCTCAGCCCCTTGAGTAGCTGGGACTACAGGCGTGCACCACCACATCTGGCTAATTTTTGTATTTTTAGTAGAGACAGGGTTTTGCCATGTTGGCTGGGCTGGTCTCGAACTCCTGACCTCAAGTGATCCACCTGCCTCGTCCTCCCAAATTGCTGGGATTACAGGCATGAGCCACTGCACATGATGGGAATTTTATTTTGATAATGAAACATATCAGTTATTTAAATAATGAGCCCTATTTCACCTCAGTACTACTGAGACATGTTCACCTTCACAGAATATTTTAATAAAGCACACTGAGAAGCAGCACTTTTTTCACTTTATTATTTTTGAACTACACAACTAATGAATAAATTTCATTGGATATAAGAACTAAATAAGTAAACAGCAAAACAGAGGTCTCACTTCAAGCCTACTCCCTTTGCAGAGAGGGTTACTGCTAGCTGATGGAATGTACCCTGCCAGCCTCCTTCCTGGGGAAAGCTGTACTTCTATAACCAATTCCACAGGACAACTAGCCTTTCTTCTCTCTCACCATAAGGCCCCAAGGGCCCAAAAATCTCTTTCACTATAATGGGATGTTATGGAAAGATTTTTTGATATTTGGATCCTTGTCAGAAATAAACGGAGATAACTCACATGTTAGTAAACAATCTTTGAGTATCTTGCACAACTGCTTGTTGCAGAATATTGTTGCACATATCATGGCTGCTCTTTGGTGACCTTATTTACCATCTTTTCAAGCATGGAGTTAGTTTTATGTGTGTGTGTTTGAGCTTGAAGAAATTGTTAATATAAAAGGTGGTCCACTCAATATTGTGTAATAAAAGGAAAATAAGTTGAAGGAAACTGTCAGCGATCACAGCTGTTTTTCTGAACTGCTGATTCAGTAGAAACCACAATACCATTTATACAATAACAATGAAACCAATAATTTTCTGGTCTTTCCATTTTAAGATTAATTTAATAGTTAATTGTCCAGTCCAGTGTCTCAGATGCATTTCAGTCACTAAATTCATACAGAGTTATGAAGCATGGTATTCTCAAAAAATGGTTCCTGTAGAACTCTCTCTGTAGGAGAGAACTGGGCATGTAAGAGATTCCAGCTTCCAGATCCTACACTCCCCAGTATATACTGCTGCCCCCATCTGCTTTTTTTTTTTTTTTGAGACAGGATCTCACTCCTCATTCTGTCCCCCAGGACGGAGTGCAGTGGTGCGACTCAGCTCACTGCAGCCTCTACCTCCCAGGTTCAAGCAACCCTCCCACAGCCACTGGAGTAGCTGCAACCACAGACGTGTGCCACTATGCTTAGCTAATTTTTTGTATTTTTTGTAAAGATGGGGTCTCACTATGTTGCCTAGGCTGATCTTGAATTCCTGGGCTTAAGCGAACCTCCTACATCCACCTCCCAAAGTGTTAGGATTACAGGTGTGAGCCACCACGCCCAACCCTCTTGCCCTCATCTGTATACATCTACATTTTAGTTAATTTTCTTACCCTCTTCCGGGACTCTTCAATGGCAGAGAGCAGGGCATTGTCCTTCTCATTCTTCAGGAAGCCCTACAAATGGGGGAAAAATTAACACAACTTAAAACTAACTTTCAAAAAATCAAAAGTATACTGCGAGACAAACAATAACCATAATGGTATCTAGTATGCTACCTACCTCCACCTCACAAAACTCTCCCAACTTGAAAACATCAAAATAGATGACTTTTACAGATGTTTCTTAGTTTCTTCCATTCTGGGAGCACATGATGATTGTTAGAAAGTAAAGTCCCCATGAAACAATAGCGTGGGGTTCTATATCCCGTAAACATGTAAAAACTGGAAAATCAAGACTGTCCTTCAAAATTCCTAAATGGCTCATATTGCAGATACAGCGTTGGTGATGGAGCTAGTCACAGTTCCTCTAACTGTTCCTTAGCCTATATTTCTCTGTTGGTTTATATTAATTTCTTCCTAACATTGAGGACATCATCATCGCCCATTTGTCTGTGTGCTTTTCACTTGTTGGCCAATGTCTGGGAAATTCTAAAAATCCTTACTTTACACATTTCTTCCGGGGTTTTGCCATGTGCACTGTCTGTTTCAGGTCTGCTCCACTGCTCATTTAATATAGGTAGGGTGAAAAGACAGCTGACAAGTCTAGTTTAATATAAACAGGTTAAACGCCTGCAAAATGCAACTACACAGTAACACAATGGCCAAAAGGATAGGCTTTGAAATTTGGCAGTTTCAAATCCTAGTGCCTCCATTTACTACTAGTAGCAGGATTTTAGCCAGGTCGCCCAAACTCCCTAAACCTCAGCTTACTTGTTTGTAAAAAAATAAGATAACGTAATCAAGTTATTGACCCAAGGCTCAATATATGTAGCTCTATTATTAGAATCAATTAGATTTAGATCTGTTGGTGACTTCTATTAATGAAAGAGATGCCCAGGATGACCTCTTTGCTGCTGTTCATTGTCCTTATTTGCTTCAGCCGAGATCCAAAAGGAAAAGGGCTGAGACACTATTCTGACAGCCACAGTTGCAGACAGACAGATATATAAACTGCACTTCCCTGCCAACACCTTGCTCTTCATACAAGGGGGCAGTTTCTTTTCCATAGTTTGGGCTGGTTGGGGGCTGAGATCAAAGTCTTAGTTGTAATATGAAGAACTCAAATTACCTTACAAATCAGATCCACCTACACTCCAATGCAAGGTACAAGCATGCCACTACTGGTGCATTTATACATGTCTAAAATTGCTCTGTCACCCAGGCTGGAGTGCAGTGGCATGATCTTGGCTCATTGTAAACTCTGCCTCCTAAGTTCAAGCGATCCTCCTGCTCAGTCTCTCAAGTAGCTGGGATTACAAGCGTGCACCACCACACACCCGGCTAGTTTTTGTATTTTTAGTACAGACAGGGTTTCACCACTTTGGCCATGATGAGGTCAACATGTTGGCTCGACCGCAAGTGATCTGCCTCCCAAAGTGCTTGGATTACTGGCGTAAGCCACTGCACCCAGACTTGTGTGTTTGCTTTTTTTTTTTGAGACAGAGTCTCGCTCTGTTGCCAGGCTAGAGTGCAGTGGTGCCATCTCGGCTCACTGCAACTTCTGCCTCCTGGGATCAAGCGATTTTCCGGCCTCAGCCTCCCGAGTAGCTGGGACTACAGGCGTATGCCACCACGCCCAGCTAATTTTTGTATTCTTAGTAGAGACGGGGTTTCACCATTTTGGCCAGGATGATCTCAATCTCTTGAACTCGTGATCCACCCGCCTTGGCTTCCCAAAGTGCTAGGATTACAGGCGTGAGCCACCGTGCCCAGCTCTGTTTTTGCTTTTTAAAGAAACTTTGGGAAAATGTAATACAAAGTAGAATTTGGCAAAAGCTTTTAAAATGACAAGCTAAATTAAAACACTATCATTTTCTTGCATTGGAAACTTACTGTTACAGTTAGTTTTTGATCATTTTGTAATTTAACAACTGTAATGTTTTAGTATACAGTCATGCATCACTTAATAACAGGGATACATTCTGAGAAAGCCTCCTACTAGGTGATTTCATCGTTGTATGAACATCATAGAATATACTTACACAAACCTAGATGGTATAGCCTACTACACCAAGCTGCATATGGTATAACTTGTTGCTCCCAGGCTACCAACCTGTACAGCACGTTACTATACTGAATACTACAGGCATAACATAATGGTAAGTATTTGTGTATCTAATTATAGAAAAGGTACAACAAAAATATGGTACTGTAATCTTATGGGATCACTGTTGTATATTTGGGTCTGTTCTTGACCAAATCATCATTATGTGGCACTTTAGTGTATTCTGTTCAGTCTTTTTAAGAAGGTGAGGGAGGTGGGTTGGGAGACAGGATAATATTGGGGATGTACATTTAAATAAAACATTACTAATTATAAATTTCCCAAATTCCTTACGTACTGGCCTAAGTCTCCCCAACACGTGCTGTCACACCCCAAAACCTGGGCAGTACACTGGGATGGACAGGGACAATGACCAGGAGCCCAGGAAATAGTTCTCTCTTAAAGACTCCATGGCCAAGGGTGGTGGCTCACGCCTGTAATCCCAGCACTTTGGGAGTCCAGGGCGGGTGGATCACCTGAGGTCAAGAGTTCGAGACCATCCTGGCCAACATGGTGAAACCCTGTCTCTACTAAAAATACAAAAATGAGCCAGCCGTGGTGGCGGGCACCTATAATCCCAGCTACTTGGGAGGCTAAGGCAGGAGAATCGCTTGAACCAGGGAGGCAGAGGTTGCAGTGAGGTGAGATCGCACCACTGCACTTTAGCCTGGGTAACACAGACTCCATCTCAAAAAATAAAAATAAAAATAAAAATAAGGCTCCTCCAGCATAGCCTCTCAGGCAGCTCTGAGGATACAACACGAAGACTCTCCAAATACATATACTGATAACTGGGGTGGAATGGGGAATGGCATTGGTTATTTGCCTAATAACGTAATGACATCAATAAACTAGAGCACATGAAGCTAGGAACCCACATGGTCCATTCAAAAGTGTGCGGCAGTTTGTCACCACCTACCTGCTTTTGGCCATCACAGGGGACCCAGACATAAAACAATGGCAGATTTTAATGGGCCTTGTTTGTACCTTTCATAGCAAATGATTATGTCAAGTCAACAAACCTTTAGTATAAATACATTTTCATTAGTGGTCTCCAATGTGGCTAAAGTTAAAGGCTTTAGTGTCACAGTTCATAAACAAAGCTATGAAACTATTATCAATGACTAATGCTCCCAAACAATGAGCAGGCATGAATTGTGCTCGGTGGCACCTTTTTGTGGCTGCCTCTATGCTGCTGACTGTCCAAACAAGCTACGCTTGGGGGTAGTGGGGGAGGGGAGGGGGTTACCACTGCCTCACAAAGCCTGGTCTAATATTTTCTTTTTGGTTATGGGGAGGGGAGGGACCTGGGTTAAGTCTGATGTTCTGTCACATTCCTTCTCTGGGCTTCCTCTGTTCTTTCCAGTCAATGACCAGCCCCATCCCATTCTTTTAATGGCACCCATGTTCATCTCTCTCTCTCTCTCTCACACACACACACACACTCTCACACACTTACAACAAAAATGCAAAGCAATGACCAGGCACATTTGTTGAAAAGCAAAATAATATTCCGCAAGAAACGCAATTCCCAAATTTCTGAGAGATAAAATTTCAAGTAAGAATGAAACAGAAGAAAAAAAAGACATTATTGCTTTGGGATAGATTACTCTGGTCTTTTTTTTTTTTTTTTTTTTTTAGACGGGGTCTGGCTCTGCCGCACAGGCTAGAGTGCAGCGGTGCGATCTCCGCTCACTGCACCTCCGCCTCCCGGGTTCAAGCCATTCCTCTGCCTCAGCCTCTCGCGTAGCTGGGACTATGGGCATGTGCCATCACGCCCAACTAATTTTTGTATTTTTAGTAGAGACAGGGTGTCACCATATTGGTCAGGCTGGTTGTGAACTCCTGACCTCATGATCTGCCTACCTTAGCCTCCCAAAGTATAAAACAGTAACTTATACACCAGAATACTGCTAGGATCTGTGTGCCATCTAGTGGCAGTTAGTTTCTTTCAAAGAACCCACAACTCAAGGAAAAGTAACAGCCCACTGGAATTAAAGAACTAAAAAGTTAGGCAGAACCATACCTGCCTCAGTCCAGGTCCCCCACAGATCTCCTGACTTCCCTTTCCTACCCATGTGTTTCCTTTTCCCTCCAAACTCCTCTTCCTGTGAGACGCCTCTCATGCCTCACCCAGGAGATGTACGTGTATAGCTGATGGGAAAATGAGTTCTCTGGAGAAGGGAACTGGAACTTGAAGGAAGAACTGGCTCCCTGCCACCGAGATGCCCCCTGGGCACAGAAAAGGCCTCACAGTTCACCTCCTGCTGGTAGATGCCAGCATCTAATGACAACCCTCAGAGCTTCCCATCACTGCTATCCCTTCATTCCCATCAAAAGCACTTATAATTGCTCACAGTCCCCCATCTGATCCTTGTGCTGTGGGTCACCTCAATAAAGAACACCCCCAAAAACACCTGCAGGCCAGCTAGGTAAACTAACTCCTCCTGACTTCCCCATCTGTGTACTGCTCCTCACTGCCAGTGTGCTGAAACAGACCCTTGCCTAACTGGCTCCTCAAATGTGTTTTGGTTTTCAGCTTTCTATAACACATAATAGCCACCATTCAGGAAGCAATTAAGGGCCAGACACTGCTCCAGACAATTCAAAGACATTACTGCTAATCCTTTAACAATATGAAAGAACAGACATGATCACCCCACTCTCCCCTACCTCCCCCCTGACCCATTTTACAGGTAAGAAGCTGAGATTTTCACATTTAACTAACTTGAGCAAGAATTCCCGACCAGGAAGAGGCAGAGGCAACATTCAAACATAGTTCTGACTGTCAAGACCCACTATTTCTGAGATACTTAGGGAAGGGTAAACCTCTGAACAGCAAAAATAAAGAAAAAATTTCTTTCTCTAAAAGGATGGAACCCAGGAGAAGAGTAAAATTTCCCTAAATTTGTTTTAATCATCAGGTTCCCCTTCACAAACAATAAAGTTGAGGCTCAGAGAATACTTATGGTATACTAATAATAGCTAACACTTAAATGGTGATTATGTTGTGCTAGGTATAAGTGTGTTACACACATCTGGTTCTAGCCCTCATTTTTAACCCAAAGCTACTGTCTCTCAATACTATTTAACTGGATCATACTTTGAAGTATATCCTTAGCAGAGGTTTAAACGTTGAGTGAGCTGTACAAAATAGTTTCTTGAGCTTCTACCAATTTAAAAGCACTGTGGGGTTCTATGTCCAGATGACCCAGTTCATACGTAGCAAAGTTCAGACTCAGAACCCAAATTTTGTAACCCATTGTTTTCCCTTTTCCACTCTCCATGCCATCTCTCATCACAGCAAATCAAGGTGAGATAAACTGGTATTTATGCTTGCACATTTATTCCTTATCCCACCCCCCGCCCCATACATTACATAGGAAAGAAATGAGACAAGAAATGTCAAGTTTTTGGCATTCCTCTAGAACAGCGGTTTTCTAAATATGACTCAGAACTCACAACTGGGTCATGAAATCAACCAGTTTTTTGTTTTTTTGTTTTTTAAGAGATGGGGTCTCATCCTGTTGCCTAGGCTAGAGACAAGTGGCACAATCACAGCTCACTGCAGCCTCAAACTCCTGTGCTCAAGTGATCCTCCCAACTCAGTCTCCAGAGTAGCTGGGATTATACGTTCTTGCCACATCTGGCCTAATCAGCATTTTTTAATAAAACAAATGCAACAGAGATATGTGGTATGGGTACTGTTCTGTGAAACTTTTGTTTCAATTATATATATGTAATTGTATGTGTGTATGAGTCATAGTCTAAAAGCTTGAACTCATTGCTTTAGAGGTCAACACCATAGTATTCCAAAATAGTGCTACTATTATTGCTGTGGAACAATAAATGCCACACATCTGCCTCAGCAGTATCTCCAGTCATGTGTTCCATCTTTGACAGAGAAAGTGCTTGGCTGCCTTGCAACGTATCCTGGCAAAGAACAACCCAGAATGTAACATCGGGGTTAACTTGATTCTCCTAAGGAACGTGTAGTCACATCTCAAGGACCTGGCAGCCAAGGTGGCTCTTAAATGGCTCAGGTCAAGAAAGGCATGAAACTGCCTTATTTTTACCTATCATGCAGACTCTTGGTTTCAGAATACACATGGCAGCTAATTCCTACTGTAGAAAAAGGCAGCGAGCAAAAGGATGTTTGTTTTTGCCAAATGGCCAAATTCTCTTGGCTTATTTGCTCTCAAAAGTGAAAAGTACAATAAATAAGAGTCTTTGTGAAAAAAAAAAAAAAAAAAAAATTCAGTATCCACCTTATCCAGGAAAGTCAGATGGCAAAAAAGTGCTCACATTGGTTCTTTCACAGTTCCGTCCTTCCCACCTATAGCAGATAAGTGATTGGACAGTTGGACAGTTATATAAAGTATGAACTGATGAACATACAAATTTCCTGTTAAAATAAATAAACAAGAGTCTAATTTGGGCTTACAAAGCAATAGTCATGTTTTCACGGCCTTCAAAACACAAGAGACTATCTCATGTCTCTTTCCATTAAACAGACCAACCAGCAATCCACCATATCAAAATGTAAAAGTGAGGCATCTACTGCAGGCTGGACATTTACCAGAAGGTATCTGGTATGACACAAAAATATATGCCAGGTGCTACAAAAATCAGGTATCATCTCTCATTTTAATATGTACAATACATACAAATCAATAGGAAATCTGTAGCCAGCATTGCAAATCAAAATAACATCAACACAAAATGAGCAGTGACATCAGGAATGGTCATTGTTGCTGACAAATCATTGTTAAGACACAAGCAACAGCTAGAAAGCAATGAAGGAGTAAAGAAAATATAATAAAGCAGTTAATCAATAAAGGATCTGCTCGAAGATAAAGTAAGAATTGCAATAAGTATTGGAATACTATTAAGTATTCAGTTAGTACTAAAGTTAGTACTTTAGTTAGTGCAATGGAGAAGTATCCACATTCTAAGAAGACAGAAGTGTAAGTTGTACCATTACTTTGCTTCAGCTCATTCTAAGTAAAATAATTACTCCCTGAACCTCTCCCAAACCTTCTTGCCATTTCTGAACCAACGAATGACCTCTTCTAAAAACTTATCTTGGATAAAATTAGTACAAAGGTAAAAAACTACTTATGGAGAAAATGAGGAAGGATGAAGTAAGATACTGTTTTCAGATGAGCACAACAGAAATCCTGCCAGTACCTGGAGAGCCTCTGGGCTTATCAGATGGTGTGGACTCGCTTTTCATTAGCTCCCTTTTGTGGTGCCCACACGGAGAGCGCCTCAAGGATTTTTTCAAGCGCAAAGAGATGTTCATTACTGATAAAGCCCAGAAAATGAACAGAGAAATTTTTAAATTTGAGCAGTTTCAAGATTTGGGTGAACTTTCATAAGGGTTTATAGCATGTTTGGTTATTTTATTAGACCACTATTATTGCAATAAAGTAAGAATACATAAAATGTCAGCTGACAAGGCCTATGAGAGACTGAATTTCCTTCTGCAAGGAATATAGACTGAATAGCAAGTCCAGGGTTTCTTCTCCAACTCAGATATTTAAAGTTCCACTGGGCCGGGCGCGGTGGCTCAAGCCTGTAATCCCAGCACTTTGGGAGGCCGAGACGGGCGGATCACGAGG
>NC_045450.1:41366625-41490189 GCF_002776525.5 Piliocolobus tephrosceles | reverse complement strand
AAAAAAAAAAAAAAAAAAAAAAAAAAAAAAAAAAAAAAAAAAAAGTTCCACTGACTGTTTTTTTGTTTTGTTTTGACATGGAGTTTTGCTCTTGTTGCCCAGGCTGGAGTGCAGTAGCACCATCTCAGCTCACTGCAACTTCTGCCTCCTAGGTTCAAGCAATTCTCCTGCCTCAGCCTCCTGAGTAGCTGGGATTACAGGTGCATGCCACCACGCCCAGCTAATTTTTTGTATTTTTAGTAGAGACGGGGTTTCATCATGTTGGCCAGGCAGGTCTCGAACTCCTGACCTTAGGTGATCCACCTACCTCGGCCTCCCAAAGTGCAGGGATTAGAGGTGTGAGCCACCGCACCTGGTCCCACTGCTTGTTTTCTACAAAAATTTTAATATTTTAAATTGTTCGTTCACAGAGTACATATATAACTTCAAAAATAACCCTGCAGAAAGCAGCGCTAAGCGGGCAGAGCTGACATTCGCCAACTGTAATATGTTTTTAATGCTGTTATATGATTTCTTGCTGTGCATTTATGCAAAAGCCTAGCTGCTCTCATTCAGCAGGTGGCAGCAGACGCTGTAAGAGTGGCTGTGGAGTTCCACCATTTGCCAGCTCAGCAGATCCATCACTGCTGCAGGCAGCTCTGGAGCCACAGGTGGCAGACCTTGGCGATATAACATGGCACTGTGCGGGCACCAGGCCATCTGTCACTGTCAGACTGCTGGGTTCCATTTTGTACATGGTTTCTGCTATTGGGCTAAAAAAATGTCCACACAATTATGTAATGGATTTGTGTCCATTAAGGCAAAACAAATTACTAGCCCCCATGATTTAAATTGGTTTTCAGAATGGTCTATAAATTCTCACAGGTTAAAGAGAATTGAATGTGCATAAGGTGATTCAAAACCTGACAACACATGACACTGGGCAGTGCTTCCTCCTGGACCAGAAAGGGCTTTACAGGCAACACTTCGGCCCAAGTGTGCTGGCATGCTTGGTCCCTTCAGGGGCATGCCATTATAGCTGTGATATAATTCCATCTGCACCTTTGCCTTCTGGGAAAGCTACAGGCCTTAGAGACACTAATGTAAATCTATCCAAATGCCTTTCACAGACTCTACCTACTACCACCCCTCCACCTCCCAGAAAAAGAAAAAGAAAAAAAAAAAATTATCATGCAACAAAAACCCAACTTCAAAGATTTCAGCATCGGGTAAAATAAATAAATAAATAAATAAGAGGTGGGACTCACCATGACCCAGAGGGGAAAGCTACAGGGAAAGTCATCTGCAATAATGGGGACATGCCATTCCTGTGGTGGGGTACTGAGGAGATCAGAGATGCATGACACATCTCCCTTGTCAACACAATGTAGGCACATGAGTACTAGATGGCTCTTCTGATACCTACACCACAGTATCAAGCTGGGGCTGCTTAGCACATCTGTTGCTGCACTTGGGGAGGAAGGCCAAGGTTAAGGGCATTCCTATAATGGCCATTTAAATCTCCGTGCTACTGCTGCAAAGCCAGTTCTGCCCCTTTTAGGGGCCCTGCGGCATTTCTGTTATTTGCTACTTCTCTCTCTGGTCATCTCAGGAAGAAAAGCAGTCCTTCCAGCTCAGTTACTAAAGGGCTCTGAGACTCCGTATGGAGTAGAAACAAGTTAAGGGCATAACATAAATGAATAAAATGATAAATCATGGCTACCCAGGCACCAATGAGAGAAAAAAATGCTTCTCAGCAGAACCTCCCTCTTCTCCCAAATCCAGCAAAAAGGGTTGTAGAAGCAACTTTCCTTTGGAGGTTACAAGAGGGATAGGGAGAGGAATTGACTTGCTCTGTACGGCTACTTTACCACCTCCAGAAAATCAGGCCAGAGCCTGTGCGTGTCCTAGTGAGAAGGGCCGTGATGCAGCAGGATGTGCCAGGCTGTGGTGGAAGGGCCTCTGCTGGCCATCCTCTCTCTCCTCTCCTGGGAGGGTAGGGGAAACAGGAGCGACAGAAGTCCAGTGGGGGGAGGGAGAGCAGCCAGCCAACTGCTCTCAGACTGCTGAGGTAACCCCAGGAGAGAAAGCAGGGGTAACTGTGAGCATTTTATCCCCTTCCCGCAACCACTCCAAAAAGGCTAGGGCTAAACTTTGGAGACACAAGAAAAGAGAGGATTTGGAGGAGAAAATGGTTCAATCTAGCTTCGCAAATGGAATATTAACAGTGTGTCACAGTATGTCTGGCTTCAAAAAGCAGCAGCAGAGCCCTCTCCTCACCCAAGGTATAAATAGATCTAAAAAATATTAATCTCATAGTCACGCTAAGGTGATGGGCAAGGTAAGGAAGATACATTCAGGGATGATAAAAAATGTTTCAATATGTCTTTAGGGAACTGATATCTACCTTCAAAATGGATTAATCCACATCCAAAGGACTCTGGATGCTAAAACCGCACTGCAGTATAAAACGGGAATGCATCAGTAACGGCCTTTATCATGACCAGCATTCCTTCCCACAGCTCCCGAAACCTACCCTACAAGAACCCACTAAAGCAATCCTGTACTATTAAAAGCACACACACAGATCTCCAGCTTTGTCGTATCTAGTGTCTTTTTCCCTTTGGAAAAAAGAAATAAAATCAAGATTTGGGGGCCATGAGCAGGAAAGGACAGCAGAGGGTGTGTCTCGCAGTCAGTCAGGTGGGAGCTGAGCAGCTTTGTCAGGCTGGTTTCTACAGCGCTCAGGATTAAGCCTCGAGTTCTACTTTGCAAGCACAAGGAGCGCTGTTAGGACAATGTTGGGGAACCAAGTCTCACATTTCCCTGCTGGTACACGGTGTCAGTCATTTACACTGCAGTCGAAAATCACAGCTCCTCCTGCTATGCAGCAATGCTTATGCTGATGGGATTGGAGCACCAATCATCACAGATCTGTCACAGAAAAGGGAGCTCTGGTTTTGCTGCAGTTTCTTCTTATTCAGACATTCTTTCTTCAAAAATGAATTTGTTTGGAGACTACTAAAACAAACAGACCTTCCCTTTTGTAATTTCACATTCTCTTAAATGGAATTTGTCAAGGCATTCCTTTGTCAACAGTATTGGTGATTTCACACTCTCTAAAACCTTAATTAAGTTTGGAAACACTGTGACTTTACCCTGTCAGAGCTGAGGAATACTGCAGAATGCAACACTCACTATTGTCACCACAGGTATGAAAAACATGAAACACTGCTTAGCTGGAATGGCAAATACAGGCTGTTGCCTGTAAAGAGGGATGGTAAGACCATTATTCAAATACAAATTGCCTGAAACTGACAGGGAGCTAACATCTTTCACCTAGCTCATCCTTACAGAGAGGAGAAGGGGAGACTCTGCCCTGCAGGACCCCTCACACCTAGACTTAAAGAGGTCATGACCCGCTGAAAGGACATGTCAGAATGCCTGGCTCCATCCTAGCTTACAGCACATGAACGTAACAACTCTGCCCATCCCGGGAGACTTCACCCTTCACGCTGAGTCAACACAATGGACCCAAAATCTCAACTTGCAAGATAGAGTTTATTTTTAAATGTTTGTTTATAAATGCTTATCATCTTCAACACAGGCCCGGGAAGACTCCAAGCACAGCTCAGTAAGCAATTTCTGGCACAGCTGAAAAGATACATCTCTGTGAGTTAGGTTGCTAAGGCAAAGACAAGACAGACTTTGCTGAAAGCTCAATCCATTAGATCAATCAGTCACCAGCAAGCCGGCAGAGAAAGAAATGGAGTCAGACGCCGACAGAGATGTAGCGCAGCACAGATTAGGAGTCAGGAGGTCCAGATTTAGGGCAAAATCGACTGCTTTCCAGATGTACGACCTTGAGAAAGTTATTTAACTGCAATTAAGCCTTCCTTTACTTAACTGTAACATGAGCTGATTGCACTAAACTCTAAGGCCAGCACCAGAACTCCAACTCCATGAGAGGTGGGAACAGGTGTGAAATCAACACTGTCATTACCACTATGACTACTGTTCACGTGCAAAATAATCCATACCCTGAACCACAAAAGAAAATAAGCTTTGTTTTTGAAGGTGGCCAAAATACATATTTTATATACAAAATAACTAAAACCCACAAAGAGCCAGAATGAAAACCAGAGACAAATAACATAGTTTCGTAGGAATGCTACTTCACCTCACCATAAAGGAGAAGCATGCTGTCCTTTGTTTTCTAAAAATTCACCCTATATTGGAAGGAGTAAATTTTTATGCTAAAAAAGAAAGAGAAAGCATAAGGCAAGGCATTTCAGAAGTATTAATACAAAATACTTTGAATTCTATTTTAACCATATTTGCCATCAATTTCTTAAAAGGAACATTTGAAGCCATCTACATGTAAGTGCTAATTATATCTTCAAAAATCTCAAAATTTTTATCTTCTAACAATAAAAAATGGCTGTAAATAGGCAAGGCAGTGCTCCTAAAGGTGTCTTCAAACTTAATTGAAAGAAAATAATTCGTGCGGTCCACCCCTTATCACAGTGTTCCTGGTGACGCCATTTTACTCCTTCCTCTCTGCCATCTTAGTACCACGGAATGTTTCCTAGCGAGCTGGCTGACATGCTTGCTTATCCACATTATGGTACTGCCAGAGCAGTCAAAGGTTTGATACAAATACACTTTTTGTTGCAAAAAGAACCAATCCCTGATTCTTCACTATCAGCCAGGCTAAAATTTCATGAGAAAACTGAAGTTTCCAGATTGAAGAGGTTCAGGAATCCCCTACAAGTACCAGAAAGGACAGCCTCTTCCGAGCAGCCAAACTTGAGTAAACCATGGTGGAGGCAAAGAATATAGGAATAAACTGGGTCTATGCTACCTCCCCCAGGGTAATTAATACCTAGCCTTATAATAAAGCCAGCAAAAGGAAAAAAGACCAGGATCTTCAACCAAGTTTTACTGTAAAAATTTCAAAGGGAGGCTTTGTGACACCCCCCCATGTCATCCAACCAAACATTTTATGCAAGCAAATCTGCAGTTAAAATGGAGTTCTAATTTGCTGACCTAAAACTCTTTCAAGGTGCAAGCCTCATAAAAACCAAGGGAAAAGAATCCTTTGCATTCTACCATACATTTATTTAGGCTCTTATTCTGTAAATTAATATTTGTGCCACAGATTTATGGATCTTGTAGGATTCTAACCAGGGCTTAGAACAACCGAACCTTCCTATGTCAATGAAAAGGCAGATGTGAAGAAAATCATTTTCTCCCTAGCTTCCAACATCTATTAATTAGAGAAGACAGCACTCACTAAGTAGGATAAACAGGAGCTAGTGCAACAAGACCTAGAAGAACAGCTGGCTTTATAAATTTGATATCAAGTTAAAAGGACTCTCAGATACCCCGTTCTGTGAAGCTTCAACTCCTGAAACAGCTAATAAAGCATGTTGAGCAAATTCTTCATGGTAAAGTTTACTATAAAATACACTCACTATAAATTCTTCAGGGTTTAAAAGATAAAAATTCTTCAGCCTTTAAAGGAAACACAAATCAAAGTTAAAATCCACTTCTTTCCTCTTAGTAACAGTACAAAGGAACAAAGAAATAAGCTGGGTCAAATCCAATTAATTTTAATAATCAAGATTTATAAGCTTACAATTACAAACAAGAGTTTTACACAAGCAGCTTTGAAGTTACAACTACTAATTAACTAGAAGGCACTAAAAATTATTCCCATGAGTGAAAGTGAAAGCCTCAATCTATTGATCTTCGAAAACAAAAATCTTGTTTTGTCAAAACATTTGTTTCTTGTGTATTTTAAGCAGCTATTACAGGTCATTAACCTGGAAGCATTTGCATAAAAAACAAGAGCAAAAATAAGAAACTAAAATTAAAATCCAGCAATTCTTTTCAGGAATGGAAAACAGAGTGTTTTTAAAAGACAGGGAAAAGAAACCTGAACTCTTTTAAATTTATCATATTCAGATTTCCTTTTCCTCTCAAGTGTCATTTCCATTCATGACTAGTGATAAATTCATACTTCTCATTAACTTAAATTACTGATGAATAATTAAAACCATGTGCTAAAATCACTCATAAAACCTATATTTCAAGTATATGTATCACACCTGGTTTTTGAGAAATACATTAAAAAAAAAAATCCAAGAACCTCTGTGCTACACTTTTCATATTTGCAGCGTTCATTTAAAAGTCTATTTTGCATATTCAACCAAAAGCAAATTTTCAACCTCTCCCCGCTATATGAGTAAAAGAAATACTTACTGTAGACAAAAGAATTCCATTTTCTTTGTGGGAATATTCTCCACCTTCCTAAAGAACTCTTCTATACAATGTGCAAATTCATTTTCTTAGTTTTACAGTAACAAAGCTTCTGTGCCATAGAACCTAATGTAAATGAAATGGCCTTGCAGCTGCCTTCAGAATCCAGCTCACCTCGACCATGATACAGCTAATTGTTAAAAATGGTGGCTGAGACATTTTCCATACATTAAATTAAGGAGCTCTGATGAAGGCGCTGGCATCCACCCACTTCAGACAAAGGAGAATAATTTGCAACTGTACCAAGGCATGGATAATTGAGTCATCTCCCATACAGGGTCAGTGTTAGAGGTTTCCTCCATCTTTACAAAATGCAAACCACATCTCATTGTCTCATCTCAGAAATCGATTCTTTGCAATGCTGCACTGGGTCAGAGTTTCAAAGGAATCTTAGTCATGGGTAAATCCAGAACTCCAATGCCAAGAGGAGCCGAATTCTCACAGTTTCTTTCCCTCTGCTGAGCAGCTCTCCTCTATTCCACAACTGACAGCTCCTCAAGTCTTCCTATTGTTAAGAGTAAAGAAAGTCCCCATACCTCCAAAAGGAAATAAACCCCTCAACTAGGGTGAACAATTTCCAAGTATAAGCTTCAGAAAGAGGTCCAGACCCCACAGGTCCCACAATGCAAATAACATTCTTTAGGATAAAAAGCCATACACATCATCATATTTTGTTGTTGCTTTTAAGGGAAGACAACAAACAAGCTGCTTTTTAATGCAGAATTAAATGTATTGTATCTTTGATATTAATCAAGGTATTAAAAGTATTACAGGCAACATTTGTAATTCTATCACCCTCCAGATAATGCTTACACGACTTAGGAAGTTTTCATTTCACTTACACAAATTATATTCTCTAGCCAAAAATTTGAAATATACTTAAAGGACTCCTATCATCTCTTTTGAGGCTGAATTTAAGAAATAAAAAAGAACCATCTCAATTTAAATTGCCAATATTTAGTAAATACTTAGGAATCCTCATCTTTGGTGTTACTATTTAATTCTTCTCATTTCAAGCCTTATGCTAAAACATTTCATGAGATAGTTCAAAAAATTTCTAATGGTACTTTGTCCCTAATCACCAAATATAAAGGACTGAATTCCTAAAGAATCCTACACACACACACACACACACACACACACACACACACACTCACTCACTCTCTCTCTCTCTCTCTCTGTCTCACCTGCAATCTCAAAGGAGGATCTAGTTTTAGCAAGTAAAATAAATTCTATTTTCATATTCCACCTCATGCAACAATTCTGCACTTCACATGTATCTCCTTTAAAAATCCTAAAGACCACACTACTTGCTACTTAAAGAAGAAGTTCACAAAAATCCCAATAACCAACTATTTAAATCTTTAAGCAAATGCTGCCCCACCCAATAGATTTTTAAAAGAAAAATATTAGAATGGCAAGATACAAATCTGAACAATTCTCAGAAGAATCAAGTACTTCTTCTATCAAATGAATTAACTACTTCCAAATTTATCTCAAATTTTCAAACAAACCAAGACCTTGTCTTTCAGAGGCACTGCAACAACATGCTGCCACTCTATTTACCAGGGTCCATTTGTCTTAATTTCTTAAAACACGGGCAATCCTACCTGCAGCTCTTAAATTTAAGGAGTTACAGAACGGTCGATGCTGTCGGTCACTGCAGCTCTTCCATACCTTCTTATATGAGATGAGCTCTGTCAGAACCAGTGCTCAAGTTTTTCCCACCCCAAACTGCCTGAATTGAGGGATGGGGGTGGGGAGAAGAACAGAGAGAAGAGAAAAAGAGAGAAAGAAGAAAAAGGAAAAGAACAACCCCTCTGCAAGTGCTGATGTGACTGAAGCACTAAAGAGTCAAATTAAACAATGAGATTGCAGGGTCCCTTTAAAAAGGGTGCACTGCAGCCCCCGGAGCACAGCATCACCATTCGTTGTGCTCTACACAAATTCAGAGAAGTCAGCCGTCAGTTTGAAAGCAAAAACTGATGGGAGTAACAGTTTATAGGTTACAGAAGGGTATTTTATTGTTAACGGACTGTACCAAGTTAAGATTTAAGAGGGGGAGAGACAACATGTAGGCAAGGAATGCTATGATACTTTTTCCCCCCAACCCAAACCACTGCAATTACTCTGATGTGAATTTTTGATGACTTCCGACATCTTGCACGGTTAATAATCGCTTCAGCTGTCATGTTTGGTTAATGTGGAAAATGCATTTGCTGCATTGTGATGCAGTGCTGTGGCCACAGATTGTAACACCAGTTGTGAAGCTGGTCCCTTAACTGAGCAGCAGGAATTTGCACATGCCATGATGCTAAAATAAATGGTAGTTAAAAGATTTTATACAGCAGCAGACAGATTCTGCCATTTTAGTCTACAGTATGTGTAGATACAACATACAGAAGCATCTCGGATCATTGTGCCCTTGTCAATTGTACTGTCCTTCAAGCAGAACAGTAAATTCGCCATCTTAAATGTTTGGCCTCTTAGTAGTTAAAAGATTTCGATACTGTTTAATAACTATTCAGATTAATTATAGCTTTGAAAAGAACAGAGGTTATTTGCATTTCAGGAATATTCAGCCAATGAAACTGTCACTGACACAGGAAAATGCAGACCTTTTATTAACATATGCTCAGCTCAACTGTCACTTCTTTGTACAACATTTAGGGGAAAATATATGATGTGTAAGTAATGAATATTCCCATTCTACTGCAATGATTTTTAAAAGTGCTACTCAGGAAGGGATTTTTTTCTTCCATGTTTTAACATATAACCTGAAAATTAAAGACTACATTAAAATATTATGTTTTTCACTGTCAAAAAAGGAAATTCAGTGCAGCAAACAACTGTACAATTACAGGAACGCTTATGAAAAAGCAAAGATAGAGCCACGCTAAGACCAAGGCACCAGATGATTAAAGTCAGGCTGGTCAGGTGATGGGCCATCATCATGATGCAGACTGCAAAAGAAAAACAGAACCATTCTCTCCTCAAAAACAAAAAAAAAAACCCCACATACCCTAAGATTGCAATCTGTTGGTTGCAAAACCAACATCTATACTGCAGAACCTGAAAGCCACATAATATTTGCCAATTTCATGATGTATTTTTATATAAATATTAACTTGGCTATTTAGCGTACAGAATTTGACTACTGATGGTTCTTACTCATCTACCATCATTATTTTTGTATTTTAAGAAGCAAAACCAACTTACATTGTTCCTTTAAAAGAACAAATATAATTAACTTATTTCTTATATCAGAACTTTTGCCAATTAAATACCCAGAGTTGAGATGTTTCAGACATTTCTGCCTTACAAAAACAAACAAACAACTCCAACTAAACTAAAAAGAATGAACATAGGAATACACTAGGGTCTGAATAGTGAATAACAATGAAAGAACTTGTGTTACTAGCATAAAAATCAACTCATGATTTCCTTTGTTTTATTCATTGTGATAACACCAAATGGCATAATTTGGAGGTGCATGTGTTAACAAGCACTGTAAAGCTGAAGAGCTTTCTAGTTTTCTTACCCTAACTTAAAATTAACTGCACCAACAGTGCTATGTGGTGCCATAGCAGATGTCACAGTAGTTGTAGCTAACATTCAACAATCAAGCTTTTTTTGTTCCAGACCCAATACAAGGTACCCCTAACAGCTGAGAAAACGGCACAAGGAGGGAGGGAGAAACCTGTGTGTTGAGGGTAGCTCTGAAATTAACCAGGCTCAGCTTATGCTCCAATTATTGAACAAAAGACAATCCTGGGGGACCTCTCTCTGAACCAGTGCAAGAAGCAAACTCTTTTGTTTCTGATCAAATAAATACTGTATTGGAGCATGGTGGATATACAGCAATAGGAGTCTCTGCCTGGGGATGAAAAGAACCCAAAGACCCAAGTGTGGTTAAAGTCAAACTATTTCACGGATGTAAAACCTGTTCCCAAGGGACACATCTGAGGTTCACTACAGGGGAGTAAGAAAACCCTCTTTATTTACTGAAAATAACCTCACCAAGTCACTGTTAAGACATTTTTCCTCTTTAGTATTGCCAGCAAATAAATTAAGAGGGTATTTCTCTATGCTAGCTAGAATAAATTCTAAATCAGCTCAGCCCCTTCTTCCTCCATCTACGAGTATCCCAAGGACTAGATGAGAGTCTGGCTTGGAGTTGCAAGATATGCTGGCTGGAAAGGACCTCAGAGCAGAAGTGCCTTCAGACCCCAGATGCCTGAATAGGTAAGGAGGTCACAACAAAAATGCTGCAAAGAAGTCACCTTACAAAGGAGGTGCTTCTCTACTTACTTGTCACTAACTGAACATAAAGTGATCTACTCCTAAATTTGGTAGTCCATTGTTTAATTTTGTATTTTGGCTTTATATAACCCTAGACACCAAAAACCAACACAAAAAGAAAAGGGTTAAAAACAAACAGATCCAGCATTTATTAATAAAAGGGATTAAAGTGGGCTCACTTAAACAAATGTAGAAATTATAGTCTAGAAAAGGGAGCTATTGAACTTTTGTGGTTCAAGTAGAGCTATAATAATTGCCAGTAAAATAACATTCGAGTGAACAACTGTAGAGCTCTATAGTACAGTGACCATATACAGGATTTACCCAGAAAAACTTTTACAGATACCTGGTGGCCTCTGCTCTGTCTTCTGCCAGGTTCTCCAGGCTGCTGGGAAGATCAAGTAATAGTACTGGTGGGTAAGTGCTTTTAAGAGTAAAGAAGGAAGCCAGGTGAGGCTGGGTGATGACTCCCTCTATGACCAAACTCCCAGCTTTCTGAGATCTGGGATAGCTGGGTCCCTGCTCCCTTTCCACCCCATCGCTACCAACCTCCTCCTGGGTTCTTCTCACTGAGACCTGGGCCCTTTGCCTCCTGCTAAACATTTCTCCTATTACACATTCATTTTTACTGCCACAATTCTCTCTATGCCTGTGGCTCTTGAAAATTCTGTATGGAGCTGTTTTCTGAGCAATTTTCTTACCCCATCTCCAAATGCTTCAGGAGCATTTCCACAGTGATAGCTTACCAGAACATCAGAAACGGAAATGAAATCTCAACTCTCAATCTAGTTAATCTTCCAATTCCTTAGCCTCAACAAAAAGCACCCATCCTTTTCCTTGCCCCAAACCTCACGCAATTTCTGAACATCCTTCTTAAGTCCATCAGGCACCACGTGTGACAGATGTTTTATCCCAAATGTCCCTCACACATCTTTTTCTTCTGTTTTCTCAGCTACCACATTTGTCCTGGCTGTCGTCACCTCAAAGTTGTATTACTACAATTGCCTCTGAATGTCATCTAGCAGCTATCCTTCCACTGGCCAAACCAACTTCCATAAACATTGCCATGCCCTCCCTCCTTTCTTCTCAACATTTACATGCTCCGAAACTTTCAACACCTACCGCCTACACTCCACTGCCTGGCAGTCACTCCTTCCATGTTTGACTGCCCTTCCCTGACAGACTTTTCTTCTTAGCACATAACTTCCGTTTCTTACCTCCCTGACTTTGGTCAGGTTATTACTCTTTTTTCACTTCCTGCAAGCTAAACCCATTTCATTTTTCAAGGCCCATCTGTTCCAGGGAGTCTTTCCCAACTACCCCAGAATTCAGTCATTATTAACTGCTTCCATGCCTCTGAACTCCCATGGCATGTAGAATCAATCATTCAGTCTGTCACTTTACACAGCTTGGACAGTTTGATCTTGCAGGAATGTTGGTGTTGGCTCTCCAGGTAGAAGACAAACTTCCAGAGGGCAGCATCAAGAATTTGTATTTATTCGAATTATCTCCATAGTGCTGTCCTTAATGGGCACTCAACAAAACCACTTCTTAATTTTTATTAGTGTTTACCAGGCCCTGCCCAGGTAGATGCAGGCAGTTACACTTACAGGAGAGCTAAATATTACTTTTGCTTGTTCTTTCAAATCTTTTCAGCTCCCTGAGATAATTCCAGCCTCAGGTGGTAAAATACTAAGGCGGTTCTTGGCCAATGTGCCAAGGCACTAAGCTCTTTTTTGTGACTAAACATCATTAGCAACAGTATTCAATTCCCAAGCTTGGCTTCCTTATTATATGCAAGTAGAGCCACGGAAGTTTGGGGAAAATGAGAGGCCTGACCCAACGTCAGTGGTATGGCATTCACAGCTCATCTGTCCTTACTAATCTGCTGAGAATGAAAAAGCAATCTGCTAATTTATCATGACATTTCATCCTGAATATTATTTTAAGTGAGGAACACTAGATTTAGGCAGTCAATAAAAAAACAGAAGATTTCTACACAGCCTTATTTAGCAATAAAACAAATTACAGTTCATTCTCTCTTGCTGATACACAAACTAGACTGCCCAGCGGTCAAGAAACAACAGGGAAAAGTAAGTTTTCCCGGCTACCAAGTTCCTACTTCCCCAGAGTGGTGGTTCTGCCTTTGATATGACTATAAACCAAAAGGGTGAGAGCAGGGTTTATAGGTGGGCCAGGCACTTAATGCAATTGGGTGAAAGAAATCTCAGAATTAAGATTTCCATTTTAAATGTGTTTTCAAGAAGTAGTTCCCCAATAAAAGCAATTACTAATGGGAAGAGGCTAAAATAGGAAGAGGAGTACAGTTCTCAATATTTCTCCAGGGCAATTCACTACAGTTTTTTTTTTTTTGAGACGGAGTCTCGCTCTGTCGCCGGGGCTGGAGTGCAGTGGCCAGATCTCAGCTCATTGCAAGCTCCGCCTCCCGGGTTCACGCCTTTCTCCTGCCTCAGCCTCCCGTGTAGCTGGGACTACAGGCGCCCGCCACCTCGCCTGGCCAGTTTTTTGTATTTTTTAGTAGAGACGAGGTTTCACCATGTTAGCCAGGATAGTCTCGATCTCCTGACCTCGTGATCCGCCCGTCTCGGCCTCCCAAAGCGCTGGGATTACAGGCTTGAGCCACCGTGCCCGGCCAATTCACTACAGTTTTAAGCAGGCTCCCAGATTTCTGAAAATCAAAATGGGAAAGGCTCTTTTCCTATCGGTCTGTCTCTGTTTCTGTCACACACACACACAGACACACACACTCTCTCTCTCTCTCTCTCTCTCTGTCTCTCTCTCAGCATCTATTAAGCCTTGGTATTTAGACAGAGGGAACAAATGAGACTTTCAGCAAGAACTTGTAGAATATGTGAAGAAGTTCTACCACAGTAAAAAATAAATGGAATAACAAGATATATGTTTATTGGATTCATAGCCACAAAATTTCAGGCACAGAGAGACTCAAACTCAGGTTCTGGCCCAGGTCCTGGCTTTGGGCCCAAGACCTGGCTTTCTTGTTTCCTTACAGAGAGAGCTCTTGGCACAGCACTATGGGACATGTACTGAGGAAAACTGCATGGGTGCCTGCCTAGAGCCCCAGATTTCATGGAATTTTAAGTCATTACATGGGGGATGGTGGTAGTTGCACAAGAATGGCTTCTAGCTTGTTAATTCTTGTTACCAATGTACTTTTCACAACAGATGTATTTCTTGCCAGGTTGATTGTAAATAGAATTCTTTTAAACAAATTCTATTTTAAATTCAGCAGGGAAGCTGTTATTTGAAGGAATACTAAAGCTGAACATTGTCCCAAGGTTTCTTTACAAATCCAGATATTCAGATTTGGATTTGCTTATTAAAAGCAGAGTCCATCATAATTTTACTATTATGTTAAAGAAAAGACACTAAAACCTTAATTTTTATATAGTTTTTGCACATATTCTTTATTTGTGCTACTATCTGGAAAACAGTGATATGGCCAGATACTGGTAAGAAAAATACAAAATAAAAGACTCCTCAACAGAAAGAAAAGGATTATTAAAATTATCCAACCCTCAACGATTTAAACAAGGGGGAAAAAAAACTATTTCTTTCATTATCAGGTTAGAGTTTTACCCACTGACATAAATAAAATGTAGCTTTCTGTAAGTTTTCTATGAAGAAAACTTAAAGGCAAAATTTTATTTTTCCATCAATCCCTATTATAAAATTGAAAATCACATTCCTCAAAGCGATAAAAAAAAAAAAAATCTGGCACCAACAAATAAAAGTATATTCAAGGATATAAACCTTAAGAAAAAAAAAAAGAAACTATAACCAGAGTAAAAATGCTGAGAAATGACAGTAAAATGAATTTGAAATAGCAACTACGGTAATGACCTGTGGGATACCGGTCCTACACGAAGGGTGAGAGAGGTGAGAGCACCCCTGCCTTTCTTCACCCCTACTTCAGGTCAGGATAGACAACCATGGCAACGGAGGGGTGGCCTTGTCTATGGGGCCCTATAAAATACTGGGTTGGGCTTTCATCCCTGTACCTGTGCCCTCCTCATCTCAAAATAGGGGCACAAGGATCTGCAATTCTAAAATTTTTTTTGGAAAAATAGGCTGATTTTAAAATCCACTTTCCCCACACTGTTCTCTCCATCAGTCTTCCAGCAGGTATGCGCAAATGGTTTTAAAAACAATGGTCCAGTTTTATTAACATGCTTGTTAACACTAAGTCCTCCAGCAGACTACTGAGGAGACCAAAATGTTTCCAGTTCTACTATTTTGCCATCTCACACCCTTAAGAAGATACTGGAGCATTTTAAGTAGCCAGATTCCCTCAGGAAAACCTACAACACTGAAACTGTAATAAGAATGGGGACTATATTACATCCACTTAAAGTGCTTAACACAGCATCATGCACAAATAAGTGCTCAACGTGACTGATTAACCTATAAATTGCTGAGTATTATTATTCAGAAGTTCTAGAAATGTCTACATAACTCCAGATGGTCATCAGCCTTTTCCAACTGTAGTGTTTCTTGGCAAACTATCATTTAGCATTTAATCTGGTGAAGTGTTCCTACACATTATTAGAACTTAATTTGGGCTGGGTGTGGTGGCTTACACCTGTGATCTCTGCACTTTAGGAGGCCAAGGTAGGTGGATTGCTTGAGCTCAGGAGTTTGAGACCAACCTGGGCAATATGGTGAAACCCTGTCTCTAGAAAAAACACAACAAATTAGCCAGGCATGATGGCATGTGTCTGTGGTCCCAGCTACTCAGGAGGTTGAGGTGGGAGGATCACTTGACCCTGGGAGGTGGAGACTACAATGAGCCCAGATCACACCACTGCACTCCAGCCTGGACAACAGAGCAAGACTCTGTCTCAAAAACAAAACAAAACAAAACAAAAAAAACTTAATCTGGTGACTGATAGGACCACCCACATATGAATTCTAAAATCAAGCAGTGATCAAGTCCAGTGGAAAGCATACTGAAAAAAGAGTTAGAACAACTGGGTTCTAGGTAACCGAATCATTCACCTCATGCCTCAGTTTCTTCATCTGCGAAATGAGAAAATACCACCAGACCAGGATAAAGTAAGAGCACTGCATGTATCTTCAACTATCTATACAATAGGATTCTCTTCAAAGCCAAGAGAAGCCATTTAAATGATTTCTAAAACACAGGCAGCACATTTTAATACATTTTTCAAATATGCAGACTGATTTAGACATTTCCAAAGAAATACTTATTCTGCTTCTCTGCTTTCTCTCATGGCATCTGTTGTTACTAGCAGCTAAGGAAAAGTAAAATCTAATGTCATTAACAGTAGACCCAAAATCCCTAGCACACATTTCATGGTGGGGGTGGGGGGCATACAGAGAGAAGCAAATGAAAAGGTGAACAAAATGAGAATGAGAGGAGCTGGGAGAAAGGTAGAGAAATCAGGTTAATGAATAAAAACAACAAGTCCATCTTTCATCTCTCCTGGCTCCTACTGATGGCAGACGGTGTATTTAATCTGCTGAGAGACCAGATTTAAGGCCTTCTTTTGGCATAGTCCATCCATGAATTATTAACATTTGCAGAAGCAACAGCACATCCGCTCACAGCAATCAGAGAGGGTAATGATGATTAACTAAGATGGGATTATTAATCCTCCCATTTTCCTTTCCCATGTCTCCCTCTCTTCTTTATTCTCCTCTGGGCTCTGACTACTTTTTAGGTAGTATATTTTGAGCTACAGCCTTAATATCAGATTCAATACCTCTATGATAAAAACAATTATAACTGACAAATTATAAGTTGTAAGTTTTAAAATATATGTTTTAAACATATATTTTATTGAACACTATGTCCTCGATGAAGCAAAGATAAAAACAAAGGTGGTTATAAATTTTTTATGGACTCAAACACTTAAAAGATAAATACACTGCTTTGCAGGCTGCTTTGTTTACAGTTTAGTGAAGAAAAAAAAATCAGTATTAGTCCACAGGTAGACTGAGTTTAAAAGTTGGCAGTGACACCTAGAAAAGTAGGTTTACCTACACCAGACTTCTGTTATCACTTAATTCAGTAGATCTCAAGCTAGAGTACTTGTTAAAATACAGACTCTGGGTTGCACCCTCAGAGATTTGGATTCAACAGGTCTGGGGAGGAGCCTGAGAATCACATTTCTTAAAAGTTCCCAGGTGATGCTGATGCTACCGGTCTGAGCGCCACACTCTAGAATCACTGACCAAAAGGCTTTTTTCTGGTTGCCAAAGGCGTTCAGGGCAGGAGAGGAATGGAGGAGGAAATTAAACCCAACCTGAGCTAGAAAGTTAATACAAAGACAGAGATGAGATCAGTGGCTCCTTCGCCTTCCTAACTCCCAAGGAAAAGCCTAGATGCGTAAAAGGCTCTGCAATGCACTTGTTGCTCCAAAATAAACCCCATCCCATAACACTGCCCCATCCTCAAAAAGGAAAGTAGAATGAATAATTAACAAATGGTGAAAAGCATGTATGAGGTTGGGAGGTAGATTAATTTACAACTTCATTTCCGAAACACAAGAAATACAACCAAATGTCTTCTTTCCCTGTTCTCCCTCTACTTAGAATTGGCTTTAATGTGTTACCAATCCTCTAATAAGTTGTAACTCTCACCTCAAACCTCGGCTTACTAAGTACTTGTGAGGACAAACCAATTCAAACTGTGTCTCCTCTGCTCTCACAATACAATGACAATCAACACAGAAGACTTCCTTTTGGGTTTTTATGGAGGCTTCCTTATGTAGGCATGCCTGATTAAACCACTGGCCACTGGTGATCAACGTAACCTTCAGCTCCTCTCCCTTCCCAGCAGGCTGGAGGAAACAGGGTCCAAGACCAAATACATATTTCGCAATATCACACAGTACTGTAACAGAAAACTCTTACAGGCCCTCAATACCAAGCTGAGTCAGACACTAAAAAACAAGGGTAGAAAATTAGCAGAGGCTTCAGGCAATGGCCAAAGTAAGGAAATGCACTTCAGAGTACATATTATAAGAGCAGAACATGAGCAAACTGGCTAGACAAATAAAACTAAATTCCATTTATCTGGGGTTTGCCAATGCAGAAAACACAAGTAATGAGAGTATGTAGGGCAGTGGAGAAACAAAGAAGAGGCCCACCTCTGATGGACAACAAGGTTAGGCTCCCACAGAGCTTCCGGGCCCCCGATGGGGAAATGGCATTCCATAGACAACAGGTAAGAAATGGTCAGAGGAAAGGCAGGGACAAAACATTAAGAAATTCGACCAGTGGTGAAAGAACTGGCTTAGTGTCTTTGCAGAAAAGAATAATATGGCATTTACCCAACCTATCCATCACGTGATGCCTTCCTCAGCAAGGTATAAAGGTATACAAGGTATAAAGAATCCGGAGTCCAATCTCACTCTCCAATTGTGCTCATTCCACAGGAAGATAGCTTTGGTGGGTGCATACTGCCAAGCTGTGGGAGCCATTCTAACAGCCATGTTTTTACAGCTCACACTTGATCAGAAATATGAGAAAAAATTCTACCCAACCATGTTCTCTACCCTTCTTTTGCCCTCAATACCACTGAGGCATCTGGTACACTCCCATTAGCAATGGCAGCTCCTGCTGACAGCCAGTCTAAAAAGGCTGAGGCAAGGGGACAGGTGGCAGAGAGGGGGATGCAAAGGACAGAAGGAAAGCAAAAGTGAAAGGAAGAAAGGAGAAAAGACTAAAAAAGAAAAAGAATGAGAAAGGGAAGGGAACAGAGAAGGCGGTATCCAGCGTAAAGCAGAAAGCAATATAATGGCAAAAACAAAAACAAAACCAAGAAACATTTCCTTCAATCTGCTCTAAAACCCCTGACATTCCTTCCAGCCCACCTAAAGTTCCAAATATGGCATTTGTTTCAGTTTGCTACTTTTTTTTGCTTGGCAGCAATGACCTACTCAGACAGCATAAACCCAGCACCACTTCACATAAAGGAAAACAGCAGTAAACTATGTCAGCAGTATCAACAAACATCAGTATCACTTTTTGTTCCAAAGTATATCTCAGATGGAAAAAATGAGGTTTCTCACCACTCAGTGTATAGTCCACAGAAGCCAATCATGCCAAATTACTCTTCTAAGTAGCATTCCCACCCCTAATTTAATTAACCAGCAAGTCTTTTATGCTGGAGGGAATAAATGGAAATGTCATTCCATAGAAAACAGGTGAGAAACAGTCAGAGGAAAGGCAGGGACAAAACATTAAGAAATTCCACCAGTAGTGAAAAAACTGGCTTAGTGTCTTTGCAGAAAAGAATAATATGGCATTTACCCAACGAATCCATCACTTGATGCCTTCCTCAGCAAGGCATAAGAAAAGTAAGATTACAGGACAAGCAAGGTATAAAGAATTATTTGGGGCCGGGCGCAGTGGCTCATGCCTGTAATCCCAGCACTTCAGGAGGCCGAGACGGGTGGATCACAAGGTCAGGAGATCGAGACCATCCTGGCTAACATGGTGAAATCCCGTCTCTACTAAAAAAAAAAAAATACAAAAAAAAAAAAAAATTAGCCGGGCGTGGTGGCAGGCGCCTGTAGTCCCAGCTACACCGGAGGCTGAGGCAGGAGAATGGTGTGAACCCGGGGGGTGGAGCTTGGAGTGAGCTGAGATTGCGCCACTGCACTCCAGCCTGGGCGACAGAGCAAGACTCCGTCTCACACACACACACACACACACACACACACACACACACACACACAAAAAAGAATTATTTGGGTTCAAATTCCACCTTTAATAGTAACTAATCTATCTTAGTCTCAATATCTTCCCCTTTTAAATAAAGATGATGCCAACACTCAATCAATCCATCTTATACACTGTAGTGTGGAACAAGAGAATGACAAAGCCCACTGAAAAGTACCATACAAATGAAAAGATTATTGTGATGTGTCCCTCAAAGTTCATACAAAGTTCCAGGCCTATTACTTCCCCCTAAATCTTCCAAATTAGGACAAAGTCACAGAACTTCTCAATAACCAGCCTTCCAAATAGTTTGAGGGGATAATGAAATGATGTAAGGGTTGTCCATGCAATCAGCACATCTCTGATCCCTTTTTGCACATAAGGAAGCTTTCCACTACAGAATAAAGGAAAAGACACTGTGTCAATTTACAGGAATTGACCAATTTTGAGCTACGAGGGCCACATTTTTATTTTTATTTTTCACTAGAGATGGGGTTTCACCGTGTTAGCCAGGATGGTCTCGATCTTCTCACCTCGTGATCCGCCCGCCTCAGCCTCCCAAAGTGCTGGGATTACAGGTACGAGCCACTGCGCCCGGCCTATGAGGGCCACTTTTACAGTCTATTTCTAACACACATTTCATGTATCAGTCCCTCACTTCTCTATTATCAATTTTCCTTGTCATTTCAAACAGCAGATGTTCTACTGTTTCAAGTATCTGGTTTAAAAAGTTCAACACTCCCCAAATGGTACCTGTTCTAACAACTTCAAGGGGGAGTACAGCAGTCAAGAAAGTGACTATGGAGCCATTTTCCAAATGTTCTGAATTAAGCCCATCTTATTTTTGTGATTGGTGGGGGTGGGGGAAGTCAATTTTTCCTGCTTAAAGCCATTTGGTTCTCATTTGCTCTCAAAGTCATAGATTTAATGTTTTTGTCATCTCACTCCCTCAGCCTTAACTGGAGGGGTGAAAACACACCTTTTATTCCAGTCAAAAGATGCCCAGGCTGTGAAAGAAGATAGTGAAAGTTTTTCGTGACCAATGATGACTTCTCCAACCACTCCTGAGCCCCTGGCCAGCTCTCTCCATGAACAGGACACTACACCAGCTCTTCACCTAGATTCTAATTTCAACTCCATGCCAGCAGAGTGGAACCAGGCAAACCTAATTGTCACCTACTCTTCCATACTCACTGACACCCCTTCTCCCTTCCCTGCTTAGTCTTCTCTTCCTGATTCTGTTATGCTAGGTTATGCTAGATTCTGTTATGCTAGATTGTGTTTGTTTATAAAAGCCAGATAGCCCAAAGAGTACCAGTTTGCAAGACATCAGGTGTTAATGTTCAGCTGAAAGTCAATTCCTCACTTTTACACTCTTAGACGTGAAGAATTTTGCTGTAGAGAAATCTGTCTTGTATCCTGGAATATACACACAAAGTTGAGGGCTTTGTGTCTTTAAAACCAAATACACATAATACCCTTAGACAGACAAATCATATTATGCAATACAAGATTTCAACATTCCGGCACACTGCCAGGGCTTAATGGCCAGTCAGACGCTAAGTAAGGAAATGGGTTTGCATTAAACCTACAAATAAGTCAACAATCAATAGTTCAGTATTACAGTAAAAACCTGATGTGCCCTTTAAATTGCTTCTAGCATCATGCTTCTAACTCAAGTTCAGCTTCAGAAGCAAAACAAAACAAAGATGATCAAGCAAGAAGCTGAACACAACCTATTTTCACAAGCACAAAGCTTTGGCATTTTGAAACTAAAAGCTGCTCCAAGATTTCACAGAAATCCTTTCAGTGTACCTGTAGGGCAGCAAACCTGAAAAATAATAAGCTGAGTTTTAGACAGTAAATTAAACTGACAGCTCAGCAAGCAGAAAACTATGGCAAAAAAAAAAGCAAGCACCTGGAGATAAACGGATGAAATAGGTTTGGTCTTTCTGCAAAGTGAATGCCCCTCAACCACCACCTCCCAATACTCCGCAAGAGTTCACATCAGGGTTGAGAAAGTATGTTCTGGCTTCTTCCTCAATCACCGTTATTTTACTACTAAGCTTGTGTAAATAAGAGCTATGACTACCACATCCATTCAAAAGATGGTATACTTTTCTCCGGCACTGTGGGCTTTCTACTCTTTATTTTGCTCTAAATGAAAGATCAATTATACTTCTATTTTATAGTTTCACTAACTTTCCTCCTTCTAATACATTCTGAAAAAATTCACTCCTTTACTAAAACAGTCTTAAGTCTGCAAATGAAATTTAAAGCCTAGGCAGCTAAGAGCACAGTATTAGACTCAAATCAACAGACTGGAGCTCTGGTCTGGCATACCTAGCCTCTGTAAGCCTTAGCTTCCTCATCTGTGACATGGGGTTAACAGTAAGTATCCACCTCAGAGGGTTGCTGGGAAGATTAAATGAACAAGCCTAGGAAGTGCTTAGCACAGCATCTGAACAGAATAAATGTTCAATAAACCTTGGCTTTGCCTCCCTGATGTTAGCTGGGGTAAAACAAAAGTCAATTTTTTTTTTTTTTTTTTTTTGAGATGGAGTCTCGCTCTGTCACCCAGACTAGAGTGCAGTGACACATCTCGGCTCACCGCAAGCTCCCCCTCCCAGGTTCACACCATTCTCCTGCCTCAGCCTCCTGAGTAGCTGGGACTACAGGCACTCACCACCACACCCAGCTAATCTTTTGTATGTTTTAGTAGAGGCGGGTTTCACCGTGTTAGCCAGGATGGTCTCGATCTCCTGACCTTGTGATCCGTTCACCTTGGCCTCCCAAAGTGCTGGGAGCCACCGCACCTGGCCAAAAAAAAAAAATTTTTTTTCTTTTTTTGGGACAGAGTTTCGCTCCTGTCACCCAGGCTGGAGCGCAATGGCGCAATCTTGGCTCACTGCAACCTCCGCCTCCCGGGTTCAAGCAATTCTCCTGCCTCAGTCTCCTGAGTAGCTAGGATTACAGGCATGCACCACCACACCCAGCTAATTTTGTATTTTTAGTAGAGATGGGGTTTCTCCATGTTGGTCAGGCTGGTCTCAAACTTCTGATCTCAGGTGATCCGCCCACCTCAGCCTCCCAAAGTGCTGGGATTACAGGCATGAGCCACTGCGCCTGGCCAAAAGACAAGAATTTAATGTCTCTGGTACTATGTTTCACCACAATGGTGAGAAACAGGGAAGGAAGAAGGAAGGAGAGAAAAACACAACTATTTAAACTTGTGGTACTCAAAATACGGTCAAAGGCACACTGGTCCGCAGATGGTTTGCTCCCAGTCTGCAGCAGATAAGTGCAAACACCACAATAAGGATTTAGAGATTTTTATAGCAAACTGAGTAATTTTATAGCTATCAAATCCAATTTTAAAAAGGGCTTATATTTTGCATGTCTTTTTTTCCTAGTAATTCATTTTTGTTATATTTTATAAAAGTATCTCTCAGTCTGAAGCAAAGTGAAGAAAAAAAACTGGTTTGAGAAGCACTGATTCAGTAAAAGCACTTTTTGAATGAATAACACCTACCACCACATTCATTCAATGCTAAGACATCTGGGGCAGTTTAGGACCTCATTACAGAATTAAATGATCCTGTAAACGCCCATAAACTTTCAAGGGTCCGCCAGGCCCTGTTCATGTAGAGACTGGTACTCCTGTTGAGACAGATTGATGTGCACTGTGAAAGTGACAGAACCTACTAGAAGAGGAGAGAAAACTCCCAGGGAATATCACACTAGTGTATTCTGGTACCTTGAGCAAATCAAGCATATCATATAACCTTCCATGGCTGTTTCTACCTGTCCCTAAGATGGCAACAGCATTTTAAAATATACTATTTTTTTTAAAGAAAAGGGAGAAGTGGAAGAAACTCTCCCCCATATCCTTTTGTTCATCCCATTCAAAGAAATAAACCAAATTAGTAATTTTTAAAAATCAGCAAGTAAATCCACACTCCCACCTACATTCTGCTGACCTAACCCTCCCTCCCTTTTGTTTCATAAATTAAACAAATAGCCTAGTCTTCACTGCAAATATGTCTTATAAGACAAGGGTTCTTTCTGAATAATTTCTTGGCAGCTGTGTCCTGCCCAGCCCTGCTCAGCAGATTCTGCTGCAATGCTTCAAGTGCTGCAGCTTTCTGGAAAGCACAGGCAGGATTTTGCTGATGGCATCTCAGCCTCACAGCCACTCCACAGTGAGAGGCAAGGACTGGCCCTTCTGTCCTCCAGAATAATTAAAGTGGTGCGTGCACCACTGCTGATCTTGTGATCACTGCAGACCAGCAGCTGTCAGAATCAAGGGCCTTAGTCCCAGCATGGCTGCCAGCAACCTGGGCTTGGGGTATACATTCAGCCTTTCCATATCTGAAGTGCAAGATGGAAGCTGAGCATCTGTGAAATGGAAAGATGTTTTAAAACATAGCAATACACACTGGTTCTTAGAACACTGCAGCAAAAGAAAATGCTAAGTTGCATGTTCTCACCCACAGGTGGGAACTAAACAATGAGATCGCTTGGACATAGGAAGAGGAACATCACACACCGGGTCCTATTGTGGGGAGGGGGTGGGGTGAGGGATAGCATTAGGAGATATACCTAATGTAAATGACGAGTTAATGAGTGCAGCACACCAACATGGCACATGTATACATATGTAACAAACCTGCATGTTGTGCACATGTACCCTAGAACTTAAAGTATAATTTAAAAAAAACAAAAAGAAGAATTAGGCATGACTTGCTGCCTAAGCTTGATACCCTGGAAAAAAAAAAAAGAAAATTGTAAGTCTAGGTCTTGTCAGTAGGGGATGTTGCCTGTCTTACCTCCCAGATTCTTTTCCCGGTCTCCACCAAACAAAGAAACAAAAAGAAGTAAAGCCAAGGGTTTCCCCTCCATGTAATCCCCTCTCTCAGTTCTACCGCAGATCATGGATTTTTAGTGAGACACCAACAACCTGGGCTCCAAAGTTTTGTAACTGAGAAGCCTGTTTGCCAACTGCCACATCAGGCTGCAGGCCTGCACACCTTTGGATCGAACATTCCAAAACAGAAATAAGAGATCACAAGGTGCTGTGGCAAGCAGATCAAAGTGGCACACTGGGTAAAGGGCTGCCACCTGAGAACAACAGACTGATCTACAGTAAAACATTCAATATCTGACAAGGCTTTAACCACCATTTAAATCACAACTACTCCAGTATCAAATAGTTCAGCAGATAAAAAGACATGCCCATTTCTGGTGCCTGCAACCAAGCAATTTATAGATGCCAGACTGAAGATGTCAATCTATGTTTCTCATCTCCAGAGTGCTGGGGCATCAGTGGATATCGGCAGGTTAAGAGACAGCTGGTTAAGGAGGGAGGGGACAACTCAACTCCAGTTCAAAGACACCAGAGCCTGGTCAATATCTGAAGTCTTCTATTAAAATGTCAGATAAATATTTTAGCCACAGGGCTTGTTCCAAAATAATCTTAGAGAACCATTCCAACTTCTTTCTTCTTTAAGATGGTAATTGATATTCTCTTGCTCACTATAGGATATAAGAAACCTCCTAGAAGACAAAAAAGCCTGTCATTTCCTGCTCGTTCAGAATGCATTCAGCATCCATTTATTTGCTTGTTCTGAAAGCTCTGCATTCAGGAGTAAGTGTGAATGGATAAATAAAAAGGCTGAAATCTTGTATCCCTGGCTCACATAAAAGCAGTTTTTCACATTTTCCCCAGACCCATTTTTATTCCAAAGTTACCATTTTTAATTCCATTCACAGAATACTTTAATGTAATTGCATACTTTGCCACCAGACCACAATGCCTACCTTTTCCCTTATCACGGACAGGCAGAAAAATTAAATCATTTCAATTTCTTACCACTGTGATCAGCATTAGGCTACCTAATTATAAACACGAATGAGGATGCCACATTAGCCTGCCTCTGTGAAGACACTATTTTTTTTTTTTTTTTACAGGTTTACTGGTTTTTTACCAACTCTAAGATTTATACTGGGTCAGGGTTTAATGACAAGGAACAGCAAATATGTTTATTAAGTAGGTGTGATGTAGACACCACTGTGTTCACATAGGGGACAAACCTTGGCACCACTTATTGTCCCTGAACCAGAACATGGCACAGTAAGATGTAATGTCTTTTCTACATGCAATTCAGTCACCACACCCAAATCTTGGCCTAAAATGTACCCAGTGTCCCAGGAAAGGATTTCTCTCCACTAACAGACTTTGGATATGGTGATTATCAGATTCATCACTCCTACTGAGCCCAGGAGCATTAACTATAGGTTGTTTTAAGTCCAGGATGGGCAGCTGTCATAAGCTGAGAAAGACCAAGATTCAAATATCCATTAAATCCCTCTAAAAACTCAAAAGAAAGGGTATCATGAACATCCTGTTCATTCTCTTAGGAACAAGAGGAATATAACAAAGGAGATCAATAAACACAAATGCTTAACTAAAAGCCTTCACACCATTAGATTCCACGGAATAGTCCCTTATATTTTTATATTATGTGAAAATATTTAGAAAGTAAAGACTTATTCCTTCAGGGTCCACAGTTCATCAGTTCAAAATCATCCAGTTTGGGCTAGATCACCATTTTGTGCAGAAGAGCCTACTCAGGCATATTAAGAACAGAAACAAGGTGGAAGACAGGGATGTTCTGCCTACTTAAACCATTTCTCAGAATCGTTACACAAATTATCAGTACACAAACAGATGCAACTCTCAAGAACTTCATCTCTTCCTTAGATTTGCTAAAGCAGGTCTGGTAATAATACTTTTTTTGGTAAACATACTTAGCAGTTTCAGTTTCAGAAACAGATGAAAATGACAACTGCATTTCTTTCAGTCTTAGAAGATACTGTTTACCCATTCAGACTGTACTTTCCCTTAACTGATTCAAGCTAAGGAAATTTTACTGCACTTTTTCTTCAATATTAATATTTTGCCAGTAATTCCTAAAGAACTATTAGCATACTAATCATTCTAGGCAAATCAGACCCAACAAACTGCCACAGGATTTCTGCAACCTGTTCCCAACCAACAACTTGCCAGTACTACAAACACCCAATTAGTGAGCAACTACTTTTCGTCTTTGCTGTTATATATAGCTGCATTTAAGGAGCAGAAGATGGAAAACTAAAAGATAGACTATAAAAATAATTCAGGTGATAAGGGGTTACAACACTATTGATTCATTTTTAAATTTTATTTATTTTTTGAGAGAGTCTCTCTCTGTCGGCCAGGCTGGAGTGCAGCAGTGCCATCTCAGCTCACTACAACCTCCACCTCTCGGGTCAAGTGATTCTCCTGTCTTAACCTCCCAAGTAGCTGGGATTACAGGTGTGCGCCAACATGTCCAGCTAATTTTTGTATTTTCAGTAGAGATGGGTTTCACCATGTTGACCAGGCTGATCTTGAACTCCTAACCTCAAGTGATCTGCCTGCCTCAGCCTCCCAAAGTGCTGGGATTACAGGTGTGGGTCACTGCACCCGGCCATTGATTCATTTTTATACTTACCAAAGCCAATTAGTTTCTTCTTACTATTACTATTTTACTATTTAAAAGGCAAACTAAAAGTGGTTTCAGCATATTCTACATTTCCAAGGACAGAAAAAGGAAGAAAATAATGAATATGTTATAGACACAATGCGTGGCAAGCAAAACAAGTTTTTAACAGTCAATTATTATCACACCTTTAGTCTTATATATGGTAGATCAATTTCCCTGACTCTAATTTTTTTAAGGTATTTTATCCTGTTTATCACTTCTTTTCCTCTTTACTCATATAGGACAGATTTCCATCTGGAGATTTAGGCAGATTATGAAGACCTTCAGAACAGAGTCTTTTTTTTAGGGGGGAGGGCAGTGGTAGAAGGAGCTGAATTTTCACTTAACTAAGATTAGAATTGGCTGCTAAGTCAATTCCAACAACATAATCTAGATTTCTATTTACTTTGTAAGGAAGCATTCAGAAAGTTTTGTCTTTTCCTATGCATGGAAGCCAATATACTATATTTGGAGGCTGTGGGGAAGACACGTCTATTAAGACTAGGGAAGAGGTGATATCTAAGGAAAGCTTAAGGGTCTTAGACTGAAATTAGGGCTTGGATGTTCCAGGACAAGTGAAGGCAGTGAGCAAAGATATAAGTTATAACAGAAAAAAGAATGGGTTGGGCACTTACATATATATACACACACAAGCAGTTCCTTCTACCTTGGAAAAATGCCAAAATTTAATGCCATCTATACTTACCTTAAAAACTACGCATTTAATACTTTAAGAAGCAGAGAGTTTCTAGTTGAAAAATGTCTCTAGATACACCTCTCAAATACATTACAGACTGTTAACATGTTTAGAAAAAGTAACTACTATTAAATTCTGAAATCAGAGATAAGTAGTCACCCTCATTTCCCAAAGGCTCAAAAGAGAATGATGAAGATGACATGAGAGACTTAGTTGGGACCTGCAGTACTGAACGACTAGCAATGGATATCTTATCCCAATACTGCCCATGGATGTGAAATGGAGTTAGATTTGAAGATGTTTCATTCTTTACAGTAACAGTTTTAAAATTTCTGGCACTATAAGTACAGTGGGTTGAAGTGTGTGTTCCACAAAAAGATATATCCAGGTCCCAACCTCTGGTCCTTGTAAATGTGACCTTACTTTGAAATAGGGTGTTTGCAAATGTAATTAAGGATCTCAAGAAGAGATTATCCTGGATTTAGGGTGGGTCCTAAATCCAATGACTGGTGTCCTTATGTGACATAAAAGGTAGACCTGACACACACAAGGAAGAACCCTGTGAAGATGGAGGAAGAGACTGAAGTTATGCTGCCGTAAGCCAAGGAATGTCAGGAGCCAGTCAGAAGCCAGAAGAGAAAGGAGTCTCCCCTAGAGCCTATGGAGAGAATGTGGTGCTGCCAATACCTTGATTTCAAAGTTCAGGATTCCAAAACTGTGACAGAATAAACTTCTGTTGTTTTAGGCCACCAAGTTTGTAGTACTTTGTTACAGCATCCCTAGGAATTTAATATAGTAAGTTTGGCAATTATTTATTATTGCTCTGCAATGGTCTAATGCCATTAAAAATATTTTTAATTATTAGGGATACATCATAATTATATTTATTCATGTTGTATACATGATACTTTGATACAAGCATACAATGTGTAATGATCAAATCGTCAACCAGGATATCCTTCACCTCAAGTGTTTATCATTTCTTTGTGTTAGAAACATTCCAATTCCACTCTTAGTTATTTTGAAAGTCTAATGCCATTTAAAAATATTATAGCCTAATGCTGAGAAACTGCACCTCCCATTTTCATGGCCAACTCAGGCTATTTCTGCATAGACTTCTTGAAATATACATGCAATCTAGTGAAAAAGCCCAGAATATAACTGAACTATGTAAATTTGCACTTTATTATTATATAATACATTATCCATGATACATTAGATCTGTTCAGATCACAGTAAAGATGTGCAATATGCCCTCAATATTTTTTTCTCCAAAGACAGAAGTGAGCAAGTGGATCTCTGTGAGAGGACACATACTCCCAAGCACTACAAAGTCATTTAGAAAAGATCCAGTACAGCTGTTTTAGCAGCATGTCCTGTTATCACTCTTCACCTCTATTACACAAATGTAATTCTTTATGACCATTTCCAAAAAATAAAATCAATAAACATTAAAAAAATTCTACTAGTATCATCCACACATATATTTTAGTGGCATTTCTTTAATATACTACCTCTGCTGGTCACAGCAATTTAAAAAAAAATGCATTCACAATGCACACAAACATTATTGATTATGACAAACAACGAAATGGTAACAACAAAAACCCATATTAATTTCAAGCTCCATTAGAAGCAGAAGGAAATATAATCAATGTTTACCAAATAGAAAAGGACAATGTATACATGGCAAAATGCCTTTAAGCTTATAAGTAATGCAAACAAGGGATAGTACAAAGTCCTGGACAGTATTTGTCAAAGAATGCATCAGCATTTCCTTTTTATGAACAGTACTTTAAGTGGCTTATAAATTGACATAATAATTTCACTCTGACTGATAGCACATGGAATTAGGGTGCATTCTCACCTCAAAAAAATGCACTGATTGAAAAACAGAAGTTCAATTACAAAAGTCCATCAGATTTATGGTATGTGAATCATATCTCAATTAAGCAATTAAAATAAATGAAAAAAAAGTCCATCAAATAGTATATGTGGCTTTTCTAAAGACAAATCACTGAAAATGTCCAAGTTTACTCTTCTTGGATAACCAACACGTTATGAGAAGAATTAAGAGGAGGATCACTCCGTGCCAGGAGTGCAAGCTGGCTTGGCTCTTACACTTGGTTACTAAACAAGAAGTCAGGGAAGGATATGTGTACAGAAGTTTAAGCACAGGTCAACTGAACCACACAATACAATTTAAAACCTCCAATCCCTGTTGATTGAAAACAGAGTTTCCCCAGATTAGGCCAAAGCTAAATCTTCTCCTTTAAGCTTTTGCTGGTAAGAAGATGAAGTCAACAGAGAACTTACTTCAAAACTAGTAAGCCTTAAACTTACTTCGGGTCTAGATGATCAATTCCTAATTAATCAAAAGTTATCTTGGACTGACCATTTTGCATTTTTGAAGCTATTCTGGAACAGCACAACGAAGAGGTGAGTTGTCTTTTGTTTTTGAGACAGGGTCTTGCTCTGTCATCCAGACTTAAGTACAGTGGTGCACACAGGAAGGACTCACTGCAGCCTCAACCTCAACCTCCTGGACTCAAGTGATGTTCCCACCTCAGCCTACCCCTGTAGCTGGGACTACAGGCGTGCGCCAGCATACCCCGATAAATTTTTATCTTTATAGAGACAGAGTGACATAGTTTGAATACATGTCCCTGCCAAATCTCATGTTGAACTGTAATCCCCAATGTTGGGGGTGGGGCCTGGTGGGAGGTGACTGGATCATGGGAGCAGATTTCTCATGAATGGTTTAATACCATCCTCTTGGTGCTGTCCTCATGACAGTGAGTTCTTATAAGATCTGGTGTTTGAAAGTGTGTGGCACCCACTGCACCCCCGCCAACCCCATCCAACTCTTTCTAGCTCCTGCTTTTACCATGTGACGTGCAAGCTCCCACTTCACCTTTTGCCATGAGTAAAAGTTCCCTGAGGCCTCCCCAGAAGCAGATGCTGGTGCTATGCTTCTTGTACAGCTTGCAGAACCATGAGCCAATTCAACCTCTTTTCTTTATATATTACCCAGTCTCAGGTATGTCTTTATAGCAATGCAAGAATGGCCAAATACAGGGGGTATCACTATGTTGCCCAAGCTGGTCTTGAACTCCTAGGCTCAAACAATCCTCCCACCTCAGCCTCCTACCATGCTGGGATTAGAGGCATGAACTACTGTGCCTGGCCAAGAGGTGAACTTTTGAAAAGGAAGCATCCTTAATCTCAAAGTTCAAAGATTTCTCAGTGGTACAGGACCAAAGCTCTGGTGCGCTCTTTGCAAATTAAGAAATTCTCTTTGATGTAACTAAGCATATATTGTCAGAAAACCATCTAATGGCAGTGTTGAAGGAGGGTATTCTTGATTAAGTACAAGGTTACATGAGATGATCATTACGAGTCAATACATTTACAAACCTGTCAATACCTTAAGGTAAAAAAAATGGAGTTTCACATCACTGGAAATGCATGAAGTGCATCACAAAATGCTGTTGAGTATTCCAAATATCTACTCTAAGAATATCAAAGAAGGCCGGGCGCGGTGGCTCAAGCCTGTAATCCCAGCACTTTGGGAGGCCGAGACGGGCGGATCACGAGGTCAGGAGATCGAGATCATCCTGGCTAACACAGTGAAACCCCGTCTCTACTAAAAAATACAAAAAACTAGCCGGGCGAGGTGGTGGGCGCCTGTAGTCCCAGCTACTCGGGAGGCTGAGGCAGGAGAATGGCGCGAACCAGGGAGGCAGAGCTTGCAGTGAGCTGAGATCTGACCACTGCACTCCAGCCTGGGCGACAGACCGAGACTCCGTCTCAAAAAAAAAAAAAAAAAAAAAAAAAAAGAATATCAAAGAAAATGTAAAAAACACTTTGTTTTTCAAACAAACAATTTCTTTGGTATTTTCAACATTAAAAACAAACAAAAACCCTTTCAGCAGGTGCCATTTCTTTCCACATTATTAGGAATACTCCCAAAATATATGGTGATTATTCATCTCTGTTATACGTATTTGTTAACAGAGAGCCTCAAGCAATTGTATGGGGGAGGGGGGCTAAAACTTAAAAAAAAGTTTAAAAAGTATACATGCCATTTTAAGATTACATGGAAATGAGAAGGCAATTATAAGTTGACAGGCAAATACGATTTAGCATATAAAACTGGAAAAACTGGATTTTCATACTTTGGGAACATAGCAGCAATAGGAAAAATATCTATAGTTCTTCAACTCTCAACTCAAAGTACAGTTTTAGGTTTCTGAATTCAAATAAATGCAGTAGAAATGTGGCCATTAGATGGACTAAAATGGTTCTTAGGAAGGGTACTGGGGTAAAGAGTGTTAATTCAAATTCAGCCCAAATAATATTGCCCATTTCTACCAGAATTTGCCTCTGCAGGAGGCATCCTTTCATTTTCAGGTAAATCAATGATTAAAAAAAATAAAATGGTGCCCCACTGTCCCTTCACTAATGCAAATGCAGTGTTCCAATTCCTCAAAAACTAAACAGACTGTGAGTTTTTTCCTTAACAATTTTATGTCAGTTTCTGATTAGATTAAAACAGCTATCGATTGCTAGTGGCATGTTTGGTTAAATGAGACTGGAGTGCTCTATTAGACTATTTCCTGGTGCCACTAATGCAGCCAAACACTTCTTGGAAATCATTGAGTAGGTTTCAGTAAATAGTACTCTAAGTTTTCCCCAGCTCTTTGCCAACCAATACAAGCAAGATGTAAAAAAGAAATGTGGAAGACGAATAGTAAAATTATTTGAGATCCAGCAAAGAAAGCGAAAGAAACTTCAGACTAATGTCTCTGAGCCTTGGATTAAACCCAAGGAAAGAAGAGAAATCTGTTCTCCTAATTATAATAATCTAAAAAGTGCAGGTTGGAATTGCTTTCTTAAATTCAGCTACACAGAGAGCTCTGAAAATAACCCAATGTTTTCCACTATACCTCCAAAGCTGAATCTACTGTTCTCTTAATATCTGAGGAAGAAGAAAATTAACAAAGAAAACTGAAATTCCTTAATCAGCTGGTTAATAAAGGGCCAGGGTCTTCAGCCTGGGTTATATGGTCTGGGTTCCACCTGCACTTGGCAGCCCTTACCTGAATGTCGGTGTCCTTCACGGGCTCAAGAGGCTCAAAGGTGGTGGCTGCACTCAGACTCTCCAATCGCTGGGAGATGTGGGATATGTCAAGTCCCCGAGACCCAAGGAGAACTGACCTATGTGAGGATATACAATAGGGAGATATAAGTAAGGGGAAAAGTAGGATTAGGACATCTAATATGCTTCATCAAATACTGGAGAGTATTTTTCATTCAAAACTTCCTATATACCGTCCAGACACTTTTACATAGTTGTTTTATATCTTTCCATAGAAATCACATGGAATAAGAGCCATAACATTGTACTTTGTAGTAACAGATTCAAATTCTAAGCATGCCTAAATTTGAGAACCTTGTCTAGAATAAAACGATACTACTATCATAGGCTAGACTGCTCCAAACATGTCATAGTAAAGAAACCCATGAGGTACATGCTATCAGTCATCCCCATTTTATGGATGAGAGAACTAAGGTATAAAGAGTTTAACCAGCTTGCCCAGAGTCACAGAGTCAGGAAGTGGCAGAGGCAGGTCTTGTAGTTCTGCAGTACAACTCTTTTTTTTTTTTTTTGAGACAGAGTCTCACTCTGTCGTCCAGACTGGAGTGCAGTGGCAGGATCTCGGCTCACTGCAACCTCCACCTCCCAGGTTCATGTGATTCTCCTGCCTCAGCCTCCTGGGTTGTATAGCACAACTCTTAACCACGATCCTACACTTACAGCCTCCGTAGATGGATATAGTGAACTACAACATTGTAGACGTTTCAGGAGTAACCTAGTATAAACGTCATTCATGAGCTAAGGAAACTAAAGGTTCAAGGTGATCAATGATTTGCCCAGGAGCAATCAAACCAGAATTCAAGGTCAGTTCTCCATGGCTTCCCTTCAAAAGCCAAACACCATCTTCAGCACATCTGCAGGTTCCCTCTCTGCTGCCCAGTCTAATAATATAGAAGGCTGTTATCTGACCAGTAAATGCTTTTGAAGAGAAATGGGAATAATATAGTCAGCTTTATTTCTACTCACCTGGAGCAAGGTAACGATGTAAGGGTTGTTTTTTTAAAGAAAAGATTGCACTAATATCTAGAACACCCTCTGGAAGAAAGAAACTTAGGGGAAATCCATTTATTTTATTTTATTTTATTTTATTTTATTTTATTTTATTTTATTTACAGACAGGGTCTTGCTCTGTTGCCCAGGCTGGTCTCAAACTCCCGGCCAAGCGATCCTCCTGCCTCAGCCTCCAAAAGTGCTGGGATTACAGGCGTGAACCACCACATCCAGTCCATTAATTTGTAGACTGTTACTGGATTATAAATTAGTACTGAAAACTTTCACTGATAACATTTGTGTTCACTTTGAGTAATTTAATAGTCGGTATACCTACAGGTATAACACCTAAAAGTTTCAATCCTGAACTAACAGACTTATTGGAGAAGAGAAAGAATTTCACATATGTAGTTCTAATCCAATAAATACTAAAGCAACAGATTACATTTACCCAGAGGTTCCTTCCTATAGATTTTTGTCTCTTCCAGGTCAACTATGATGTCATTCCCAGGGCTTTCCCTCTAGGTTGCCATATATTTCCTCTCTCCTCTAATAATCCTAAATAGTTAACTCTGTATAAGAGTGTGTCTCCCTTATCAAAAGAAGACATTTATGCAGTCAACAAACATATGAAAAAAAGCTCAATATCACCGATCATTAGAGAAATGCAAATCAAAACCACAATGAGATACCATCTCACGCCAGTCAGAATGGCGATTACTAAAAAAGTCAGGAAACAATAGTTGTTGGCAAAGCTGTGGAGAAACAGGAATGTTTTTAAACTATTGGTGGGAGTGTAAATTAGTTCAACCATTGTGGAAGACAGTGTAGCAATTCCTCAGTGATCTAGAAACAGAAATACCATCTGACCCACCAATCCCACTACTGAGTATACACCCAAAAGATTAGAAATCATTCTACTATAAAGACACAAGCACACATATGTTTACTGCAGCACTATTTACAATATCAAAGACTTGGAACAATCCAAATGTCCATCAATGATAGACTGGTAAAAGAAAATGTGGCACATATACACCATGGAATACTATACAGCCATCAAAAAGAATGAGTTCATGTCCTTTGCAGGGACCTGGATGAAGCTGGAAGCCATCATTCTCAGCAAACTAACACAGGGACACATAACCAAACACTGCATGTTCTCACTCAGAAGTGGGAGTTGAACAATGAGAACACATGGACACAGGGAGGGAAACAACACACATTGGAGCCTGTCAGGGGGTGAGGGACAAGGAGAGGGAGAGCATTAGGACAAATACCAAATTCATGTGGGCCTTAAAACCTAGATGACGGGTTGATAAGTGTGGCAAACCACCACAGCACATGTATATCTATGTAACAAACCTGGACATTCTGCACATGTATCCCGGAACTTAAAGTAAAATTTTTAAAAATTAAAAAAAAAAAAAAAGAAAAAAAAGAGTGGGTCTCAACCCTGGTTGCACATTAGAATCACCTAGTTTCAGAAGTAACCTAGTCCAAACTTTCCTCCCAACGACTATGATCAGTTGTGATTAATATTGGACTCAAACTCCCGGGCTCAAGAGATCCTCCTGTCTTGGCCTCCCAAGTAGCAGGAACTAAGGATGCTTGCCACTGCACCCAGCTTTACAATTTATCATTTAAAGTATACTATTTGGTTATTTATTTTTGAGACAGAGTCTTGCTCTGTTGCCCAGGATGGAGTGCAGTAGCGCAATCTCAGCTCTCTGCAACCCCCAGTTCCCAGTTCAAGCAATTCTTGTGCCTCAGCCTCTCCAGTACCTGGCACTACAGGTGCATGCCACCACACTCAGCTAATTTTTGTATTTTTACTAGAGACGGGGTTTCCCCATGTTGGCCAAGCTAGACTTGAACTCCTGGCTCAATTGATCCACCCACCTTGGCCTCCCAAAGGGCTGGGATTACAGGTGTGAGCCACCATGCCTGGCCTACAATTCAGTGATTTTTATGTATTCATAAAATTGTACAACCATCACTACAATCAGTTTTAGAATATTTTCATCACCCCAAAAAGCAACCCCTGACCAATAGGTGGTGATTCCCCATTCCCCCTCAAACCTCCCCCATCCCTTGGCAACTACTAATCTACTTTCTGTCTCTATATATTTGCCTATTCTGGACGTTGCTCATAAATGCAATCACAATATACAGTCTTTCTAACTGGCTTCTTTCATTTAACATAATGCTTTCAAGGTTCATTCATGTCGAAACATGTATTAGTACTTCATTCCTTTTTATTGCCAAATAGTATTCCATTGCATGGACATACCACATTTTATGTATCCATTCATCAGTGGATGGGCATTTGGATTATTTCCACTTTTGGCTATCATTTTTAAAAGTTGCCATGAACATTCCTGCACAAGTTTTTGTGTGAGTATACATTTCCATTTCTCTTAGGTATATACCTAGGAGCAGAATTGCTGGGTCATATAACCCTATGCTTAATCTTTTGAGGAAATGCCAGACTGTTTTCCAAAGCAACTATACCATTTTACATTCCCACCAGCAATGTATAAAGATTCCAATTTTTCCCACATCCTCACCAACACTTGTTACTATCTTTTTTATTACAGCCATTGTAGTGGCCCACCCATTTAAAGCTATTATAGAAAAAAATTAAAAACACAAAATTTTGGGAGCCTCCAGCTATCAGAGAATGTAGAGAAATGTCTGGATATCCAGGCAGAAGTCGGCTACAGGGGCAGAGTCCTCATGGAGAATCTACTAAGCAGTGTGGAGGGGAAATGTGGGGTTGCAGCCCCCACAAAAAGTCCCCACTGGAGCACTGCCTAGTGGAGTTGTGAGAAAAAAGTCACCATCCTCCAGAACTCAGAATGGTAGACCCACTGACGGCTGGCACCATGTGCCTAGAAAAGCCATAGGCACTCAACACTAGCCATGAAAGCAACCAAGGGGGCTGTACTCTGTAGAGCCAAAGAAGCATAGATGCCCAAGGTCTTGGGAGCCTATGCATTGCATCAGTGTGCTTGGATGTGAGACATGGAGTCAAATAAAATTATTTTGGAGCTTTAAAATTTAACGACTGCATTTCCGGGGTTTTGGACTTACATGGGGTCTGTAGCCCCTTTGTTTTGGCCAATTTCTTCCTGTTGGAATGGGAACATCTGCCCAATGCCTGTACCACCACTGTATCTTGGAGGTAACTAACTTGTTTTTGGTTTTACAGGCTCATAGGCAAAGAGACATGCCTTGTCTCAGATGAGACTTTGGACTTGGTTTTGAGTTAATGCTAGAATGAGTTAAGACATTGGGGGTCTGTTTGGAAGCCATGACTGTGCTTTGAAATGTGACAAGGACATGAGATTTGGGAGGGGGTAGATGTGAAATGATATGGTTTGGCTCTGTGTCCCCACTCAAATCTCATGTCGAACTGTAATCCTCAACGCTGGAGGGGGCACCCAGTGGGAGATGACTGGACCATGGGAGCAGACTTCCCCTTTGCTGTTCGCATGACAGTGAGTTCCCGTAAGATTTGGTTGTTAAAGAGTATGTAGCATTTTCCCCTTCACCCTCTATCCTGCTCCACCATGTGAAGATGTGCCTGTTTCCCCTTCATCTTCTGCCATGATTATAAGCTTCCTGAGACCTCCCCAGCCAGGCTTCCTGTATACCCTGTGAAAATGTGAATCAATTAAACTTCTTTTCTTCATAAAAAAAAAAAAATTAAAATAGTAAACCTCCTTATACCCATCACCCAGCCCCAACAATTTGCATGTCGTAGTCAACCCTGTTTCATCTACATCCCTATCTATTTCTCTCTAACAACAAATATGCTTATTTTGAAGCATATCCAAGATATTGCCTAATTTTTTCACAACTTTTAAATTTGTGTTTGTTTAAATGAAATCCAAATAAGGTCTCTACTTGTGGATGATTAATATGCCTCCTAAATCTCTTTTCATCAACACGTTGCCCCTCCATCTCATTTTTTTTTCTTATAATCTCTTTGTTGAAGACTCTGGATTATTTATCTTGTAAAGCGGTGTTACTCAAGCTTTAAATGTACATGTGATGATAAAGGTACAGAGCAGAAAAAAAAGTGTATATGAATCACCTGGAAACCTTGTTAAAAATGTAGATTCTGATTTAATAGGTCTGGGATGGGGCCTGAGAGTCTCCATTTCTAAAAAGCTCATGGTTGATGCCGATGCTGTTGATCCACTGACTACACTCACAGTAGCAAGTCTATAGTTTCCCACAGAAAACGTTTTACTGATGGAATCCCCATGATATCATTTAACATGCTCCTTTGTCCTCTGTATTTCCTGCAAATTCAAAGCTCCAAGGGTTTGATTAGATTGAGGTACCACTATTTTTATGGCTAGATTACTATATACTTTACATCAAGAGGTATTTAATATCTGGTTATGTCCGCCTGAAATATTTGCAGTCTTGATGATGATTGCTTAGATCCATTTACTCCTCAGTGGTTGCAAAATGGTGGTATCCTAATTCCATCTTTATTAGCTAGAACACTTCCATTCCAAGAAACTCTAAAATCAACTATGTAATTACCCTGAATAATGAGTTGGTTCTTTAGTACTCTCCAAAGGCAATCAATGAGTTTTGTTTTAGTATATAAACTCATAAATTTTAAACATATTTGATATGTTTCAATCCAATGCAATTATTATCCTAATCGATGATCAAATCATCTCATCTTTGGCCAGTAGAAGCCTCTTCAACTTGGTTTCTGGGTCCTTTTGACATGACTGTCCTAGCATCACTTGTTGAAAAGACTGTTCTTTTCACACTGAATGGTTTAAGTACCCTTGTTGAAAATCAGCTGATCACAGACACATGGGTTTATCTGGATTAATAATTCCATTCCATCAATCTACATGTCTGTCCTTAGGCCAGTACCATAGTCTTAATTACTGTGACTCTGTAGTAAATTTTGAAATTGCAAGTGTGATTCTTCCAACTTTCTTCTGCTTTTTAAAGATTGTTTTGGCTATTCTAGGTCTCTTGCATCTCCATATGGATTTCAGAATCAACTAGTCACTTTCTGCAAAAAATCCCAGCTGGGATTTTGATAGAGACTGTGTTGAATCTGTACACCAATTTAGGGAATATTAATATCTTACTATTAAGTCTTCTGATCCATGAACATGGGATGTCTTTCACCTGTTTTTTTATACAAATACTAGAGTACTAAACACTTTTCTCTACCCTGCATTTTTTACTTAATAGGTCCTGGAATCACTCCATGTTACTGTATACTCTCATTCCTTTGTACTACTGAAGAGTACTCCACTACATAGACATACATTATTCCACTAGTCACCTACTGATGGACATTTGTTTTCAATTTTTGCTATTACAAATAATGCTGTAATGAATATCCTTGTGCACAGGGTTTTCTTGGGTGTTTTTTGCCAGTATATCTTTGGGACAAAACCCTAGAAGTGGAATTGCTGGGTCAATTTTGCTAGCTATGTCTAAATTCTGTCCCATGGTGCTGTACTCTACCAGACACATAAGAATGTATCCAGTGCCAAAATAATTTTAACGTATACCAGGATTTTGAGAACCTCAGAATTTAAAAATTAGCTACTAGAATTGTTAGAAAAGAAAGGTCATTTAAGTGGTGGACACCTGTAGAAACTGTTCAGTGTGTGGCTTATGCAGTATATGGTTTATATGATGCATATGCAGGGAGAGAAAGGACTGATGAAGGAGACAGGGAATCTAGGGTAGGGATGGCTTTATAAATAAAGCCTGTACTAGAAACTTTCAGTCTGTAAGGGTGGAAAAATCCTTAGAAGGTTCCCTGCCTTCTAACTGCTTCAATTTCCAAAAGCCAGGCAGTCCCCCATGAGCAGAAAGTCACAGAAGCTGGAGTCTCCTTCCAGTTCCAGGAGAGTAAAAGGACAAGGACTGTTCCCAGCATACATGGGAAGCACATAAAACGTCAGAAGGCCTGGGTTCAAGTCTCACCTGTCACTTACTGAAAATCTTGGATATATCACCTTTCCAAGCCTCAGTTTCTTCCTCTGTTAAATGTGGGGAAAAATGCCTATCCTACCTCTCAGGCACTGCAGACCAGTCAGGACAGTGCCTATGACAATCCTTCAGAAACTGAAAAGTACCATACAAATATGAGGAATTCTTACTAAGTTGGATTTGAAATTCCAGCCTGGCCACTCACGATTGACTTTCCTCAAGTTTAAAACACACATAACACTTTCATAGGGTTATTTTTAAAAGAAATTACATAATGCGTATAAAGTGTGTGGCACAGCGCCTGACAAACAGTAAGAGCTTAAACAACAGCTTATAGTATTACCACAAGGAGAGTTATAATGTGCTGTAAAACTTTGGGAAAATAAATGTTTATATATGCTTTGCATGAACATGGAGAAGTATGTGAACAAATAAGCAAATTAATAACATTGGTTACGTTGGATGACAAAGTTAGGGAGAAAGACTGACTACTGGCTTTTCCTTTATACACCTCTAGGTTGTCTGATTTCAGAGTTTGAATGGAAAAATCTAGTGCAGCATATTTGATGAGAAAAGAGAGGTATGCAATTGATGATGGGCACCCTCTGACCTCCTGGGCTCATGCAATCCTCCTACATCAGCCTCTCAAGTAGCTGGGACTACAGGTGCATGTCACCATGCTCAGCTAATTTTCTGTAGATGGGTTTTGCCATGTTGTCCAGGCTGGTCTTGAACTCCTGAGTTCAAGCGATTCACCTGCCTCAGCCTCCCAAAGTGTTGGGGTCACAGGCATGAGCCACGGCACCAAGCTCAATATTCTGTTTCAGTTGATCAATGTGCATATGAGTATTCATTCATTTTATTATGTATACCAGAGTCAGCAAACTTTTTCTGTAAACAGCATATAGTAAACATTTCAGGCTTTGCAGGGGACATGATCTCTGTCAAAACTACTCAACTCTCATACTGTAGCACAAAAGCAGCACAGACAATACAAATAAGCCTGGCTGTGTTCCAATAAAACTTTAAGGCTGGATGTAGCTCATGGGCTGCAAACCCAGATTTACATCTTTATATATGTTAGGCATACTCTTCTTTATGTGTGAAAGAATTGAACAATTTTAAAAGATCAAACACACACATAAAAAAAGTTACCAAAGCTATTCTCTAAAACAAAATATTCAACACAATGTATTTGGACAAATAAATAAATTTGGCACATAATATTTCAATCTTAAATCTATAATCTAAAATCTTAAAGACAGAATTTTCTTTCAAAACTTATTTCATGTAAGAAAATTTTTCCTACTCAGTTTTCTCTTCTGCCCTCATACTGTATGTACTAAAATATTCACACCACACTTTATGTCTCTGCCTATCAAGAAGATGGATAAATACAGTCATCAGCCCTTTGGTTTCTTTTTAAGCACCTGCCCCACCCTATACCCATTCTTTCAACATTCCAACTTCCTCCTCCCTAAAATAATGAATTTGAGGTAGAAAGAGATGAAAAAGAATGGAAATTTACAAGAAAAAGAGCATGACCGATAATTGTTACCAAGAAAACATTTTCCCTTTTTGCTCTTAATAGGTTGTAAAGCTGATGCAATTAAATTATAACTATAGCAACTCAGCTGGCATCATGGGCCTTTCGCTTCAGCAGCATTTTTGCATACAGCACAAAGCCTGCATGCTCAAGACTGGGGGTAACCGTAGGCAGCCAGGAGAAGCAGGTAAGGAGCCTACAGGGAAGGCAAGTTAGCAGAAGTGTCTAAAGGCTGGTTGGGCTGTGAGAAAGCAGTGTAGGGAAGCAGTTGGCTGCACTTAGCTGCAAGGCTGCAGGGTGAAAAATCCCTGCCAGGGTTCCTCTGACTTGCCTTTACCAATGCCAACAGAACCAAAACCAACTAGTTATTTTAGAAAATAACATTTTGGGGAGGCCTACAGAAGAATTTCCACAACATCCTTACTGACTCGACAGAGCAGCCAAAACATTCAGCTCTCAAGAACAAGAATGTAGCCCACTCCTACATAATACTCCCGTGACATCTGTTAAATGCTTAGAGCAGACAATGTCCCACGTTAACACCAGCACTTAGTTCTTTCTCAAGTTCAAGGAATGAAGACTGAGGAAATGACTGACAATTTCCCATATTTCCTGCACAGAATTTCAGTGTCTTTCCAGACCCATCAAAGGCACAAGTAGCAGCACCCTCTCCATCCTCCCATGCCCTTCCATCACGATCAGAGGAGTATGGGCTCTGGAGTCAACCTCACTAGGTATGAATCCTTACTTTACCACTCGCCAGCTGTGTGATCTGGAAGTTACTTGCCTTCTCTGAGCCTTTGTTGCTCAACTGTAATGTGGAGATTGTAGCCTAATGATGGTTGTGAAAATTAAGCAAAATCTTAAGTCTAGCCAAGCTTGTAACACACAGTAAATAATCAGTAAATCACATCTCTTAAGGAAAGCAGCATAGTTTTTTTCTGCCCCACTCCCCACATTATAAGTTCCATGAGAGCAAGAACCATGTCTAATTCATGGTTGTCGCCCCAGAGATAGTCCAGACCTGGCACAGCGTGGATCCTAAACACATGTTTGTGGAATCAACAGCCCAACTGATGCTGTGTGGCAGCAGTGGCTGCCAGCCCAGTCAGTCAGCACTTTTCCCCAGCTGCACTCTCTTGGGGCTCACCCACTCTCCTGTTCTACAATCAGCTGGGGGCACTGTATTTCCAAGGCCTTTCAGAAGCAGCCTCCCGGGTCAGTGACAACAAGCAGACAGAATCACTCCTCACTTGGATGGTTTCACATCACTAACTGCTCATCAATTTCTTCCAAATGCTCTTTTTTTTGAGACGGAGTCTTGCTCTGTCACCCAGGCTGGAGTGCAGTGGCCAGATCTCAGCTCACTGCAAGCTCTGCTTCCCGGGTTCACGCCATTCTCCTGCCTCAGCCTCCTGAGTAGTTGGGAGTACAGGCACCCGCCACCTCGCCCAGCTAGTTTTTTTGTATTTTTTAGTAGAGACGGGGTTTCACTGTGTTAGCCAGGATGGTCTTGATCTCCTGACCTCGTGATCCGCCCGTCTCGGCCTCCCAAAGTGCTGGGATTACAGGCTTGAGCCACCGCGCCCGGCCCCCAAATGCTCTTAAAACCTGTCCTCATCACTGAGTGCTCTCTGGCTTTGAAGGTAACTTATCTGTGGGGCCAATATGTATTAACGTAACAGAAGCCATTTATGACCCAACGGTCATTGACCCCAAGCAGGAACTACTGTGACCAGATTCAGCATGACAGAACTCTTTTACCCCCTCCCACCTTGTGATCATCTCTCCCTGTGATATCAGCTCATCATCTCTCCCTGTGATATCAGACAGGCTAGAAAACCTGAGAAGCAGGGAAACAAACCAAGGCTGCTGTCCTTTTATAAAACCTTTCTGAGTTCCCAAGAATCTGGCTAGTGGCTGTCATTCACAGATTGGATCTGAATTCAAGGCAGGAAAGACAAAACAGATCCTGCCCCCAAGCCACCCAGTACTAAAGGGGCCTCCCTACCAGTACTCACGCCTTGACATCTGCCGTCTCCTGGGACGTGCGTGTGAGGGTACGGGAACGCAGGCGCTCGCCCGCCTGCTGGATCTCCTGTAAGTTCCGCTCCACATGGGGAAGCTCTGAGATGCCCTCAGTCTCAGCAGCAAGCTGTTCAGCTTGCTGAAGGAGCTCACCAAACCCCTCAGTATCCATTGGAGATGCAGATCCTAGATGGGAGAAAAAATGAAAAGATCTAAATCAAGGGAAAGACAGGTTTCAAACACTGCCTGAATCTGTTACAAGCTTAACAAAACAGCAGAACTTTTTGTAAACAGACGAGGACACAGCTCATCAACAAGCAGGATTTGTTCCTGAACATAGCCCAAGAACAGGCCTGACAGAGAAAATGAGTCAGGCTGTGAAAAAACAGATCATTTCTGCGCATATTGACAGCCCGAAGATTGATTTCTGCCATCAGAACAAATGCATGGATATCAAGTCACGGACCAGAATTCCTGCCTCCTTCCACAGACTCAAAGCAGATAAGGAAATGGAAACCACTGTGGCAACCTCTAGGAGGCTTAAAGAACAGTCACCTTATACCTCTTATTCTCCACCCATCTTAGAAAAACACTACCACCCCAAAAGCACCAGGCAATTTGTAAGACCTTATCTCAAATGATCCTCACAACCACCCTGTGAGGCTCCTGAGTAGAAAGAACAAATTCCAGTCCACAGAGGCTGAGTTACATGCCGAGAATACTCTCTACTGTGATTTGGTTGAACCAAGACCAGGAAAACAGGCAATCTTCGGACTAACCACCACTAACTCTCCCTCTCTCCCCTACTGTTATTCTAATACACCTGCTCCTTCACTAACATAGAATAAATTCTTTTTTCTTTTCTTTTTTTTTTATACTCAAGTCCAGGTCTCCAATCATACATTCTCTATCTTACAAGGTTACTGAGAGCACAGATCTGTGCCTGCTTGTTATATACGACATTCAGGACATTAGATTTGTTACTGTACCTGCTACTTTGAGAAATGCCAAGAGTACAGAATATATAATGCACTATTCTTATATAAGGTTCTTGACCAAGAGAATGTTTTTAACTCCTACCACTAATTAAATCAACAGAAGATAAAAAGTAGCACCATGGTAAGAAAATTGGCTGGGCACGGTGGCCCACGCCTATAATCCCAGCACTCTGGGAGACCTAGGCGGGTAGACTGCCTGAGGTCAGGAGTTAGAGACCAGCCTGGCCAACATGGCGAAACCCCCATCTCTACTAAAAATACAAAAATTAGCTGGGTGTGGTGGCACACACCTATAATCCCAGCTACTTGGGAAGCTGAGGCAGGAGAATCACTTCTGGGGCGGGGTGGAAGGTTGCAGTAAGCCGAGATCACACCACTGCATTCCAGCCTGGGCAATAGAGTGAGACTGTCTTGGAAAAAAAAAAAAAAAAAAAATTACATTGCTAAAAGGTTAATAAGAAAATTTTTTGTTAAAAAAATTACTTGTACAATAGCTCTTGTTATACTTTTTTCCTTTTTTTGGGAGACAGAGTCTCGCTCTGTCAGCCAGCCTGTAGTGCAGCAGTGCGATCTTGACTCATGGCAAGCTCCACCTTCCAGATTCAAGCAATTCTCATGCCTCAGCCTCCCAAGTAGCTGGGATTACAGTGTGCACCACCACACCCAACTGGGGTGACACTACCAGCTTTTTTGTATTTTTAGTAGAGACGGGTTTTGTCATGTTGGCGAATAATTATATGTCAGCTATGAAGCACAAGTTAATTGTCAAAAGGACACTGTTACTACCATAAATCCATTAAGAACTTTTAAAAATGAGCATTAAAGGACATTAACTTTAAAGGCAAGGGAACAAGGGTAAAACAAAAATAGCTCAGCTGGAGTAAACATAAAGCCACTTCGGTATTCTTTATGAAGTTCCAAGCTGACTTTAATCTTCAACAAAAATTAACGTACAAAGTAACTCTTAACCTCAAGTTTCTAAACAAACACTGTAATTTTTTTGACCCAATATAATCAGGCTGTAATTTGCAATCTTTTTTTGTGAGAAAATGGGGATGGGAGAATTAGGAAGGTATCCTCAGGGAGAGAGGAAGAAACACAAGAATTTTGAGGAGAGGGGCATTTTTAAACAACTACTCCGCCCTGACAGAGAAATGTGTTTTCTCAGGAATGTTCAAGGCCAATGACATTCTACTAATTACACAAAACCATGGTCATTCACCAGAAAGGGAAAAGAAAAGCAAAGCATTCCCTTCTCCGATCCCCGCCCCCCGCCGCCCATTATTTTTACTCTAAGATAAAAATAATTTTTCTAACAGAGTCAAGGAAAAGAAAACACTTTTTTCTTTCATGAGGAAAACTTTGGAAATCCCTAAATAAAGAACCAAATGAAACAAAACTTTTCCATGATTAAAAAAGAAGACAAAGAAAGATAAAGGAAGAAAGAAATACATCTAATATTTTATTCCTATGTCAGACAAAGGAAATGCTCAGCTTCTCAAATGACCAGCCCACCCCAAAGATTTTGAGCAATGAATTTGGTATAAGTAATTAATACAAAATCAGTCATTTACTTTAACATGGTCTAATAAAGGTTTTTTTAAGTTAATTATATATAATGGTTTTCACAATGGTAAAATAAAGGTTGAATCTCTGAACAACATCCTAAACGTAATATCCCAAAACTGGGCTCTAACTTTTCATCCACAAAACCTGCCCCTTGGCCTTCTCAGTGTGTGAAGACTTCATTATTCAGTTGTTTGGACCAACCCATGATGGCCCATAACTCATATCCTACATCCAATCAACCAACAAAGCCCTTCAAATCTACCTTCAAAATACATCCAGAATCTGCCTGTCCTCGCCATCTCTACCTAGCCACCTCCCCACATCCAAGCTGCCTCCCTAGACTCTCTCAGCAGTCTCCCTCCCAAACCTCCCAGCTTCAGCCCTTGCCTCCCACAGTCTATTCTGTCTATAGCAACCCAGCAACCACTGATCCTTTTACAGTCAGATCACATGCCTCCTGCTTAAACCTCTTGTACAGAAAGAAACCCTACAAAAGGGGCCCCACCTCCCCTCATCACTCAGACTCATCTCCAGCCCTATCTCCACTCCTTTCATGGGTGCCAGCCACTCTGCGGCCTCTTTGCTGGTCCCCAACGGATCAGGCACACTCCTGCCTTACAGCCTTTGCACTCTGTGTTTCCTCTACTGGAATGTTCCTCCCCCAGAAACACTCAAGGTTGACTCCCTATCTGTTTCAGTTCACCTATCACCCTGCCTTTGAGGCCAACCTAGAAAGCTTTTTTTTTTTTTTTTTTTTGAGACAAAGTCTGGTTCTGTCACCCAGGCTGGAGTGCAGTGGCGCGATCTCGGCTCACCGCAACCTCCGCCTCCCGGGTTCACACCATTCTCCTGCCTCAGCCTCTCGAATAGCTGCGACCCTGTAGTCTGCCACCACGCCCGGCTAAATTTTTGTATTTTTAGTAGAAACGGGGTTTCACCATGTTCGCCAGGATGGTCTCGATCTCCTGACCTTGTGATCTGCCCACCTCAGCCTCCCAAAGTGCTGGGATTACAGGCGTGAGCCACCGCGCTCGGCCCTAGAAAGCTATTTAAAAGTACAAGCCACCCCCAGCAATCCCCCATCTCCTTTACTGTCTGTCACCTCTGCGAGAATATAAGCTGCACAAGCACAGTGTTTTGTTCACTGACGTACCCCAAGCTTCTACAACAGAAGTGCCTGACACATAGTAGGTACTCATATTTTGAATAAATAGGAGGGGTTTTTTCTTCCGTTGGTGAGAGTCTGTCCTTCTCAAAGGCTTCCTGCACTCCCTTGCCAAACGGGCACCCACTAGCAAGCAGAGACCTGAACAAAAACATTCCCTTCCAGTTGGTATCAGACTACCAAATGATACTTAACATTTTTGAGGCAGCACAGCCTAAGGCAGTGACAGTCTAAATGGCATGAATTCATATCACACTTGGTCCAGACTAGTGCTTTCCCTCTAAATATCAAGACCAAAAACCAGGTGAACAGAATTAGAAACCAAAAGAAACAGACACATGTAGAAAGAATTTTGCTACAAAACTTCAGGGTAGGAGTAAAGAGAAAATAAGCTTGTTCTATGTCTGCACAGCAGAAAAGAGAGGTATGTATGAAATACTACATTTGGGAAAAACTGGATCTGTCCTGCATTATTATTCAACCAGTAGAAATTAATTATACAAAAAAGTTTAATTAAAGTTTCCAAATTTATACGTTTTTTGCTACCCTCATTGTGCAACTAAATCTATACTTTGATGTATTCATTATCCCACTGCACTAAAATGCTTCAATTTATGCCTAATTTCATAAATTTAGGACAATTTTTATCCCCACCACAAAATATCAATTTAGCCACAAAATATAGAGATTAAACCACTAAATCAACTTTGACCAAGAGACTAAAAACTAATCATGAAAATAACCTCAGTAAGCTTTGTCCAGTAGAGACAATTAAAACGATCTATGGGGGAAAAAACTGAAGTCCAAGCCTTGCATTGGGAAAATCTGGCCATGCAGCCTGGACACCAGCTGCATCCTTGGAGAACTATGGAGGAGAGGCAGAGGAAGAAGCAACACTAAGAAACCATGGAAGCAGGACCCGGAGCAATCAATGCAGCACAAGTGGGGCTGCACAGGAAAAGGCCAGCAGGGAAAGTGGAACAGCACTAGGGCTCCTTTACCACAGCAGTGACCAAGCTCCTGGGCGTGGTTGGGAATCCTTTGGCAAGGCAACACTGGCAGGCACTTCAGAGAGCATCGCAAAGTATCAGGGCCTTGGGCAACAAATTACTCTCCCTGTAAGTAGGACTTGGCAGAAGTGCTACCAAGCCTCCATAGAAACTCCTCAACAACCTGGGCAACTGAGAACCTTAAACTGAATGGCAAACTTATCACTGCTGTTAGAAGGCAAGATTGGTTACACTTGTCGGGGGAAGGACAGAAGGGGAAGGATGAGGACAGCTTCAAGGGGGCTCGCAATTTTCAGTTTTTTGATCTAACCATTGGTTGACAGTGTGCTCACTTTTCAGAAAATTAGTCAATCTAGACTCACGATTTGTGTATCACACTTCAATAAAAAGCTCCCCGCCCTGACTGCTGCCACCAAGCAAACAAAGGACAATGACCCGCCTTTTTTCTGAAGCTACAGTAGGATACCCCACTATGCTAAAAATAAGGAGTGTTCTCAGTGGAAAGGTCCCATAATGTAGATCTCTTCACCACACCTAGAGGATGCTGAGCAAATGAACTAAATGAAAAAAGTAAAAGCCACAGTTTGAAAGAGAGAGCTCCTACCTAGAGCTAAACCAAGGGCTGGCCAAACTTCTACTTCCTTATGCTGGTCTGCGTTCACCTATCATTTAGTGTCTTAAACACATGTCCCTTTAGGGCATATCAACATTCATAAATGAGGTGGAAAAAATTCCCAAACTGCATATAAGGTGAAATGAACTAAATATAAAGGCACAGCAAAAATGCACAAAATAATTTCAGTTCATTTACTATTAACATGTGAGTCTTACGAAAAATAAAATCATTTCCACATTCCAAATATATTAACTATGTTAAATATTTAATTGAGCCAGAGAAGAGTAGATACTTAAATATTCAAATAGCTAAACACTTCTAAACCATTGTAAATCAGTATTCTCTAAGAGTGGCCCCTTCGGGATTTTGTAGATGGTCTGAATCTTTGTCTGTTATAGTATTCATGCCTATTATATTAAAATCTCACATATCTGTTTTCTGATATTATTAGTTCATTGGTTTCTTTTATTTTTAAAGCACCAGCCACAAGTAGAATACCTCTCTTCCTTTACTCAGGCCTTATGGACTCTCAAGCTGGGGAATCATTGCGGTCATCCCAGAAATAGCTATTACTCACTAGTTCTCTAGACTTAAGCCTATGTTACTCCCAGGATATATTCCAGAAAAATAAAGCACCAAAGCTGAAAAAGGGAAACAGAAAATGAAACAAAGGAAGCTATAAAAGAGCCTCAGAGTCATCCATCCTAGACATATCTGCCAAACGCTTGCCCAGTTTCTAGTCTCCCAGGGCAAGAGTGAGCAAACTTCTTCTGTAAAAGGACAAGTAGTGAATAGCTTGGGCTTTGTGGGCCAGGCTCTGTAGCAACTACTCAACTGTGCTGTTGTAGCTTGAAAGCAGGCACAGATAATATGTAAACCAACAGGCATGGCTGTACTTTAATAAAACATTAATCATGAACACTTAAATTTGAGTTTCATATAATTTTCACATGGTTATAAAATATTTTTCTCTGGATTTTTTTCCCCCCAAGGATCCAAAGATGTAAAAATCCTTCTTAGTTTATTTGGCACATAGGCCATAGTTTGCCAACCCTTGGGCCTAAGGTATTGAAGCTAGACTTGATAAGTAAGCTACCCTAACTAGGCCCCAGTATGAAAACATTGTTAAAAAGATAAAATGAGTGACACAATAGGTGTGTTGCCATCTTGTTTCCTCTTTAAACTGTTCATTTGGAAAGCATATTTGGGGAAGAAATCTGTTTTGTAAATGACAATGCCTGTCCCATTGACCTAACGCACAGGATGCTAAAGGGAATCCACTGCTCTTTGTAAGTATAATGCAACATATTAAACCCATGTGAATTTTCCCTTTTCCTTATCACTCACAATCCAAACAGCACATTTATCCAAGAAATACAAAGGGCTGAGAAAAAGATGAAAGAATAAAGACAAAGCCATCTGTCTTTTCTTCCATGTTAAAGAAATCTCTCTCCAATCACTGACTTGCATGGGGAGATGACACCAGCTATTTTCCTGCAGAATTACAGTATAATCAAACAATACTGACTGAGGAATTCTAATTTAGTAAAATGTATGTAGTAACATACCCAAATATTGTCTCTTTCAACTTCAAAGATCATGCAACCTAAAAAAGACAGTTGTTAGGGCTGTTATTTTTTTTTATGTTGTCAAGGGGGGAGATTTTATTTACATCAGAGAAAGTAACAGATGTTGCTATTTATATCTTTTCTTCCAAATGTACAACTGACAATGTTCTTCCTTTTTTATTTTAAATACTTGATTATTTAAAAAATTTTAAATAACAGTAAAATAACAGTAAACAGTACTGTTTTTAATAACAATAAAAGAAATGAAAAAAAACATATTTTAGACAGAATGGGTGAGAAGATTACACTGTGAACCTAAACACCTGGTTCCAATCCAGACTGTTCATTTACTAGCAGATAAACTGATCTCCCTCTGAGATAAAACCCCAATTTCTCTGTCTCAGTTTCCTCATCAATCAAAAATGATAATTTCTACCTACTTCAAGGAGCTGTTGACACATAAAAGTATCTTATAAACTCTGCTGATTTATATCATTGTAAAATCCTATTTTAGCTTTTTTCCAAAGTTGCCAATTTGGCAACATTTTATCATTTAATTATAAACATCTCTGCTTCAAAAATTCTTTTAGTAAATATTTAATCCCAAATTATAACTTATTTAATCACAACTTTGTATCATTAAGTAAGAACTTCTGGAAGACAATTAAAATGTTGAAATGTATGTTGTACTGCCCACTATCAAATATGCTTTTTATTATAAATCCAAATTCCATAATGAAGGTGTGATTCAAAAGAAATTTAGCATTTAATTTTAAGCAGAAACTTTGCCCTCAAACCTTATTAATCGCACTATGACAGGAGTAAAACACAAGAATGGTGTTCAATATTCTTGTGAATGATTCTGATTCTTTGATTCTTTTCTCATCCAAGATTGATGAGAAAAACCTCACTCAAGGTATCGAAAGTTTAATATTGATTCTGTTCTCTTATCTTTTGAATATATAAACTAGCTAGATGACAGTATCATTCCACTTTTTACTATTATCTGTCAGCTGTCAATTACAACAACAACTCCCCAAAAATTACATCTTGACATCAGTTTCAGACACCTCTGGAAGAGAGAGGAGAGGATAAAAAAAAATTGTTGTTGGAAAGTTCTTTATAGCCCTGTGAGACTAAGTAAAAGAGTTAAACCTTATCATTATTCAGAAGGTAGAGTTCTGGAGAAAACAAAAGACCTAAAATAAATTAACCTAGACAGAAGAGAAAGACTGGGGTGATTTAGTAGCAGTACTGCCCTCAGTGACTCAATATTTGCAATAAGGAAAGCATAGTATCAGCTTTCCTGATACATAAAATATCACTTGTATCATTTCCTCTTCAATGAGCAAAGAGAAGTAATAACCTGGCATCACAAAGAAAAATAAAATATCCACATAAGTAACTTTATTAAACTTTTGGCTGTCCAGTCCTGCAGAAGGCCCAGCTGGGAAGAAAGTGCTGTGGACTACAGCTTGGCTCCGTCCCACACCAGCCCTCTGACCCTGGGGTTGGATCCTCTCTGGATGAGGGGGTTGCTCAGGTGGTATCTAAGGGCCTGCTCACCTTAAAGAATTTACAAATGTGAGATGTTTTAATAAACTTACTTGATGCTTCCTGGGAAACAGCCCATTTTAGTGGTGATGGAAATTATCTGTACAGAGAACCTTAGGAATGATATTAGCTGTCTTACAACTAGCATAAACTAGCATAAACGGGCAGATCGCCAAGTCAGCCCCCAAAGGCCTTTGGCTTTGGCTCTGGCTCTGGCTCTTCTCTCTAAACCAATGCTACTCAACTCTGCCCCATAGGGGACATTCAGCAATAGCCAGAGACATTTTTGGTTGTCACATCTTGGGAGGCAGAAGGTGTGCAGATTCTAACAAAAGTCTGGGTTCCTCCCATAATAATTTTAAAACCACTGCATGTACAGAATTATCCCAGTTGGGCTTTTTATGGCAGTATATTCATACCTTGGTAAACACACAGCAATGGAAAAGATCAAACTACAGACTACACAGAACATGGATGAATTTCACAGACATCACAGTGAGCTCAAGAAGCCAGATACAAAAAGAAAAAAAAAAAAAAGCACTGTATGACTCCATTTATATGGATCTTAAAAACAAGAAAAACTAATCTATGGTGCTAGAGATGAGAATACTGGTTATCCCTGGGGGAGTGCTGATTGGGAGAAAGCACAGCAGAGCTTTTTGGGTAGTAAGGACTGAATTGTGTTCTCTCAGAATTCCTATGTCGAAGCCCTAGCCCACAATGTGATGGTATTTGGAGATGGGGTCTTTGGGAAGTAATTAGACTCGGATGAGGTGACGTGGGTGGGATCTTCAGGATGGGATAAGTGCCCCTAGACACACCAGAAAGCTTTCTTTCCTCCACCTACCTCTCCCCACACATACATATCAAAGAAAGCCCGTGACTACACAGTGAGCAGCTAGGAAGAGGGCCCTCACTGGAACCTAACTATGCTGGCATCCTGATCTCGGACTTCCAGCCTCCAAAACTGTGAGAAAATAAATTTCTGTTTAAGCTAGAACAACAGATATTTTGGTATTTTGTTATGGTGGTCTGAGCCGACCAGGGTACCAGAAATGCTCTGTATCTCAATATGGACAGTGGTCACAAAAGTGAATAAATGTGTAAAAATTCCCTGAGCAGTATACTTAAGGCTGACTCACAGTTTTTTAGAAGGAATAGCAAGAAACAAAGCACTAACTTAGCAAGAAACAATCTAGCATTACGAAGGTGAGAGTTGGGAGACTTTTCTACTTTTCATTTGATTCCCTTGTCAGTGCAAATTCTTTTCCATGAGTATATGTGATCTCACATAATTTTTAATAACTTGCTAATTTTAATATTGCTCTAAATTCCCTACTTCAGAGGGTGTGTCTCACCACTGCCCCTGAAGCCTCAATGACAATGACTGTCAAATCCACACCTGCCCCCGTGCACTCAAACTCCAACCATGAGTTTCCAGGCACCACTGGTGCATCTCCTCTCAAGCACATAACTGTCACACCCACCATGTCTCCAAATGCAGTTATCCACCCCCAACTCCTCCTCCATCTTTGCCCCTGGCTTCTGTCCCTTCTCCTTTGTGTCTCTGTGTGCCCTCAGATTGTTTACTTACAGGTGTCCCTCCACTCTCAGACTTAGAAACCAAACACATGTAGGTACATTTTTCCACAGCAAGCAGGTAGGTATTCCTCATTATCCAAACTATGGCTACTCTCTAACTAAAACTCAGGAAATGAAATACTATAGACTCAGATAACATGAGATTCCTCTCTCTCCAAACTCTCATTACCGAAACAGATTGATTGATTGATTGATTGATTGATTGATTGATTGATTTTTGAGATGGAGTCTTGCTTGGTTGCCCAGGCTGGAGTGCAATGGCGTGATGTCGGCTCACTGCAACCTCCACCTCTGGGGTCCAAGCAATTCTCCTACTGACTCAGTCTCCCGAGTAGCTGGGATTACAGGCACGTGCCACCACGCTGGGCTAATTTTTGTATTTTTAGTAGAGATGGGGTTTCACCATGTTAGCTAGGCTGGTCTCGAACTTCTGACCTGAGGTGATGCGCTGCCTCAGTCTCCCAAAGCGCTAGGATTACAGGTGTGAGCCACTGCGCCCAGCTTCTAAACAGATTTAAATGGCATGCAGTAATCATATTTTTGCAACATCCTCTAACTGTTGCTTTCACCCCCATCACTATCACCCAAGGCCAGACCTTCATTCCCTTAAGTCCAAGTCCTTCTTAGATGCTAGAACATGGCCTTCCTCCTTCTAGCCCTGCCCCCCCACTCCATGCACCCTACTCTATCTTCCTTTTTTTTTTTTTTTTGAGATGGAGTTTCACTCTTGTCCCCCAGGCTGGAGTGCAATGGTGAGATTTCGGCTCACTGCAACCTCCACCTACCAGGTTCAAGCGATTCTCCTGCCTCAGCCTCCCAAGTAACTGGGACTATAGGCACGCACCACCACGCCCAGCTAACAACTTCTGTATTTTTAGTAGAGATGGGGTTTCACCATGTTGGCCAGGCTGGTCTCGAACTCCTGACCTCAAGTGACCTGCTCGCCTTGGCCTTCCAAAGTGCTAGGAATACAGGCGTGAGCCACTGCGCCCAACCCCATCTCTCTTTCTGACATGGCTGTTGCCCCTGCTCAAAAAAACCTCACTGGCTCCCACGCACAGGGATCCAGGTGAGATACTGCTTTTAACTTTCTACCTCCCAGAATAAACCTTGTGTACCAGTCACCTGATTTACTTGGTCCCTGACCATCCTTGTACATGTCCTGCTCTGTGCCATTTTTCCCAAAAAGAAACACCTACCCAACCTTCCACAGCAGCCCTGAGCTCCAGCCAGCTCCTTCACTCTTTAGCTAGATGACTCTGCCCAAATTAATTACTCTCTCTGGGCCTCATTTGTGAAATGGAAAAATAACTGTATCTCCTTCACCTGTCACATAGTAACCACTCAATAAACATTAGCTATCATTATTACCACCAACTCAAGTCCTACCTACCAAATGGTCTTCCTCAATACACATTACCTACAGAAATTTTCCCTCATCTAAATTCCTTTTACTCCATTCATTTGTTTGCCCAACATCATCTCCTGAGCTCTGTTTGTGTATGAGTCCCCACTATGGGCTTTATTTGTATAACCTAATGTCATCCTCACAGCAGACCTCTCGTGTCCAAAGGAGCCGACTGGTACACGGGTTTTTCAGCAGGGGCAACAGCCGTGTCACAAAGACAGAGATGGGCACAGAGAATAAGGTGCATGGAGTGGGAGGGGTTAGAAGGAGAAGGCCGTGTTCTAGCATCTAACAGGGACTTGGAACTTCTCCATCATCCTCATTTCAGTAAATGGTATCTTCATGCTAGAAGTTGCTCAGGCCTAAAACCTTGACATTGTCCTTGACTTCTTTTCTCCCCTTATACCCTACCTAAGCAATTCATTCCTACACTACATTTATTCATATATACATGAGTCAGACCCACTTTTTGTCTCTTCTACCACTATCATCCTGATGCAAGCCACTCTCATGTGTCACATCTAGGTGATACAGTAGCCTCCTGTCTCCCTGTCCTTTGTCCCCTCCCATTTCCCAGTCTGTTCTCCACACCACACTGGGAAGGAGTCTTTGAAGGGGCTCAAACCTTCAATAGCCCCCAACACTCACAGACTGAGATCCAAAGTCCTTACCCTGTGCTATGAGGCCTACATGACTGCCTCCTGACCCAACTCTTCTGTTACCACTCTTCCCCAGGATTATGTGCTTTGGTCCTATGACCTTCCGCTCTTCTTCAAATACGCTAAATATACTGCTGACTAGGGCTTTCACAGTCACTATTTCCTCTGTAGCTGCAGGAATATTCTCCTCCAAAATGCCTACCTGGCTCACCCCCTTACTTCCTTCAAATCTCTGCTCAAAGGTTTCCTTTTTAAAGAAGCCTCTCAGCACACCCCAGTTAAAGCAGTCCCACTGTCCACTCTACCACATTTCTGTTTTATCTTCTTGGTAGCACATTATCAATTTCTGGCATCACATGTCTACCTGTTTGTTCATTTACTGTCTGTCTCCTAATAGGCTCCTTGAGTCTGGGAACCTGGTCTGGTCTGTCCACAGCCCCATTCCTCATGCACTGAACAACAGCACCTAATGTTCAATAAATATGTGTTAAATGAATGAAGGAAGAGAAGACTATAACTTTGGTGTACCTTACAGATCAATGTAGGAATTTCTGGCAAGGTTTGAGGAAGGTTCTTCTGGCAGTTAGCAATGTGTATGGGGGATCTAGCTGTTTGAGGACACTGTTGAAGCTATAAAAAAGTATAAAGCTAGAAAATATTTCAAACTTTATGTTATTTAGGGGAGAAGAGATGTAGGTATTAATAGACATTAATATAAAGCAAATAAGTGAGCTAGGAGGACGCTAACCTACCAAAACAAAGGGGATTCTCATATCTCTATGTCCAGCCCAACTCTTTTCCCAAGCCAGTATTTCCAACTGTCCACCTAATACCTACACCTGGATGACTCATAGGTGCCTCAAACTACACATGTCCCAAATCAGACTCATCACTTCTCTCCCCTTAGCCACTGCCACCACCAATGCTTCCTTCTCGTGGGTTCCCAGTCTCTTTTGGTAAAACAATTAGCATGCAGTCAAGTAAGCCAGAAACCACCTTTGAGTTACCCCGGGGTCCCCATTCACCTCTTCAACACTCAACCAATCTCAAGATCCACTTCTCAAACCTTTTGCAAAGTCATACCCTCATCTCTCGCCACTTATCTGACTTGCATGCCGACTAAGCCTTCCTGTTCCTCCAACCAGCCTCCCCATGGTCAGGAAGGTCTTTCTGAAATGCTTTCCTGCCTTAAGTCCATCAGGGACACCTTCCATCCCCTACAGAATAAGATGCTCATGTTTTGACAGAGCTATAAAGGGTGCTCTCCACAGAACAGACACTGCCACCCTTACTACCCTCATCTCTTGCTGCCTTCCCCCAGTTATACCCTAGTAATTCTCTATTCTTTGGGATGCCTGCTTCCTCCCTTCATACTCCTGTACGTGCTAGGTACACACTCTCTATAACACATCCCCAACCCTATCTTGTCACATGGGGAACTCCTATGTATGCTGCAGCCAGCTGGGAAAGTCTCACCTTTGCCAAACCCCTCCCACACTATTCTGAATCTTCTATACTGTTCTTCCCTAGTGCAGTAGTTGTGATTATTTCATCACACATATGTCTCCCTCTCTAGTGGCAAATTTCCTATATGGTAAGGTCCACAGATGCTCAACTCTGAGTCTTCAGCATTAAGTCTGGCACATAATAGGTACCAGATACATGTTTGTTGAATTAAAGTGACCTGTTCCCTGAACACACCTTGTGAAAGATCTTCTTTCTAACTCCACATTCTTTAAATAAACTTTTTCATGAGGAGTGGCCCCTCTCACCTTCGGATCTTTGCTCCAACCTGTCCCTCTCCTTGGCACATCCATTAACCTTATTTTCTATGTCAGTCCATCAAGAAGCTGGTTCAGACCCTCAGACTCACTACATCTCCAGCTGCTCACACTGCAGAGGCTTTGCACTTGCTCTACTCCCTACCAGCAGTGCTCTCAGATAGTTCCATGACTTGCTCATTCATTTCAAGCAGGTCTCTATTCAAATATCCCTGTCCTCCTTTAAGAAACAGCCCTGACATCACACTTCCTATCTGTGCTTTTATTGCTAGTGGTACCCTCCATAGGCATATCAGTTCAATGAGGGCAGGCCTGTCTCATTCACCACTACATCCCCATGCCTGCAAGAGTGCCAGCAACATTCATCCAGTTCATATTTTTTGAGCACCTACTGTGTGCCAGACCTAGGTGCTAGGAACACATCAGGGAACAAAACAGATAAAAATCCCCTCGCATTCTACAGGGGGAAGACAATACACAAGAAAAATACATAAAATGTAAGTGCTAAGAACAACTAAAGCAATGAAGGGAGGTGGGAAATGGGGAAAGCCTCACTAGGTGCCTCCCTAGTAAAGAACCTGAAGAAGTGAGTGCAAACTACATGGATACTAACTTGCAAGCACAAAGGCCCTGGGCCAAAGCATGTCTAACGTGTGGAAGGGGAGGGAGCAGAAAATGAGACTGGGAAAGTAACAGTGGGTCAGATTATGTAAAGCCTTATAGCTCACTGTAAAGGGGTTAGTCTATCATATTAATGAGATGGGGACCCAGTGGAGGGATTTTTTTTTTTTTTTTAAGTAAAGGAATGATACAATCTGACAGCTTGTGTTTTAAAAAGATCCCTCTAGCTGCTGTGCAAAAAATAGGGGCCAGGACAGAAGCAGGAAGACCAAACGGGAAACCATTTCAATAATCCAAACCAGAGGTGGTGGCTTGGCCCAGGGTGGCAAGTACTATTTGTGGCGTTAAACACAGAGGGCTGGGTGTGGTGGCCCACACTTGTAATTCCAACACTTTCGTGGGAGGCTGAAATGGCAGATCACTTGAGGCCAGGAGTTCGAGACCAGCCTGGCCAACATGGTGAAATCCCGTCTCTACTAAAAATACAAAAATTAGCCAGGCGAGGTGGCATACGCCTGTAGTCCCAGCTACTTGGGAGTCTGAGGCAGGAGAATCGCTTAAGCCTAGGAGGCAGAGGTTGCAGTGACACGATGACATGAGATCGCACCACTGCACTACAGCCTGAGCAACCGAGGGAGACTGTCTCAAAAGAAAACCAAAAAAAAAAAAGAAAGAAAAGAAAAAGAAAGAGAGCAGTCAGCAATGCCTCAAAAGTTATTAGCCAGGGTCTTTCCTATAATTCAGATAAAAAAAAGGCAACAGGAACAGTTTGGGGAGGGTAATGAAGGGGAGCTTCCTAGCCCTCTCTTGGCATGTTTGAGTTGCCTATCATCCATCTCAGCGGAGATATTAAGTGGGTGGCTGGATAAAGGTCAGGGGTGAGGCCAGCGATGGAGATATAAATATGGAATCTGTTAGCCTCTGATATGTAAGTATTTAATGCTATGAGATCACCATCAATGAAAATAAAAATACTGCAAACACAAATGCACAAAGGAAGATTTAAAGAAAAAAAATAAAGAAGAAAAGCTAGGATGACCGAGGATACCCTTCCACATCCCCCGGAAAGAATACAAAAAGGTGATCCTCACTTTTGCTGAAAGACAACTCGGTCAAAACAAAGATTAAATAAATAAAACCTCCTTCCCACGTCTAGCAGAAGGGCAAACCCAGACCAGAGGCTCTGTCAACGGGTCTTTCACACTTTCACCAAGGACCCATGGGGCCGGCCCCATAATTTTTCCAAAAGAAAGCCAGTGAACTTGGGCTTCGCCTTTGCAGAGGACGGGATGGAGTAAGCACAGAGAAGGGTGGGCCACCCCTGGGTTCCAACCACTAGCATCCTCTTGGATGTACAAAAGGTAAGCCAAGGGTTGGGAGAAGTTGCCCTCGCCCCAAAGACCCCTTCCCTCGCAGGGCAATGCCTCTCTAGAGGGTATGTCCACGAGGGGTAGGCGAGTAGGCAGGGCACGGTCAGGAAGGTAAGCAGGCAGGTGTTGTGGCGCAGGCTTAGGAAGGGTGGGCTCGCGGGGCACTAGGTGGAGGTGAGGGCAGGGGCGTGGCGCGAGGCCGCCACAGTGGGGAAGGGCGAGTCGGGAGGCCTAGGTTCTGCATTCAGAAAGTGGGCGAATGAAAGGCACCCCCAGGGGTGCAGCCCGACTCTAAGCCTCTGGGGCGGCTCGACAAGGCGTTGTGTCGCCGGCATCAGGCGTGCCCGGCTGCCATGAGGAGAACGGGAAGTGTGAGCGGCGGGGCTCCGAGCGTGGGTACGGCGCTCCACCCAGTGACGGGGTCCTGGATTCAAGGACAAGCCCAGGGTCGGAAGAACGCGACCAGACACACCCTTACCTTGTACTACAGCCGTCTCCGCCGCTCAGGTGCCGGCTTGAGGACGCGGCCGCCGCTTCTCGCGCCGCTCTACCCCTCTTCCTGATTGGCCAAGGCTGGCTGCTCCCAGAAACCCTCGCGCGGCGCGCCGCCAAAGGAACTTTATGGAGACCCGTGGGGAAGGACAAGAACAGGGGCGGGGGCGGGGGCCGGGGGCGGGGGCTGGGCCGGGGGCGGGACGAAGGCAGGGCCTTGGGCCAAACCGTCACCCCTGGGCCACAGGCAGCCGCAGACCTCACCTTTCCCACTTGGTTAGAGTGGGCTCTGCCGGGAGAAAGCGATTCCAGAATTCCCTAAGTTAAAGGAATTTCTTACTCCTTGAGCGCCATCCAAGGGCCACGCCCTAGTCTAGGAGTTGGGAACACAGTGGCGACCACGACAGACAAGATCGCTGCCCTCACTGAGTTCCCAGGCTGGCAGGGGAAACAAAATATAATAAATAAGTAACTGCAGTTCGCAAGAAGAGCTATGAAGAAAAAACAGGGTGATGGGAGAGAGAATGCTTGGATGTTGAAGGGAGGCCTTTCTGAGGTGGTGACATCTTGAGCTGAATAAAGAAGGATGAGAAAGGATGGGGCTTGCAAAGTTCTGGCTTCAAAGAATTCCAAGCAGAGGGAACAAGAGTGAAGTCTCCAGGGGAAGCCAGCTTAGTGTTTGAAGACTAGAAAGAAGGGGTATGTGGCTGGAAGATGGTGAGCAGGGACAAGTGGCGTCAGACTCATCCATAGAATGGATGGCTTACACACAACAGAAATTTATTTCTCACAGTTCTAGAAGCTGGGAAGCCCTAGATTAAAGCACCCGCAGATTCAGTGTCTGCTGAGGGCCTGCCTCCTAATTCATAGATAGCACTTGATAAGGTTTGGCTCTATGTCCCCACCCAAATCTCACCTTGAATTATAATCCCCATAATCTCCGCATGTCAAGGGTGAGACCAGGTGGAGGTAACCAGATCATGGGGGGCAGTTTCTGGCATGCTGTTCTCGCGATAGTAAGTCTCATGAGATCTGGTGGTTTCATAAGCCTCTGGCATTTCCCCCTGCTTGCACTCATTCTCTCTCCTGCCGCCCTGTGAACAGGTGCTTTCCACCATAATTGTAAGTTTCCTGAGGACTCCCCAACCACTCGGAACTGTGAGTCAATTAAACCTCGTTTCTTTTTAAATGACCTGGTCTCAGGTATTTCTTCACAGCAGCATGAGAACGGACTAATATATCACTCCTCTCCCTGTAACCACACACAGAAGAAGGGTGAGGGGATCTCTCCAATATTTCTTTTATAAGGGCTCTAATCCCATTCATGAGGGCTTCACTCTCATGGCCCAATCACCTACCGAAGTCCTCACCTCTTAATACCATCTCATTGGGGGGCAGAGTTTCAATATATAAATTTGAAGGGGGAGGACACAAACATTAAGAAGTCTATAGCAACTAGTGTCCAGCTTTGTTTATTTTTAATACCTCACACTGGCATATTGTGAGTTCACTATAAATAATTGGTGCTTTGCCCTGAAGCTATTAAATATGTAACCAGACTCTGCTGTGATCAGAGAATATCCACAGAGATAATAGTATCTTGCATCTGAATAATGTTTTATACTTTTACCTTGCTTTTCCTTTATGTCAAAAAAAAAAAAAAAAAGAACTTTTAATGACATAGACAAATGCTTGGGCAACATTGCCAATTGAAAATCCAGGACACTTGCCTTTTACAGCTGAGTATTTCTACATTGTAAAACCCAGCAATTCAACTCCTAGATATATGCCTTAGAGAAACTCTTACACATATGTACAAGGGTTGTAAGCAAGAATCTTCATAGCAGCACAGTTCATATTAGCAAAAAACTTGAAACAAGCCAAATATCTGTTAACCAAAAAAAAAAAAAAAAAGGATAAATAAATTGTGGGATATTATGCAATGGAGCATTACACAGCAGTGAAAAATGAGTGTGCTTTAGCCACAGATACACAATGGATGAATCTTGGAAACGTAATGTTAAATGGAAAAAGTGGCCAGACACGGTGGCTCACACCTGTAATCTCAGCACTTTGGGAGGCTGAGGCAAGAGGGTAGCTTGAACCTCAGAGTTCAGGACCAGCCTGGGCAACATGGTGAAACCCTGTCTCTACAAAAAATACAAAAAAATTGGCTGGGTGTGGTAGTGTGCAGCTGTAGTCCCAGCTACTGGGGAGGCTGAGGCGGGAGGATCGCCTGAGCCCAGGAGATCAAGGCTGCAGTGAGCTGTGGTCATACCACTGCACTCCAGCCTGTGTAACAGAGTGAGACCTCATCTCAAAAAACCTTGCAGTTTTCCAGATGGTCTTCCCATATACCTTCCTATCCCCAGAGATAACCACAATCTGACATTTCGTATTTATCATTCCAATGTTTTATAGTTTTATCACAAATGTATCTGTGCATAAACAATATATTATTCGGGTTTTTTGGTTTGTTTGTTTTTTGTTTTTAAGAGAACTGGGTGCATTGGCTCACTCCTGTAATCCCAGCACTTTGGGAGGTCAAGGTGGGAGGATCACTTGAGCCTTGAAGTTCCAATACCAGCCTGGGCAATGCAGTGAGACCCCCATCTCTACAATAATAACAATAATAATAATAATAGTAAGCCAGGCATGGTAACTCATGGTTGTAGTCCCAGCTACTCAGGAGGCTGAGGCAGGAGAATCACTTGAGCCCAGGAGGTGGAGGTTGCAGTGAGCTATGATCACGCCACTGCACTCAGCCTGGGCTACAGGACAAGATCCTGTCTCAAAATTAAATGAATAAATACACAAGAGACAAAGAAAGAGGATATCAAAATATGACCAAGTGGGAATGATGTCTCTCCTGGCTGAGGAACCACAAATGAGTCCTTAAAAGCTAGTGTACTTTTCAAGGTTTCTGCAATGAAATGACCATGCATAATTCCTGTAATCAGAAAAAATACACTAAAACCGAGTTGGTTGGTTTTGTTTTGTTTGCACAGAGTTATAACCAACATCAGCTTCCCAAGATTTGCCCAGGTATATGATTCAAAGAAGTTCCTTTGAGGATTCTGAACTCACCTCTAATGCCATTCCTTGAACTATCGTCTTGTCCAAATGCCACAGAGACAGGAGTTTTTATCTCCTGGTGGCAAGATCTGTAACCAAGCAATTTCTGGAGCTGTTTCTGTCTGTCAAGTAATTACATAGCTTAGAAGAGCTTTTTTTTTTTTGAGATGGAGTCTTGCTCTGTCGCCCAGGCTGGAGTGCAGGGGTGCGATCTCGGCTCACTGAAACCCCCGCCTCCTGGGTTCAAGCAATTCTTCTGCCTCAGCCTCCTGAGTAGCTGGGATTACAGGTGCCTGCCACCATGTCGGGCTAATTTTTATTTTAGTAGAGACAGGGTTTCACAATGCTGGCCAGGCTGGTCTTGAACTCCTGACCTCATGATCCACTCACCTCGGCCTTCCAAAGTGCTGGGATTACAGGCATGAGCCACCATGCCTTGCCAGAAGAGCTTTCTTAAACATCACTTTATCTGAGCTCAGAATCTTTCAAGAGCCTTTGCCTTGAGAATTGTTCTGAGATGTGCGCCAGAGCCCCTGCAAAGCCCCTTTCTCAGAGGTGGGGATTTTCAAGCTCTTTCCTACTTAAAAGGGAGCTGGGTGGTGGCAGAGAGTTCTTACCTTCCCTCATTTAGTCCTACTGGGTCCCAAACATTATTTAACAGAATCCTGTTTTTCAAAGGAAGTCTCTGATGGAACTCTGTATTGTAACACAGATTTTGCATGTCTTCTACACATACCAAGTGTATAACTCTACCTTTTTTGGCTGCATGATCATATCACACAAACACAGGCCTTTGTACTCTCATCTGGTTGAATTGTGCTTTTGAATATTCTTAGTCTTCAGATGAACTCATTGAGTATATAGGATGTGCATTCAATGCACTATACCGTATTACCAGACAGTTGCTCTCTAATGAGACGTCTTTTAACACTCCACTCCCCTGTGGAGTGTTCCTGCCCCAAATCTCAGTCCCTGTGTTTTGATTGGTGGCATGTGACTCAGGCATAGCCAATCAGAGCAGAGTACTGCAGTACCCTAGCCACAGGGACTGGTCCAGGAACTGGTTTATAACCCAACAGGGTCAAGAAAATGCACTCTTAAGATGTTCTGCTTAGACAGTTCTTTGTATGACTGGAATAAATTAGAACTGTGAAGATGTTTTTGTAGGCATTATCATCCCTTTTACAATTTTGTTTGTTTGTTTGTTTTGAGACAGAGTCATACTCTGTTGCCCAGGCTGGAGTGCAGTGGCACACAGTCTTGGCTTGTTGTAACCTCCGCCTCTCAGGTTCAAGTGATTCTTATGCCTCAGCCTCCCTAGTTGCTTGGATTACAGGTGTGTGCCATCACGCCCAGCTAATTTTTGTATTTTTAGTAGAGATGGGGTTTCACCATGTTGGCCAGGCTGATCTGGAACTCCTGACCTCAAGTGATCTGCCCTCCTTGGCCTCTCAAAGTGCTGGGATTACAGGTATGAGCCACCATGCCCAGCCTGTTTAATTGTTTATTATCCACAAGGGAAGAATTTGTCTGGGAAGGAAGACAATACAGAAGAAAGCAATGTAGTGATGGAGAGAGAGCCTGAACTCAAGCGACATTGTGACACAGCTTCTGGATCAAGCTGTGCCTAAAGCTAACCCTATCCCTGGAATGTTTCGTTGCATGACCCAGAAAATTTTATTTTTTGCTCAATTTCACTGAGGTTTTACATCACTTGCAATCAAAATAATCCTGAAGGATTCAGGTATTACTTGAGCCCTTATAGCATCTCATCTAACATGCTTGTTATAAGGTCAATAGGCCAGAATTCAGTAAGCTTAATTCAGTAAGCTTTTCTCAATCGAATTGCTTTCCCATCACATGCAATATAGGGAGGCATTTTCCACAATGTCAAGAAGAATGCTTTCACCATCAGATTACATTTTATTCTATCCATTAACAAAATAATATTAAACAGCTCCATTTACAAAGAAGCCAAGAAAGTTTTATTTTCATGTTCATTGCATTTTGTTCCAAAATGACATTGTAACTTGGCAGGGAATACAGAATTATATTGCATGGTTTTGTTTCTGTGTAAGTTCGATCAAGACAATGGTCAATTTTTATTATTAAAAAGATGAGACTTTTGGATACATGGTATTATAAATCTGCTTGAACCCACAGAATGTACAACACCAAGAGTAAACCCTAATGTAAACTACAGACTGGGTGATCATGATGCATCAACATGAGCTCATCAGTTGTAAGAAATGTACCACCCTGGTGGGGGATGTTGGTAATGGGAGAGGCTAGGCATGTGTACAGGCAGGGGGTATGTGAAAAATCTCTGTACCTTTGGTTCAATTTTGCTGTGCTCCTAAAACTGCTCTAAAAAAAAGTCTATTAAAACATTTTTTAAAGTAAGGCTCAGCTGGGCACAGTGGCTCACGCCTGTAATCCTAGCACTTTGGGAGGCTGAGGCAGGCAGATCACTTGAGGTCAGGAGTTCGAGACCAGCCTGGCCAACATGGGGAAACCCTGTCTCTACTAAAAATACAAAAATTTGGCTGGGCACGGGGGCTCACACCTGTAATCCCAGCACTTTAGGAGGCTGAGACAGGCATATCACGTGGCAAGAGATTGAGACTATCCTGGTCAACATGCTGAAACCTCATCTCTACTAAAAATACAAAAATTAGCGGATGTGGTGGCGCATGCCTCTAGTCCCAGCTACTTGGGAGGCTGAGGCAGGAGAAACACTTGAACCCAGGAGGCAGAGGTTGCAGTGAGCCAAGATCATGCCACTGCACTCCAGCCTGGTAACAGAGCGAGGCTCTGTCTCAAAATAAATAAATAAATAAATAAAAATACAAAAATTAGTTCGGGTGGTGAGCTCCTTTAATCCCAGCTACTCAGGAGGCTGAGGCAGGAGAATTGCTTGGACGTAGGAGGCAGAGATTGCAGTGAGCTGAGATAGCACCCTTGTGCTCCAGCCTGGGCGACAGAGCAAGACTCCATTTCAAATAAAAAATAAAAATAAAAAATAAAAATGAGTTATTGTTCTCTCATGACTTTGTGGGGAAAGGGCCTCCATCTGACCTTTCATTTTAGTCTCTTGAAAAATATTTGTTGAGTGCTGCTATGTGCTGAGTGCTGGGGATTCAGAATGAATGAAATTGACGGGATCCCTGGCCCCATGGAGCTCACATTCTAATATGGCAAACACACAATAAACAAATGAACAGATTTCGGGGAAGGTTAATTTCAGGGAGTGAGAAGCCTGTATGTAAAAAAATAGAAAGGGCCAGGGGCAGTGGCTCATGCCTGTAATTCCGGCACTTTGGGAGGCTAAGGTTGGGGATCACTTGAGCTCAGGAGTTCAAGACCAGCCTGGGCAACATGGCTAATCATCATCTTTACAAAACATACAAAAATTAGCTGGGTGTGGTGGCACGTGTCTGTAGACCCAGCTACTTGGGGGGCTGAGGTGGGAGGATCACGTGAGACCAGGAGGTTGAGGCTACAGTGAGCTATGATTGAGCCACTGCACTCCAGCCTAGGCGAGAGAGCGAGACCTTGTCTCAAGAAGAAAAAAAAAATAGCCGGGCAAGGTGGCGGGTGCCTGTAGTCCCAGCTACTCGGGAGGCTGAGGCAGGAGAATGGCGTAAACCTGGGAGGCGGAGCTTGCAGTGAGCTGAGATCCGGCCACTGCACTTCAGCCCCAGCGACAGAGCGAGACTCCGTCTCAAAAAAAAAAAAAAAAAAAAAAAAAAAAAAAAAATTGAAAGTGTAGCTGAGGAGAGTGGGTGCTGCTTCAGCTGGGGAAGTAATGAAGGACCTCTCTGAGAAGGTGGCATTTGAGCAGAGACCTGGATTCCCAAAGGAGCAGCCAAGTGGAGCTATGCAGGGTCAGCAAGTGTCAAGGCCTCTGGAATAGATAGGATTTCAAAATACAACTTCTACTTACCACCAAATCGAACAAACACACCAAAACCAGAAAACTCCAGGTGTCTTCACTGGTGAATTATTTCAAATATTTAAGGAAGAAATAATACGAATCTTACATAAACTCTTCCAGAGAATAGAAAAAATGAGAACACTTGTCAACTAGTTCAATGAGACTGGCACAACCTTGATTCCAAAATCTGACAGGACCTTACAAGAAAAGAAATAGAAGAACAGCCCTACCAAACATGAAGGCAAAAATCTGAAATAAAATATTGAGAAACCAAATCTAGCAATATAGCAAAAGGATAATACATCAGGATCATATGAAGAATTTTTTTTTTTACCAAGAATGTAACATTAGAAAATGTATGTAATTCTCTACACTAACAACATAAACGAGAAAAATAAATGTTTATCTTAATAGATGCCAATAAAAAGCATTTAATACAATTCAACATGTATTTATGATAAAAACTTTTAGCAAACTAGGGATAGATGGGAACTTAATCTGATGCAGGGTATCTATAAAAATCTTTCAGCAAATATCACTTAGTGGAAAAATATAAATATTTCTCCTAAAGTCATATAAACATAACAAAGATGTCAGCTGTTACCATTTATATTCAACATTGTATTAGAGGTCTTAGCCAGTGCAGTAGGCAAGAAGGAGAAATAGTCAGTATAAAGATTAGCAAGAAAAAAATAAAATCATCATGGACAGATGACATGAATACATGAGAAGAAAATCCAAAATAATCTACAGACAAAATATTGAAATCAATTAATGAAGTTAGCAAGGCTGTAAAAAACAGGTCAATATACAAAAATTAATTATATTTCTATATATTTGTGGAAAACAACTGGAAAATGAACATTTTAAATGATAACCATTTGCATTAGCATAAAAATCATATAAATAGGATTAAACCTCACAAAAAGATGTACAAGATTTTGATGCTAAAAACTACAAGGCATTAATGAGAGCAACTGAAGAAGACCTAAATAAATGTTGAGATAAGCCATGTTTTTGGATTGAAGACTCAAGATGCCAGTTCTCCCCAAAGTGATTTATGGATTCAATGCAATCCCAACCATAATCCTAGCACATATTTAATGGAAATTGACAAGCTGATTCTAAAATTTATCTAAAAATGCAAAAGGCCAAAAACATTCTTTTCACAAATTCTTAAAGAAGAAAATGTGGGAGAGGGACTTATGCCTCAAGATGCCAAGACTTATTTAAAAGCTGCCATAATTTAAAAAGGATGATCTTGGCAAAAGAATGAATAAACCAATGAAACAGAATAGAGAGCCCAGAGACAGACCCACACTTATATAATTACCTGATTTTAAAAAAAGTAACTCAGGGGGAGAAAAGATTCTATTTTCAATAAGTGGTATTGAATCTATTGGCTCTATAAAAATTTTAAAAAGAACAGCAGCATTCATCTCATCCCTACCTCACACCATATACCAACAATGAATTCCAGATGGCTTATAGACCGGAATGTGAAAAAAAAGAAAGTACAATAAGCTTTCTTAAAGATAAGATCATAGACTTAATGACCTAGAGATTCTGGGGGTTGGCAAACATTTCTTAAACAAGACACAATAATCATTAACCATAAGGAAAAGACTGATAAATTAGATGGAACTGAGAGAGTGAAAAGGCAAACTGCTGGAAGAAATTTGCAATACACTTATCTAACTAAGACTCATATCTAGACTATATAGAGAACTCTTATAAATCAAGAAGAAAAAGACAGATCCTGTTAGAAGTGGGTAAAAACCTAAACAGGTATTTCACAAAAGAGGATATGTGATGGTTAAATTGTATGTGTCAACTTGAGTGGGCTATGAAGTGCCCAGACATTTCATCAAATGTTATTCTGAGTGTGTCTGGAGGGGTGTTTCTGGATGAGATTAGCATGTGCATGGATAGACTGAGTAAATCAGATTGCCCTCCTTAATGCAGGTGGGCCACATCCAATCAGTTGAAGGCCTGAGAAAAATGCAAAGGCTGAGTAATGGAGAATTCCTTCTGCCTATCTTTAATCTGGAACATGGGTTTTTTTGTTTTTTTTTTTTTTTTTTCTGTCTTTTGACTCAAACTGAAACATCAGCTCTTCCTGGGTCTTGAGACTGTCAGACTGGGATTGGAACTCACCAACCACTCTTCTAGGTCCTGGGTCTCCAGCCTGATGACTGCAGATCTTGAGACTTGTCAACCTTCATAATCATGTTAGATCTATCTATCTATCTATGCACACACATCTGATTGGTTGTATTTCTCTGGAGAACCCTGACTAATACAATATCTGAATTGCCAATAATATATGCAAGATGCTTAACACAATTGGTCATCAGGATAATGAGAATTAAATCCATAATGAAAAACCACTACATATCTATCAGACCAGAATAACTAGATACTTTACAGAGGATACTTTCATACAAACAAATGCACTTGTTTTAAGAGTACACTTAGATATGTTTAGTACATGTACATATCTGTATGACCATCGCCACAATCAAGATGTAGAACATTTCCATCATCCTGGTGTTTCCCTCATGTCCCTTTGCAGTCAATGCCTGTTGGCTAAATTTCATGTAAATGGAATCATCCTTTATCTTTCGTGTCTGGCTTATTTAGCTCAGCATCATGTTTTTTTATGTTGTCCATGTTGATGTCTGTATCAATAGTTCATTCCTTTTTATTGATGAGTAGAATTCATTATATGGATATACCACATTTTATTTATCCATTCATCTTTGTTTTGTGTTTTGAGACAGAATCTTGCTCTGTGGCCCAGGCTGGAGTGCAGTGGTATGATCTCGGCTCACTGCAAACTCTGCCTCCCGGGTTCAAGTGATTCTCCTGCCTCAGCTTCCCAAGTAGCTGGGATTACAGGTGTGTGCCACCACACCCCGCTAATTTTTGTATTTTTAGTAGAGACAATGTTTCGCCATGTTGGCCAGACTGGTCTTGAACTCCTGACCTCAAGTAATCCACCCACCTCGGCCTCCTAAAGTGCTGGGATTACAGGCATGAGCCACCACTCCCAGCTTATCCATTCATTTTAATGGATGTTTGGGGTTATTTCCAGTTTTTGGATATGAGGAATAAAGCTGCTGTGAAAATTCTTGTACAGATTTTTGTGTAAACATATGTTTTCATTTCCTTTGAATAAATACCTAGCAATGGAAATTCTGGGTCATATGACACATATATATTTAACTCTATAAGAAAATGCCAAATTATTTTCTCAATGGGTTGTATCATTCCCACCAGGAGCAATATATGAGTTCCTGTGGCTCCAATCTTTGCTCACAGTTGATATTGTCAGTTTTTTTCTTTATTTGAGGCATTCTAATAGACGTGCAGAGTATCTCATTGTGGTTTTGGTCTTCATTTTCCTGACAACTAATGATGTTGAGAAAATGGCTATGCTTTAAAACTGACAATACTAACTGTCCAAGAGGTTGTGGAGCAGCTGGGACCATCATATGCAGCCAAGGGTTTATAAATAGGGACAACCACTTTGGAAAACTGGCAAAATATATTAAAGCTAAATATGCACATACTCTATAACCTAGTACATCTATCTATCTATCTATCTATCTATCTATCTATCTATCTATCTATCGATAGATCTATCATCTATCATCTATCTTCAGCATAAATGTGTACATATTTTCATTAAAAGCCATATACACCAATGTTCATAGCACCATTATTTGTACTAGCCCAAGAGTGGAAACAACCCAGAAGTCCATTAACAGAAGAAGGGATAAATAATGTTGTGGTCATATAATAAAATAATTCCGGAACAAAAAAGAATGAACTCCATCCGCAAGCAACAACATGAGTGAATCTCGCAGACGTAATGGCATACAAAAAAAGCTAGACACAAAAGTATAATTTCATTTATATAGAGTTCAAGTAAGGAAAAACTAAACTATGGTGACAGATGTCCTTATCATGAAGTAGGGAGTGGTTGTTGCCTGGGAAGGGGAATGAAGGAAACTTCTGAGATCTCTTAATGTTCTATTTCTTAATCTGGATGCTGAGTGCTTATTTATTTGTATTTATTCACTTTTTAAAAATTCATTGAGCTGCACATTTAAGATTTGTGCACTTTACCATACATATATTATTCATTATGCTACAATAAAAAGTAAAAATAAAATAGAATATTCCCTTCAGCATGGAATATTAAATATTTTTGCAATCCAAAATTCATGTCACTTTCCCTAACTTTTTGCAGTCTGGACCCTTGCTTTCCCTCTTTGGTATTCCCCACAATACCTGGCATGTGGTTCATGGAAGGAAAGCAATAAATATTTCTTAAATAACAGACAGAATCCAGCTCCACTAATTGTTACCCCCTATCTTGAGCTGCTGCTGCCAGAGAAGATTTCTTAGTGGGGAGTCACAAATTACATAAAGCTTGGTGAACTGTGGCTGAGTGATCAGCAATATTCTTCAAAATTCATTAAAAACTTTGGTTAGGCAAAGTGGCTCACATCTGTAATCCCAGCACTTTGGGAAGCCAAGGCAGGCAGATCACTTGAGGTCAGGAGTTCGAGACCAGCCTGGCCAAAGTGATGAAACCCCGTCTCTACTAAAAATACAAAAATTAACTGGCATGGTGGCACGCACCTGTAGTCCCAGCTCTCAGGAGGCTGAGGCAGGAGAATCGCCTGAACCCAGGAGGTGAAGGTTGTAGTGAGTCAAGATTGTGCCACTGTACTGTGGCCTGGGTGACAGAGTGAGACTCTGCCTTAATTAAAAAAAAAAAAAAAATCATTAAAAGCTTAAAAGGGAAGCCTCTTACTTTGCCCTTCAGATGGGTTTTCATGTCAGCGGCACAGAAGGTGACTTGACATTATCCAGGATAGCAAATGGGCTTTCTCTAGAACACCATCCCCTGGCAATTGGTTGAGATTGTGGGAAGCCAAGGGTTAAGGATACTAAGAGCAAATCCCAAATCCAGGCTCAGTGGAGGAAGTCCAGGACCATTTGATCTGCCAGTCGGGATGTTTGAGCTGCAAACAACCAGTTTGAAATTGGCCTGAACAGTAAGAAAATGTATTAGCTAAACTAATTAGAAGTCCAGAGGTAAGGTGAGTGTCAGGTTGGTCGATTCAGCAGCTCCCCAATCTTTCCATCTCTCTGCTCTGCCATCCTCAGTATACACTCCATCTTGGGGCCAGTAAAGATGTTTCTGGTCAAAAAAGGTGGGCAGCTCCTACCCTGTAAAATGGATCGTAATTATTAGGCTCTGTCAGCACTCCTGACAGATATGTGGGACTTAAAGGTATTCTCTCCTGCTGGGATCTGTTAAAGAGCAGACAAGAAAGGCTTGCAGTGAGCCAAGATCATGCCATGGCACTCCAGCCTGGGGGACAGAGCGAGACTCCATAAAAAAAAAAAAAAAAAAAAGTAGACAAAGAAGGAAAGATAAAAAAAAAAAAAAAGAAAGACCACAGCAATCACTAATTAAGCACAAACTGTGTGCAATGCCCTGTGCTAAGGTCTCTACAAGATTTTTCTCATTTAACCCTCACAATGACTCTCAGAGAGGGATGCTATAGAAAGCCCTGTTTTACAGACGCAGAAAATGAGGCTAGAGGGCCTCAGTATTTCAAGGCCATGTAGCAAGCCCAGTGCAGAACAATGATTCAAACAAGACTCAGACCCATGCTTTGTATTAATCCCAACACTACATCTCCTCCCTCAGAGTAACAGTGATACCCCCTACTGTAGAGGGAGCCACAGTTTAAAGTTAACAAGCATAATAAAGATCTAGAGCAACTAGAGTTCTCACAACTTTCTGGAGGGAATATAAAATTACACACCTCTAGCTGGGTGCCATGGCTCACTCCTGTAATCCCAGCACTTTGGGAGGCCAAGGTGATTGGATCATTTCAGCCCAGGAGTTCAAGAGCAGTTTGGGTAACATAGTGAAACTCTGTCTCTACAAAAAATGCAAAAATTAGCCAGATGTGGTGGTGCGCACCTGTAGTCCCAGCTACTTGGAAGGCTAAGGTGGGAGGATCACCTGAGCACAGGGAGTCAAGGTTGCAGTGAGCCATGATTGTGCCATTGCACTCCCGCCTGGGCAACAGAGCAAGACCCTGTTTTAAAAACAAACAAACAAACACACACACACACACACACACACCAAAAAAACCCACAATGGCTTTGGAAAACTAGCAATTTCTAAGAATGTTAAACACATACCTACCCTATGACCTGGGCGTTCTAATCCTGGGTTATTTACCCAAGGGAAATTAAAACACATGCACACACAAAAAAATACTTGTACAAAAATGTTCATAGCAGTGTGTGAAATATGCTCCTGACTAACAGACAAAATGGACTTCCCATGGCAAACTGAGGTACTCCAAGTTAAAACAGAATCAGGCAATGATCGAGCAGTCACATACTCTGTGATCTCAGAAAGATGTAAAAGTGTCACAGGACCTCCCTTTCTACACTCAAATCAAACTAGTACCTGTTTTCAGTGAGAAGATAAACTGCCCCTTCCCCCCACCGAGCCTTTCGAAAGAAACCTTTGATAGAGACTTCTGGTTCAGGGCTTAGAAACCACCCAATCAGGGCTCAACTAATTTTTTTTTTTTTTTTTTTTTTGGTGAGACAGAGGTCTTGCTCTGTTGCCCAGGCTGGAATGCAGTGGCGCAATCTTGGCCAACTGCAACCTCCACCTCCCGGATTCAGGCGATTTTCCTGCCGCAGCCTCCTGAGTAGCTGGGATTACAGGTGTGCACCATCATGCCTGGCTAATTTTTATATTTTTAGTGAAGACGGAGTTTCACCATTTTGGCCAGGCTCATCACAAACTCCTAACTTCAAGTGACCTGCCCGCCTGGGCCTCCCAAAGTGCTGGGATTACAGGTGTGAGCCACTATGCCTGGCTTAGGACTGGACTATTTTGACTAATCAGAACTGAACCAGTTTGAATCCTTCATTTGTATAAGCAGACCTAATTGAGAACCAGGGTGACAATTTTCCCTACTGAAGCCAGATCTACCTTTATTCTTCCCAGAGTAAGATTTCACTTATGCTGAAGACTGTGCCTCCACATTCTGCAGATTGTTTTCCATATATATATAGAGAGAAAATAAAGCTCTCCCTCTTCCTCTGCAGATTTCATGGTCTTTTGTTAACGGCAGCTTTATTCATAATAATCTCAAACTGGAAACAAGTCAGATGTCTACCCACAGGAGAAAAATTCATAAACAAACTGGGATAGCCACCCAGTGGAACACTACTCAGCAATGGAAAGGAACATACCACTGACTGCTGCACCAATAAAAATGAATCCCCAAAACCTATGTCAATTGAAAGTGAGACACGAAAGATTACATACTATACGATTATACTTATCTCAATTTCAAGGACAAGCAAGCTCTCCTCTAGTGATAGAGGTGAGAATAATTGTTCCTTGGAACTATGGGCCAGGAAAGAGCACAGGAAACTTTTTGAGGTGTCAGAAATATTCCATATCTTGAGCTGAGTGGCAACACAGGAGTATACATATGCAAAAATTTATCTATTTGTGTATTTATTTAATGTATTTTTTTTGAAATAGGGTCTCATTCTGTCACCCAGGCTGGAGTGCAATGGTACGATCTTAGCTCACTGCAACCTCCACTTCCCCAGCTCAAGCTAACCTCCCACCTCAGCCTCCCAAGTAGCAGGGACTACAGGTGCAGGTCACCACGCCCAGCTAATTTTTGTATTTTTTGTAGAGACGAGGTTTCACCATGTCACCCAGGCTGATCTCCAACTCCTGGACTCAAGCGATCTGCCCACCTCAGCCTCCCTAAGTGCTAGGATTACAGGCCAGGTGCCAGTAGGCGTGGCCATAAAAATTTATGAAGCTGTACACTTAAGATTTGTGCATTTTACTGGATGTAATTATTTCTCAAAAATTTTAAATTAGGGAAAAGTTGATTGACAGCTATTACTCCACTTGAGCCTTGCAACAACTTAGGAGTAACCAGGGCAGAGTTTATCATCATTATGTATCCTATAGGGAACCTAGGCCTCAAGGGGATTGAATGACTTTCCCAAGTCATGTAAGGAAAGAGTGGCAGACCGGGGCTTGCACTCAAGTCTTCTGAAGTCCAGGCCGGTCTGGGTGCAGTGACTCACGCCTGTAATCCCAGCACTTTGGGAGGCCAAGGCAGGTGGATCACTTGAGGTCAGGAGTTTGAGACCAGCTTGGCCAATATGGTGAAACCCCATCTCTACTAAAAATACAAAAATCAGCCAGGTGTGGTGGTGCGTGACTGTAGTCCCAGCTACTCGGGAGGCTGAGGCATGAGAATTACTTGAACCTAGGAGGCAGAGGTTGCAGTGAGATGAGATTACGTCACTGCACTCCAGTGTGGGCGACAGAGTGAGACTCTGACTCAAAAAAAAAAAAAAGAAAGAAAAGAAAAGAAAAAGAAAGAAAGAAAAAAAAAATCAAGGGCAGTTCTTTTTGTCTCAAGAAAGCCTCCAAGGTGAATTTAGAGCCCTTAGTTAACTCTGTTAAGGAATTATCCAGAGAAGTCCTTACATGGACATTCCTGCCGGCTTTCTGAATTGAGATTGGAATGAATCCCACACTTATTTAGCAGCAGCAGCTGACTATCAGATGACATTGTCAAGGTGGTAGGTTTTTTTTTCAACATCTGGTGGTTCTATTTGTTATTAAACATACTGACTGTTGAATGAGAAAAATCCCCATCCTACACATCTCTCCATTGCTGCTGTTTAAAAACAGCTTTGCCTACATCTATCAACTTTGTTTATGTCAAATTGCGCAATTTGTCACTGATGCTGAATTTGCCAAAAGAAAAGTGAATTTGATTGACAAAGCCCAAGGGCTTCTCTCTTTCCCTTTTCAACATTCCAGATGTTTAAAAAAGTTGGATCCACCCCCAGGAAGGCTCATCTGGGGGTGAAAAATGTACCAAAGGAGGTTGGGGGAGATGCTTTCGGTTTTTGTAGAAACTTTGCCTCTAAGAGACCCCATCTTCTTGATTGGTTCAAATTACCCTCCAATTTTAATTGCTGCCTTTCAATGGAGCCATCTGTTTCAAGGCCCATCTGTCAAGGGCTCTCTTGTGGTTGATTATTAAATGTATTTGCAGCTGGAGTTTCAAGAAAAAAAAAACTTAAATGATAAAAGAAAAGTGTCCCCAAGAGTGAAAGTAGAAAACAGAAACGGACTTGTAGCTATCGCCACTCTTAGAAATCAGAGGACTTAGGCCAGGCACGGTGGCTCACACCTGTAATCCCAACACTTTGGGAGGCTGAGGGGGGTGGATCACTTGAGGTCAGGAGTTTGAGACCAGCCTGGCCAACATGGTGAAAACCCATCTCTAATAAAAATACAAAAATTAGCTGGGCATGGTGGTGGGCACCTGTAATCCCAGCTACTTGGGAGGTTAGGGCATGAGAATTGCTTGAACCTGGGAGGCAGAGGTTGCAGTGAGCTGAGATCACACCACTGCATTCCAGCCTGAGTGACAGAGAGAGACTCTGTCTCAAAAACAAACATATATATATGTGTGTGTGTGTGTGTGTGTGTGTGTGTGTGTATATATAAATAGAGAGAGAGAGAGAAAGAAAAAATAAAGAGAGAAAGAAAGAAATCAGAAAACTTAGTTTTTCTCTGCAAACCCGGAAGAAAATTAATTATCAGCAAACAAGCATGGAGAAGAGTAGTGAATACGGCTGGCTTTGAGGCCTTCCAACACCCTTCTTTGGTAACTATACCAAGAACCTCTCCCCATTTACTTTCCAGGGATTTACTTATTTTACATTGTGGATATTCTTATGGGGATAATAGTGACCTACCATGAAGGGTTGTTCTAAGGATTGAGCTACTTAATATATGTGAAAGATTTAGAACAGAGTTTGCATATAGTAGGTGTTCAGTAAGTGTTAACCATTTTATTTTTGGCAAGGCTGGTGGCCCCAGTACTCTAGAATTGAGTAGAGGTCTCCTCACCCCACTAGTGCAAAGCTGTCAAGTACCCTACATACATCATAAAAAGTTGCAATTTTTTATTTTTATTTTTTAGAGACATGGTCTTGCTCTGTTATCCAGGCTGGAGTGCAGTGGTGCAATCATAGCTCACTGTAACTTCAAACTCCTAGGCTCAAACAATCCTCCTGCCTCAGCCTCTGGAGTAGTTAGGACTACAGGCACATACCACCATGCCCAGTTACTTAAAAAATAAATTGTTCAGATGGGGTCTTACTATGTTGCCCAGGTTGGTCTCAAACTCCCTCAAGTTATCCTTCCGCATCTGCTTCCCAAAGGCCTGGGATTACAGGTGCAATTTTTGTTTTGTGCATAAATTTCACTAGAATGGAAGCCCTTGAAGGCTTTGTGTCCATTAGTGGGTGTTCAGTGAATCTCAGTTTAAAAAGATCCTGAATGACCTGCCAGGAGACTCTCAGAATGGAGGCTCCAATCACCCAAGTTATCCAATTGCTTGAAGGCAGAGTCTTAACTCAAATTTGACCCAAACTGGGGCTAACACTGGCATGTGTGGCGTAGCAGGGAAGACCAGCTCCTATACATGATGCCTCTTGGGGGTCTGCCAGTGCAGCTGTTCTGCAATGTTACTGTCTAGATCTTACCAGCCTTGAGGGATAAGACTGTGCCCAATGCTGGCCACTGGGCAGAACTCAGACTTCAGTAAACCAACACCACAGTTCTGACAACTGTGGGATACACAAGCTGGAGGCTGTAGCCCCCTGGTTGATGGCAGTCTTAGAGGTCTCATTCTTTTTTAGGATAGGTAATAATTTTTAAAAATCTGAAAAAGTCAAACAAAAAGTCAGGAAAGAGGATGCACAGGCAAAAGCAAAACTTTCTTTATTCATCTGGCTGACAATGTTGTAATTTGTTTTCATGGAAACGTAAGTTTACATGCTTTTTTAATCCCTAAGTGTCTTCACAGCATTTACTCTTTGTAATGTATTTGATTTTGTATTATGAGAAGTCTGATTTTTAGTTTCATGGTTCAGTTAAAACTGGGAAGTGTGCGGCCAGGTGTGGTGGCTCATGCCTGTAATCTCGGCACTTTGGGAGGCCAAGGAAGGAGGATTGCTTGAAGCCAGGAGTTCAAGACAAGCTTGGGCAACATAGTGAAACTCATCTCTACAAAAAAATGTTTTAAAATTAGCTGGGCGTGGTGGCATCTGCCTGTAGTCCTGGCTACATGGGAGGCTCAAGCAGGAAGATTCCATGGCCCAAGGAAGTTGGGGCTGCAGTGAGCTGAGATTGTGCCACTGGACTCCAGCCTGGGCGACAGAGGGAGACACTGTCTCAAAAAAAGAGAAAAATTCAGAGGTGTGAAGGAAGAGTTTTTATTCAGTATGGTCTTAATTTTTTTTTTTTTTTTTTTTGAGACAGAGTCTCACACTGTTGCCTGGGCTTGAGTGCAGTGGCACGATCTCGGCTCGCTCCAACCTCTGCCTCTCGTGTTCAAGAGATTTTCCTGCCTCAGCCTCCTGAGTAGCTGAGATTACAGGCGTGCACCACCATGTCCAGCTAATTTTTTGTATTTTTAATAGAGACAGGGTTTCACCATGTTGGCCAGGCTAGTCTCGAACACCCGACCTCATGATTTGCCTGCCTTGGTCTCCCAAAGTGCTGGGATTGCAGGCCTGAGCCACCGTGCCCGGCTATGGTCTTAATTTTTTAAATGATCAATTTCTCTGGTGTTTTTTGAAAATCTATCCTGGCAAAAATCAACTTCTCTATTTTGTTTTTCCTGAAATTAATTACCACAAATAAAATGAAAATAGTTCACTTCAAGCAAAGCCCTGTGTAGAATAAACCATTACTACACGTGTGCGATGAATAAAAGAAGTACAACAATCCGAACAGAACAGGAATAACTTCTATGCTGTGGATTTGGCTGGGCATGGCTTAGCCCATTGTTTCGTTACACCTGTTGACAACAATGACATTTATAGAGGCTGTAGGGAACTAGTTAGGCCTTTTTGGCTTGTTTTTGTCTTGCCCTTCTACATTCTGCCATGTGAGGAAAACAGTGTCCAAGGTGCCATCTTGGAGCAGAAACCAAACCTTCACCAAACACTGAACCTGTTAGCACGTTAATCTCTGTCTTCCCAACCACTCCAGAACTGTAAGAAATAAAGTTCTCTTATTTATAAATGACACTGTTTGTGGTATGCAGTCATAGCAGCACAAACAGGCTAAGCATCCATTAACAAAAACCAAAAAGTTGATTTTCCCTATCCCCTCACAGGAATAGCAGCCAGGTGTAGAAATTAGACTTCAATTCAGCTATGTAAAGAAACAAAAAACAATGATGACAACAATGCCGAAACTTAGTGGCTTGAACAAGATAAGACATTATTTTTGTCACATGAGAGAAGTCTGAAGAGAAGCTATCTAGGCCAGGTGGTGGCTTCAGTCATCAAGAACCCAGCCATCTACATTGCTGCTCCCCCATTCTTAGCATCCTGCCTCAGTCTCCAAGATGGTTGCTGGAGCTCCAGCCATTATGCTCTTGTTCCAGCCGTTAGGAAAGAGGACAGGGACCAGAAGGGGCGCCTCATCCCTTTCAAGGATACATTCCTAAAGTTTTACATCCACTTCCACTTACAAATCATCGGACAAAACAGTCACATGGCCACTCTTGGCTGCCAGATAGTCTAGGAAATGTAGTTTTTGCTGTATGTCTGTGTCCCAGACACTTGTCAGGTTCTTATTACTAAGAGGAAGAGGGGATAGATACTAGGGCAAACCCACTGTCTCTAACCCACAATTTCTTGGGTTCTTAAATTCTGGGTTTCTTGTTCTATATGGCAGGTGTGTGTGTGTGTGTGTGTGTGTGTATGCGCACGCACTCAAAGGCATGTATGTTAGGGGAAATGGTGTCAACCAGGGCAAAAAAAAAAAAAATCCAGTAGTGCTTCATTATCTGAGACCAATGGCCCTCAAATTTTAGTGCATAACGGAATTACTTGAGAAGTTTGTTAAAAATATAAATTGTCAGTAGGCAAATATTCTTAGAAAACTAGCACTAAACAAAAGAGACAAAATGATAAACTGGTCCTCAGGAAAAATGAAAACTTCTGATAATCAAAAGATACCATTAAGAAAATGAAAAGTGTGGCCGAGTGCTGTAGCTCACGCCTGTAATCCCAGCACTTTGGGAGGCCGAGGCAGGCGGATCACTTGAGGTCAGGAGTTCATGACCAACCTGGCCAAGATGGTGAAACCCCGCCTCTACTAAAAATACAAAAATTAGCCAGACGCTGTGGTGCGTGCCTGTAATCCCAGCTACTCAGGAGGCTGAGGCAGAAGGATGGCTTGAAACTGGGAGGCAGAGGTTGCAGTGTGCTGAGATCACGCCACTGCAGTCCAGCCTGGGCGACAGAGTGAGACTCCATCTAAAAAAAAAAAAAAGAAAATGAAAAGTGGCAGCTTTCTTGGTGCAACAAGCAGCATGTTGGTCTCATAAGCTGAAGAAAATGAAAAGGCAAGACATAGACTAAAAGGACATCTTCTCAACACACATATATGACAAAGGACAGGTATCCAAAATATACAAAGAACTCCTGCAAATTAATAATTAAAAAGACAACCTGACTTTTTTAATGGGCAAAAGATTTGAACAGGCACTTCATAAAATACAATACAAAAATACCAATGAACACATGAAAAAATAGTCCACATCAGTAGTCATCAGGGAAATCTAAGTGACACAGTGAATAACACTTCACACCCAGTAGAATGGCCACAATTTAAAAGCCTGACAATAGCAAGTGTTGGCGGGAATGTGAAGCTACTGGACCACCCATATTCTGCCCGTGGGGGTGTAAAATACTATAACCACTTTAGAATAGGCCGGGCAGGGTGGGTCACGCCTGTAATCCCTGCACTTTGGGAGGCTGAAGCAGGCAGACCATGAGGTCAAGAGATCGAGACCATCTTGGCCAACATGGTGAAACCCTGTCTCTACCAAAAATACAAAAATTAGCTGGACATGGTGGCACATGCCTGTAATCCCAGCTACTCAGGAGGCTGAGGCAGAAGAATCATTTGAACTCAGGAGGTGGAGGTTGCAATGAGTCGAGATCACACCATTGCACTCCAGCCTGGCGACAGAGCAAGCCTCCATCTCAAAAAAAAAAAAAAAAAAAAAAAGAAAGAAAGAAAAAGAAAAAAGAATACTGTTTGGCAGATTCTAATAGGGCCCCAGCAATTCCACTTCTTGGTGTCTATCCAGGAGAAATAAAAGCACAAGTCCACAAAATGACTTGCACAAGAATGCTTATAGCAGCTTTATTCATAATATCCCCAAACTGGAAACAACCTAAATGTCCATGAAAGAAGAATGGATCAACAAACTGTGATACATGCATACAATGTAACACTACTTAGAGATACGAAAGAACAAACTCGTGACACATACAACCATATGGATGGATTTCAAAAACATTGGGCTGAGTAAAAGAAACCAGAACAAAAGTGTACACACTCTCTGATTCCATTTACATGAAGTTCAGGAACAGGTAAAACTAATATGGGATAGAAATCACAACAGTGCTTTCTGGTCAGGGAGGGGTGGGTTATTGACTGGCGGGGGGATGAGGGAACTTTCTAGGGTGATGACATGTTCTGGATCTTGAATGAGGTATGGGTTACATGGTGGTATACGTTTGTCAAAACTAGTCAAACTGTGCCATTAAGATTTGTGCATTTTAGTCGGGCGTGGTGGCTAACACCTGTAATCCCAGCACTTTGGGAGGCTTAGGCGGGTGGATCACCTGAGGTCAGGAGTTCAAGACCAGCCTGGCAAATATGGTGAAACCCCATCTCTACTAAAAATACAAAAACTAGCCAGGAGTGGTGGTGCGCACTTGTAATCCCAGCTACTCAGGAGGCTGAGGAAGAAGAATTGCTTGAACCCGGGAGGGCGAAGTTGTAGTGAGCTGAGATTGCGCCACTGCACTCCAGCCTGGGTGACAGGGTGAGACTCCACCTCGAAAAAAAAAAAATATATATATATATAAAATATATATGTGTGTGTGTATATATGTGTGTGTATATATACATCTGTATATATCTATCTATATCTGTATCTGTATCTATCTGTATCTATCTATATCTATCTATATATCTATATATGCATATATTTCTGCATTTTATCAAATGTTACTGTAATTTTACCCCCAAATATCTGTGTATGCGGGTGCAGTGGCTCACGCCTGTAATCCCAGCACTTTGGGAGGCCGAGGGAGCAGATCACTTGAGGACAGGAGTTGGAGACCAGCCCGACCAACATGACGAAACCCTGTCTCTACTAAAAATACAAAAAACTAGCCAGGTGTGGTGGCATGCTATTATAGTCCCAGCTACTTGGGAGGCTGAGGCAGGAGAATTGCTTGAACCCGGGAGGCAGAGTTGCAGTAAGCCAAGATCATGCCACCGCACTTCAGCCTGGGTGACAGAGCGAGACTCCATCTAAAAAAAAAAAATTCTGTGTGTGTGTATGTGTGTGTATATAAATTGTTAGCCCTGAGCTCAGAGATGGTGACTGATGAGATGGGGGAATTGACATTTTGGGGCACTTTTATTAACCCTCCTTCCCTGGGGAATTTTGATGTAAGTAGACAGAATGGACAGGGGTTGCTCACGCTGGGGAGGAAGGGGTGGAGGAGTGTGGCTCTGAAGGGAATGGTTCCCTAAAATCTGGAGGACCACAGGGTCTTGGGTCTGCTGCACACTGCCCTGAAGGAGGCTCTCAGATACAGCTGGTACCAGAATGTCTGGGGACACTGGTGCCTATTACTGGGGTCTTGGGGGAGTAGACAGAGTTCCATTGTGGAGGCTTGTGGTCAGTGGTGAGGGTGGCTGGGAGGGCATCTTTGTGGCCTGCTGAGAGCAGCTACGGCCAATGGCCAGTGGAAGCACAGCCCCAAAGCAGCCTTGTTTGTACAGCAGGATACCTGGTGACAACAGTGTCCGGGCTAGTAATCACAGTCATGTGTGACACTCACTAGTGAGCACTTCATCAATGCTAAGTTTTACATGTATTTACTCATTTCATTATTCCCATTTTATGGATGAGAAAACTAAAAATCCAGGGAAGTTAAGCAACTTGCCTACCTCACACAACTAGTAGCAGAGCCAGGATTTTAACCTAGACAGTTTCAGGTCCTTACTCTCTGGGCTGGCCTTCCCCCTCCACTGCCCCCTGACACCCTCACTTTTCTGAACATTGGACTCATCCCTGTAGCTGGAGGTAGAGGATGGAAACTCAAAAGATGATAGAAGATTAAAACAAGATGATTGAGGTTGGACTTCTCAAAGCCTTGGTGAGTGGGAAGCCACAACCGCCTGCAGGGCCAACCTGGTCTTGTAAACGATTAAAGCAGCAGGTGTGATGCATTAGGGAATGGTGTGGCCTGTGGCAGGACTGCTTTAAAGGGGGTGGCCATTACTTAGATGTGTGCTTGGGACCATGCAGAAACAATGGCCCAGGGCTCCAGAAGATCTAGGTTTTTTAAGATTTTGATTTTTGTAGCCCATGTTGCAGAAAAATAAAACATGTCTGTGGGTGTGCTGCAGCCCGGGGCGATGGCAATGTCTGCTCTTCTCTCCCTCCTGGGTAATCTGCACCAGGATGGGCAGCAGGCCAGTGACCTTCAGAGGCCCAGGCCTTTGAAGGATGAGAGCGCTTAGCCCTCTGTGAACCCACTCTCCCCTGCACCTTGAGCCAGGGTTTTCTGAGACTGCTCTCCTGCCTGCATGCCCCCATCTCCTAACAAACGGGAGCTCCGTCTCAGACTCGAACGATCCTCTGCCAGGTCTCTCCGTTGTTTTGTCCAAAAGCCTACACGTCTGCCAAAGTTCAGGGTTATCTCCCCTCCACCTTTCCCCTTGTCTCCAGCCACCTTTCTACTGACTGGTTTTGTTGTTTCTTTTTATAATTCCATTTGGGCTATCATGCGGCCCGATCTTCCATCTCATTCCACATCAAGCTGCAGCCTGAGCTTGGGCATTGGTGGGCTTTGCAGCCAGATATGAACAGAAGGCAGATTCATTTCCTGCTGCCTGCTTCTCCAACCCCAAATCTCCCAGTTTGATCCAAGAGCTCTGAAGATTTGCCTTCACCTCGCACCCCCCAGATGCTTCTTTATAAGCCTTGCTTGTAAATAGGTGTCAGTCAGGGTCTCACCGTGCAGCATGTGGGCGTGTGGGTGCTCCAGATCCCTCCACCAGCTGTCACCATCCTCCTGCTGCTGCCAGTGCATCCCTTGAGGATGCCTGGCAGGTTACACCCCACCCAAGGGGCAAATGGTGACTGACAACAGAACAAGCGCTCACCCCCTTGCCCCACCGCAGGGCAGTTCAGTGGGAGGAATTTGTTCTAGAGCACTCTGGATCAGGTTGAGGCTTTCCCCTTCCACATTCAGCTTCCTTTGCTCCTCTAATAAGTCACGCCTGTGGGGCCCTAAGGAGCTTTTAAGAAAAGCTTTTTTCTTTTAAGAAAATTAGAAATGAGCTTAGCTGGCAAGAACAGACACAGGGATAGAGGGGAGTGAATGTTCTGAGAAATAGGGTCAACCGCAAACAACTCACTAGCACCCAAACATCCTGTTGCAAGAATTCAACTCACTGCCCACCTGCCCCCAAGCTTCCTGTCTGCAAGCCTTTAGCCCAGGCAGCATGACCTCATAAAGTCCGCTGCAGCCCCTGCCTTTTTGCAGACAGCATTCCCTCTGCTGTGTTGCTCGTTGCTCCCTTGCAACACATCTCCCGCTTTTCTCTAATAAATCTACCTTTCTTTCCCCACAACTGTCTTGGTAAATTCCTTCATCACCTGTGACACTGCTCCCAGGCAGCCAGTTGTTTGTTTGTTTGTTTGTTTTGAGACAGAGTCTCGCTCTGTTACCCAGGCTGGAATTCAGTGGTGCCGCTCAGCTCACTGCAACCTCTGCCTCCCAAGTTCAAGCAATTCTCCTGCCTCAGCCTCCTGAGTAGCTGGGATGACAGGCATCCACCACCACGCCCGGCTAGTTTTTGTATTTTTAGTAGAGATGGGGTTTTACCACATTGGCCAGGCTGGTCTCAAACTCCTGACCTCAAGTGATCTGCCCGCCTCGGACTCCCAAAGTGCTGGGATTACAGACGTGAGCCAACGTGCCCAGCTAGCCCCCAGGCAGTCGTTGACCATGGTAACATGCATCTGAATCCCTGTCTCCAGCTCTGCATCTGAGAAACTTGGACGTAAGACAGCTCCTTACAACACTACAGTAGGAGAGAGGGTGTCTGTGGGCAGAAAAGAGGCAGCAGTAGGCTAAGTGGAGACCAGGGCAAAACACTCCCATGCTTCCATTACCAAAGGTGAGGCATTTAAATCCTACATGTCATAGTGACAAATTAAACAATCTCAACTTTCCAACAGTAAGGAACAGACTCAATATATTATAAAACATGCTTGTGATATATATTATGCCATCATTAATGGTGCTGTATGAAGTATTAAAAAAGTTGATATTTATTGAAGCTCAAGGAAAGGGTATATGGGGGTTCATTTTACTATTCTCTCTACCTTTGTATATGTTTGAAATTTTCCATAATAAAATGTATATTACAAATGGATGGAGAAATTGCTGTAGCATATTGAATGGTATTTAGAAATAGCTCACACTGTATAGTTAGGTGAAAAAACTGGCTAATATATAACATAGTAAGTCTATATGTATGTGGATTTTTTTAAATATTAAGAAATTGAAAGCTGGATGCTGCAACTCACACCTGTAATCCCAGCAACTGAGGAGGCTGAATGGGAAGATGGCTTGAGCCCAGGAGTTCAAGGCTTCCGTGAGCCATGATTGCACCACTGTGCCCCAGCCTGGATAACAGAACAAGACCCCAAAGCTTAGGGAAAAAGAAAATAAAAGAAATTGAAATGTACTTTCCCATTGACCCAGCAATTCCACTTCTAGATAGAGAAATCCACATGGGAAAGGAGATAGGTTCAGCCTAAATGTCCGTTAATAGGAAAATGGCGTTTAAAACTGTACCATATTAAGCCGGGCTCAGTGGTGCATGCCTGTAGACCCAGCTACTTGAGAGGCTGGCTCATGCCTGTAATCCCAGCACTTTGGGATGCCAAGATGGGAGGATCACTTGAGGTCAGGAGTTTGAGATCAGCCTGGACAACATGGTGAGACACCTGTTCAACAAAAAATAAAAATAAAAAAATTAGCCAGATGTAGTAGCTATTGCCTGTCGTCCCAGCTACTTGGGTAGCTGAGGTGGGAGGATCACTTGAGTCCAGGAGTTCCAGCCTGCAGGGTGCTATGACAGTGCCACTACACTCCAGCCTGGGGGACAGAGCAAGACCCTGTCTATAAAAAAAAAAAAAAAGAAAGAAAGAAAGAAAATAAAGAAAAACAGGGGCCAGGTGTGGTGGCTCACACCTGTAATCCCAGCATTTTGGGAGGCTGAGGCAGGTGGATTGCTTGAGGTCAGGAGTTCAAGACCAGCCTGGCCAACATGGTGAAACCCTGCCTCTACCAAAAATACAAAAATTAGCCAGGTGTGGTGGTGTCTGACTGTAGTCCCAGCTACTCAGGAGGCTGAGGCAGGAGAATCACAGGAGAATTGCTTGAATCTGGGAGGCAGAGGTTGCAGTGAACCGAGATTGTGCCAATGTACTCCAGCCTGGGTGACAGAGCAAGACTCCGTCTCAAAAAAAAAAAAAGAAAGAAAGAAAGAAAAGAAAAGTCTCTATATTTCTATGTATATAAAGAATAGTCCAGAGTGCTATTTCTTACCCTGAAGAAGTGGCTATCTGATCTGAGAGGTGACAAGGGCTGAAGGGAAAGAACCAGGAGTGGGGCTGGCTGACGACTGAGACTTAAGACTTATCTGTTATGTTTTAAATTTTTACAAGAAGAATGTATCTGTCTATCATGCATAATTAAAAAGTAATAATGCCAAAGACTACATAGATATAGACTAAAGTGTTTGCAAGAATCATCTCTGGGTGGTAAGAGTTTCTTAGTTCTTTTCTATAATTTATGAATTTTCTACTGCAAGCATATATGACTTCAGCAATCAAGGTTGGGGGAGGGAGGAAGGGAGAAGAAAGAAAAAAGAAACTAAAGTATCATTATTGTACCAAGATATGCCCCTACTTTCACCTCCTGGGTGCGTTCAGTTCATTCTCCCTGCTCACGGCCTCCCCATGCAAGGATTCCTGATCCCCAGCCCCTCCCTCCAAAAAGAGGCTGCTCTTTCCTCAGTGCTCTCTGAGCCTTGGATAAGACCCCCATAGCAGGCACAAACCCCACAGGCCCACACTGGATGGATGTGTAGGCTTCCATGCCCAGGCCAGGCCCTCCCTGCTGGCCTCTGACCTCCTGGCAGCACCCCCAACCCCACTGTCCACCCTGAGCCTGGCCCCTGGGCATCAATTACAGTTGGCGAAATTTATATTATTCAGAGACCTTCAACAGAGAAGAGGAGTCTTTCACATGTGCCTTTCCTTCCCCACTTGGGGCCTCCTTGTGCATCCCAGGGGTCTTCTGACCCTTCCTCCCACCCCCAGTACCCCCAAAGGTGCATTGCCACCCCAGCTTCTTGCTCACCTGTTCTTTCTCACTAAGTACCTATTGTGTGCCAGGCATTGTTCTGGGCACTGAGATATAGCAAAATAAGTTAGCGGCCCACAGTGACATGGCCAGTAAATGGCAGAGACAGGACTTGACCCCAGGCCTTCAGATGCCATGTCCGACACTGACTCCAGAACCTCACACCCCAGAACCATTGAGGGTGAAATTCTTGTTTTTATTAGAGCCACAGCAGCAATCACGGTTCATTTCTTGGCACTCATCTGCCAGTGTGGTTATTCTGAAGTTCAGGACGATTACTTCACAATTACCCTTTGCTGTTCTTATTCCTTCCTTGACTGAATAAATCTTTAAGGTAATAAGAAGGGAAAATATAGGTCAGATCTCCTCTGGGCCTATAAAACCAAGATGTGAGATCATTATATTGCTTCATATGCTAAGTCAAAAAGATCAAATGTTTTAATGCATCATTATAAAGCATCTTTTCCTATAATGACATAATATATGTCAACTTAAAATTGTTTTCCTTCAAACCCTATTTCCAAAGAGGAAGATATTTAATTTGCAAGTTTGCCTTGTCTGACTTTTTTTGTTTAGTTTTTGTTTTTTGTTTTTTTGAGAAAGGGTCGTGCCCTGTTGCTTAGGCTGGAGTACAATGGCATAATCACGGTTCAATGCAGCCTCGACCTCCTAGGCTTAAGTGATCCTCCTGCCTTGGCCTCCTTAGTAGGTGGGACCACAAGCACATGCTAACATGCCTGGCTAATTTTTTTAATTTTTCTTTTGTAGAGACGAGATCTTGCTATGTCCCCCAGGCTGGTTTCAAACTCCTGGGCTCAAGCAATCTTCCCGTCTTAGCTTCCCAAAGTGCTGGGATTATAAGTGTGAGCCACCATGTCCAGAGTGTGACTTATTTCTTAAGTATACACCCTGCCATTTATGTATTTATTTATTTATTTTTATTTAATTTTTGAGATAGAGTCTCGCTCTCTTGCCTAGGCTGGAGTGCAGTGGTGCCATCTCGGCTCACTGCAACCTCTGCCTCCTAGGCTCAAGCGATTCTCCTGCGTCAGCCTCCCAAGTAGCTGGGACTACAGGCCTGCACCACCAGGACTAATTTTCGTACTTTTAGTAGAGATGGGGTTTCACCATGTTGGCCAGGCTACTCTGAAAGTCCTGGCCTCAGATTATCTACCTGCCTCAGCCTCCCAAAGTGCTGGGATTACAGGCATGAGCCTGAGTTCTGGCTGCAATCGCCTGAAGCATCTCCTAACCTCTTGAAACTTCATTGTTACTGCTATTTAATATCCAATTTACGATGGTTTGCCTTCGGATTTCTTGACTTAAAATGGTGCAAACACATTCAGTAGAAACTGTGCTTCAAATACCCATACAGCCATTCACCTTTTCACTTACCGTGCAGTATTCAATAAACGACATGAGATGTGTGATACCTTCTTATAAAATAGGTTTTGTGTTCAATGATTTTGCCCAATTGTAGGGTAATGTAAGTGCTCTGAGCATGTTTAAGGTGGGCTAGGCTAAGCTATGATGTTCAGTAGGCTAGGAGTATTAAATGCATTTTCAACTTAAAATATTTTCAACTTATGATGGGCTTATCAGGATGTAGCACCCTCCTGCCCCCTTAAGTCAAGGAGCATCTGTATTGTTCAATTTAAAAACAGCTAAAGAACTTGACTTCTGCCCAAGTCTAAACCTCAAATAACCATTTTATCTGGGCCCAGATGGACAGGGAGGTGGCTCAAGCCTGGAAACTGAGGGTCAGGAAGACTCCTCACCCTCAAGGTCACCCAGCTCACTGAGTCACTATAGCAACAGCTCTGACACCCCACGACACAGGATTCCCAGAGGGCCTTGCTCCTAACAATGTGCTGGAAGGTTCCATGCATTAATTTGTCTATTTCTAATGATCAGACAAATTTGGAAAACGCTGCTTTGATGTATAAGATGTTCCTCTCTTATGGCACTCTGAGTGTGTCTAATTATCTCCAAGTATACAAAATTATCAAAAATATACTTACAGAAAGAATTCAGATGCACTGGATCATAAATTATAAATGCATTTCAAGTGGAACCTTTAGCAGTAGGAAAGGTAGGGGCAGAGCTGGTGTCCTAAACATTCAAACTAAGGTAGGCCCAAGGAAAATGGGCAGGTCACTGCTTATTCCAGCTCTTGCTGACTCCAGACGATTTTCTCAAGGGCCTGTGTGTGCACCTCTCACATGATCTGAGCTGTAAGCCCCAGGGCTTCTTTCTAGAATCTAAGGAAAGCAAGTCTGACAGTCAGTCTTAACCTTTTTTTTTTTTTTTTGAGACAGGGTCTGACATTGTCACCCAGGCTGGAATGCAGCGGCGCAATCTCGGCTCACTGCAGCCTCGACCTACCAGGTTGAATTGATTCTCGTGCCTCGACCTCCCAAGTACTGCAAGTACAGGCATGTGCCACCACGCCCAGCTAATTTTTCTATTTTTAGTAGAGACAGGGTTTCAACATCGTCTTAACCTTTTGATGTGCTGGTTGGGTTGACTAGTGACACTGAACTGGGATTTCCATCAGCTTGCAATAAAGAGAAATGACCACCAGGGGACAGCAAACGTCCAGTAAGCAAAGTCAGTGCCTTTTGAAAACGTACTCTAGGCTTTGCGCAAGTGAACAGAAGGGCGGGGAATCTGTGACAGTGGGCAGGGGAGCACTTTCTTGGTAACCATGGCTGACTTGTGTTACTGATTTTTTTTTTTTTAATATACCCAGCTTTCAACCTGCCTAGAATCCCCCTGCCTTTATCTAGGATCTTAATTTTAAGAAAGTATTTACTTGATAAACTGATCAATGAATTAAACCAGTTCTCAACTGGCAATGGTGTTATTTTGCTTCCCAGGAGCATTTGGCATAATCTAGGAATATTTTAGTTGTCACAATTAGGGGTATATAATACTACTGGCATCTAGTAGGTTGAGGCCAAGGATAATGCTAGACATCCTGCAATGCACAGGAAGGCCTACAGCAAAGGATGATCTGAACCTATATGAAAAGGCTGAGACAACCTGGGCTAAACCAACAAAGTCCTGCTCTCATAATGTGAAACCTGAGCTTCCTGTGTCTCTTCTCTCTGTAGCCCAGGCCCTGGTCTAGGATGTAGCAGGGGGAATCACCCATGACGTCTGGGAAGATATTATCGCTGTCCTCAAGGAACTGACAGTCTGCAGGAATTGAAATTTCAGATGCCTACAGGGCCAGGGACGTAATATAAAGAGATGAAGCAGACAGGTAGGAGATGGAATGGGGAGTGGTGAGGACTGGGGCAAGTTGGAGAATGCGGCTCTAAAAGAACCACCACTTAGCTCAGCTTGTTGCTGCCATGTATAAAAGTGGGCCCACAGGCCAGTCGCAGTGGCTCATGCCTGTAATCCCAGCACTTTGGGAGGCCCAGGTAAGTGGATCGCCTGAGCTCAGGAGTTTGAGACCAGCCTGGCCAATGTGATGAAACCTTGTCTCTACTTAAAACACAAAAAATGAGCTGGGCGTGGTGGTGGGCTCCTGTAATCCCAGCTACTCCGGAGGCTGAGGCAGGAGAATCACTTGAACCCAGGAGGCAGAGGTTGCAGTGAGCCAAGATCATGCCACTGCGCTCCAGAGCCTGGGTGACAGAGTGAGACTCTATCTAAATTAAAAAAAAAAAAAAAAAAAGCAGACCCACTCTTGCCAGACCTCCAGCTGTGGGGAATAAAAAGGGGTGACATTTGGGCCAGTCCTTGAAGGATCAGCAGAATTTTGCTGGGTGGAGAGGAAATAGATGAGAATTAGTATTTCAGACAGGGATGTTCCAACCAGAAGCTGCAAATTGTCCAAACCTGGCCCTCTTTGGTCCACACAATCTTTTTCTTTCTTTTCTTTTCTTTTTCTTTTCTTTTACTTTATTTTATTTACTTACTGAGACAGGGTCTCACTCTTTAGCCCAGGCTGGAGTGCAATAGCACAGTCACAGGCCCCTACAGTCTTAACCTTGCAGACTCAAGCAGTCCTGAGCCTTGGCTTCCAAGTAGCAGGGACTCCAGGTGCAGGCACCATGACCAGCTAATTTTTTTTTTTTTTTTTAAGAGATGGGGTCTCACTCTGTTGCGCAGGCTGGTCTCAAACTCCTGAGCTCAAGCAATCCTCCCACCTTGGCCTCCCAAAGTGTTGAGATTGAGGTGAGCCTCTTTTGTCTTATCTTCTTTTTTTTTTTTTTTTTTAGTTTAAACTCCTAGAACTGACTCTTCTTTTAATGCAATTTTTTACTGCAGTAAAATATGCATATAGTAACCATTTTTAGGTCTATAACTCAGTGGCATTAAGTACATTTACAATGTTGTATAACCATCACCACCATCCATTTCCAGAACATTTGCATCATCTCAAGCAGAAACTCTGCACCATTAAACATAACTCCACATTCCCTTTCCCACTAGCCCCTTGTAACCTCTACTCTGTTTTCTATCTCTATGAATTTGCCTCCCTTAGGCACCTCATGTAAGTGGAATCATAAAATATTTGTCCTTTTATGTCTGGCTAATTTTAGGTGGCATAATATTTTCAGGGATCCACACAATCTTTTTAAAACTTGGATATTTTACATAAAAATCTGGATTTCTGGCTTGTCCTAAAAAATTGTAAGATTTGAGTGGTCTAAGAATGGTTTCACATTTTCAATTTTTTTTTTTTTTTTAAGAGAAGGAGGAGGAGGAGGAGGAGGGGAAGGAAGAGAAGAAAAAAGAAAATATGCAACACATATTGTATATGCCCACAAGGCCTAAAATAATTACCCCCTGGCCCTTTACAGAAATGTTATGCAGACTTCTGGCCTGCATAATAATAAAATATAATATTTTAGCAATAGCAATTAAGAACTGATGAGTTTTGAATATTTATTCCCTTTATTTTATTTTATTTATTTTGTTTTTTTCCAAGATGGAATCTTGCTCCGTCGCCCAAGCTGGAGTGCAGTGGTATGATCTCGGCTCACTGCAACCTCCGCCTTCCGGGGTTCAAACAATTCTGCTGCCTCAGCCTCTCGAGTAGCTGGGATTACAGGCAAGCACCACCACGCCTGGCTAATTTTTTTTGTATCTTTAGTAGAGACGGGGATCTCACCATTGGCCAGGCTGGTCTCGAACTTCTGACCTCATGATCTGCCTGCCTCAACCTCCCAAAGTGCTGAGATTACAGGAGTGAGCCACTGCACTGGCCTATTCCCTTTATTTTTAATATAACTTATGTAATTGTAAGTTTATATAATTTTTAGTAAATGTTGGGTTTGAAAGTGGTTTGCAAAATTTGTGAAAATTTAACAATTGACTCCCATGAGCCACTAATGGCTGGTTTCAGAGCCTCTGTTTATCTTTCCAAATCTTTCCATTTGTTTAGAAAGTCTTAATATCTCTTAATAAAGTTCTATAATTTTCCCTGTAACAATTTTGAACATTATTTGTTAGATTTATTCCTGGGCAGTTGGTATTTTCTGATAATGCTGTACATGGTATTTACTCTTTAATTGCACTTCTTAGTCGTTTGCTCCTGGTATGACTCTTGGAGGTACGCAGTCACTTTACTAAACGCTCCTATTACTCCTAACAAGTTAAATGTATATTCTTTTGTTTTTCTATGTTAATGAATGCATTACCTGCAAATAATGACATTTTATTCCTCTCTTTTCAATCTTTATGTTTCTAATTTCTTTTTCTTTTTTTATTCTTCTGGCTGGGACCTCCAACAGAATGTGGATAGGAGGTGACAGTGGGCATCTTTGTCTCATTCCTGACTTTAAAGAGAATCGTTCTAGGTTTTCTGGCTTTTTTGGGTGTTTTGGGATTTTTTTGTTTTTGTTTTTATATTTTGTTTTGCTTTGTATTTTGTACTCCCTCTGTCACCAGGCTGGAGTACAGTGGCAATGATCATGGCTCACTGCAGCCAGGCAGTGGGAGCAGACACTTCTGAGCCTGTGAGGTCATGGGGGGCCTTCATGGTTCCCCAGGAGTGCAGGGATGCCTGAGTCTACAGCTACAACTTGGGTGGCTGCAGCCCCATCCAGGGGGGCAGAACTCCTGCCTGCTCCTGGCTCCCCAAGAACACAAGGTGGCTTGGATTTGTAGCCACAATTTGGGTGGCTGCAGCCCCAACTAGGAGGGTGGGGCTCCTGATTGATCTGTGGAGTGTGCAGCCCGTGTGATGGCAATAGCAGGCCATCTGGAGTGGTGGCAGCTGCCATCACAGTGAGCCCTGATGGCATCACTGCACTCCAGCCTGGGTGACAGAGTGATAGCCTATCTCAAAAAATAAAAGTAAAAATAAAAACAAATAAAAGTAAGATGTTTTGCCCATGAAAGGACTCAGTTAGGCAAGGGATGCAATTCAAACATATATAAAGAACATCTATGTTGCAATAAGAGTCATACAAGTAACTCATAGAAAAATGGGTGCAAACAGAAAGTAATGAAGTACTGAAAAAAAAAGATAGTCCACAAGGATAGGGATATGTCAAAGGGACACAGGAGCCACCTGAAAGAGCCCCCAGTTGCCAAAGCTGGAACAATTGGAGCAATACAATAAACTAATACTGGATTATAACCCGAAGTATAGAATACATATCCATGAATCCATTCTGATATAACTAAACAATTGAATGTATAAACAAAGGAGAAGAAAAAAATCTCATGTATAAAGGAATTCCAAATAATTTATGTAGGTCCTTGCCCTCAAGGAGCATAACTTCCCATTCCTTAAGTGTGGGCTGTACATAGTGACTTTTTTTTTTTTTTTTTTTTTTTTTTTGAGACAGGGTCTCACTCTGTCACCCAGGCTGGAGTGCAGTGGTGTGATCAGGGCTTACTGCATTGATCTCCCAGGTTCAAGCAGTTCTCCCACTTCAGGCTCCTGAGTAGCTGGGACTTTGGGTATGCGCCACCACAACTGGCTAATTTTTTTATTTTTATTTTTACTAGAGACGAGGTCTTGCTATGTTGTCCAGGCTGGACTCGAACTCCTGAGCTGAAGCGGTCCTACCTGCCTCGGCCTCCCAAAGTGCTGGGATTACCAACATGAGCTACCATGCCTAGCCCATAGCCCATTCCTTCCAAAGAATACAGCATGTAAATGGAAAGATGTGGGGAAAAGAGAGGTCAGCCTGTTACTGTGTCTATATAGAAAGAAGTAGATTTAAGAGACTCCATTTGGTTCTGTATTTGAGATGCTGTTAATCTGTGACCCTACCCCCAACTTTGTCCTAGCAAGAGATACCTGCTGTGGTGACTTAAGGTTTAAAGGATTTTGGGCTGTACAGAATGTGCTTTGTTAAACAAGTGCCTAAAGGCTGCTTGTGGTTAAAGGTCATCACCATTCTCTTAAATCTCAAGTAAGAGAAAAACATTTGTCTCCTGCCCGTCCCTGGGCAATGGAACATCTCCATGTAAAACCCATTGTGTGCTTTGTTTACTGAGCAAAGAGAAAACCACCTTTAGGAATAAGGTGGGATTTGCTGGAGCAATACTGCTAAAAGGTTTATGGAGATGTTTGCATATGCATCTCAAGGCACAGCATTTTCCTTGAACTTATTCAGGTCACAAAGATCTTTATCTATATGTCTTACTGCTGATTTACTCCCTTAACTTTTAGATGGTAAAGATAATTATCAATAAATACTAAGGGAACTCAGAGACGGGGCGGTGTGGGTCCTCTGTAAGCTGAGCGCCGGTCCCCTGGGTCCCGCTTTTCTTTCTCTATACTTTGTCTCTGTGTCTTATTTCTTTTCTCAAGTCTCTCGTTCCACCTAACGAGAAATACCCACAAGTGTGGAGGGGCAGGCCACCCCTTCAGAAAGAGGAGGAAAAAAAAAAAAAGAGTAACTTCACAATGGAGACACCAGACAAACACTAGCTCAGCCAGGTTATCATGGTCAACATCAATAGTGGTGAGTCATATCGATAGTATTATATCACTGATACTACATGGTGAGGAAGACCCTGTTGCCTTCTTCCCAGAAACCTTTAATTCCAGTCTAAGGATGAGGAAAACATCAGACAAATTCCAGCAGAGGGATATTCCACAATGCATCTGCCCAGGACTCCTCAAAACTGTGAAGGTTACCAAAGCAAGGAGAATCTGACAAAAGGATCACAGCCCAGAAGAGCCTATGGAGACCCACAAACTACGTAGTGTCTTGGATGGGACTCTGGAACAGAAAATAGGCATTAGGCAAGAAATTGAGAAAATCTGAACAGCATTGGACTTTAGTAATTTTTATTTATTTATTTATTTGTTTATTTTTTGAGACAAGGTCTTGCTCTGTTGCTCTGTCACCTAGGCTGGGGTGCAGTGACACCCTCACGACTCACTACAGCCTCAAACTCCTGGGCTAAAACAATCCTCCTACCTCAGCCTCCCGAATAGCTGAGACCACACGTGCATGCCACCACACCTGGCTAATTTGTTGTTCTTATATTTTTTTGTAGAGACAGGGTTTTGCCATGTTGCCCAGGCTGGTCTCAAACTCCTGAGTGCAAGCGATCTGCCCATCTTGGAGTCTGAAAATGCTGACATTACAGGCATGAGCCATCATGCCCGGCCTAGTAAATTTTTTTGAATGAGACAAGATATAGACAGGCATTTCTCAGAAAAGGAACTATATAAATGGTAATAAATATATGAAGATCACTAATAAACATCATTATTGATCAGGAAAATGCAAATTAAAGTCACAACGAGATACCATTTTGGACCCATCTGATCTGCAGAAATTTAAAATTCCAATGTATCAAGACAGGATATGGATCCATAGGTTCTATTTCAGCCCTGAGGGCCATTGTAAAGACTCTGACTTTCACACTAAGTGAGACAGGGACCAGTGAAGCTCCTACAAATAAAGGAGAAGAAAAAAACCTCCTGTATAAAGGAATTCCAAATAATTTATGTAGGTCTTTGCCCTCAAGGAGGATAATTTCCCATAGGGGGAGCAGAAGATCCCCTTAGCTTCTGGGCTGAGAGTAGGCTTCAGATAGCAAGGACAGACTAGGGAGAGCAGGTTGGAAGCTGGAGCAGTCATCCAGGAGAAGCAGGTGGTGATTTGGACTCATAGCAGGGGGGATGGTGGGAGTTTATGCGGTGGTGGGAAGTGACGGGAGCTGGTTTGATACCACACTGCCTTCTTTCCCTCTATGTTGAATTTATTTGTGCTCTTGACTCCCCTGTCTTCATGCCATAGACTGAGAACCCCAGGAGGGCAAGGATTATCTTATTCGCTGTTATTAATAAGTCCTTGTTACAGGCCCAGCACAGTGGAAGTAGCCAGGAATTAATAAATGAATACCCCCAGTCACATTGTTTCCTTGTCCCTTAACCCTCTTGATCAGACAAGACTCTTTCCCATCTCTAAGCCTTTTCTTATCATCCCCTCCTCCATGAGAAGCAAGGGTCCATACTGGGGTGGGTGTGCTGAAGGGGAGTCAGGGGTGCTGAGGGCCCTGCACACATGCCCTCTTTGGTCTCTTTCCCTCTAGGGGAGCTTGCCTTGGGGATTTTGGCTTGGCTTTTTCTTTTTCTTTTTCTTTTTCTTTTTTTGAATCAGAGTCTCACTGTTTCACCCAGGTCACCAAGGCTGGAGTGCAGTGGCATGATCTCGGCTCTCTGCAACCTCTGTCTCCTGGCTTCAAGCAATTCACCTGTCTCAGCCTCTGTAGTAGCTGGGATTACAGCCACATCCCACCACGCCCAGCTAATTTTTATATTTTTAGCAGAGACAGTGTTTCACCATGTTGGCCAGGCTGATCTCGAACTCCTGACCTCAAGTAGTCTGCCTGCCTCGGCCTTCCAAAGTGCTGGGATTACAGGTATGAGCCACCGCGCCTGGCCTTGGCGTTTTCATTCATACCCGGGATTCAGCCCATGTGATCCACCAGACTGAAGAGTCAGTTCGGACTGTTACAAACTTTGAATCCTTGCCAGGAAAGTAAGTTTTCCCAGGCCTGAGAGTGGCAGGCCCCACGGGCAGGAAATGCCTACCTGCTCACCCAAGGGCGTGTCTCACAGGCCCAGGCAAGAACGAATGTTGCCCCAGGAGGAGACATGATATCCAGTTCCCCATCCAGTTCCGCCCTCAGAGTCTCAGGCCCTGCATGTCAGGTGAGGACAGTCTTGCTTGGTCACAGTGGATGGCCCTGTGATGCCATGGAGAAAGCCCCTTCATGCCACCAACACCTTTCCCACCAAAGGGATATCTGTCCAGACTCTGGTTGCAAGCAATAAAATTAAGCTGAGGCAGGAGAATCGCTTGAATCAGGGAGGCGGTGGTTGCAGTGAGCCAAGATCACATCACTGCACTTCAGCCTGGGCGACAGAGGGAGACTCCATCTCAAAAAAAAAAAGAAATAATTAAGCTAAGGGTCGTTTGCTGGATGGGTAAAGTAAAAGGTGGGGGCTGTAGGGGCAAATGCTGTGGGGTTGGGGTGTGCACTTCTGATGGGTGTCCTTTGAGACACATTCTACCCCACGTCTCAGAGTTCCCAAAGGGAACATCCAATCGACTGAGGCTCCCTGGAGAATGAGATTCTGGCCCTCCAGCTTTTATAGCTGAAGCCAGCCCCTGGCTCTCCCCTCCCATCAAGGCTGTGCCCAATGGAGGCGGGGGAATTCCCCTAAAGTAAGTTGGGGAGACGGATACCAGACAGTCAAACTTAAGCAATGCCCATGCCAGCCCAAATGCACCCCAGAGAGTCACTTCTCTGGGTGAAGCATTGCCCTGTCTCTCTGAAGGACCACTGATGCTGGCATACTCTCTCAGGCTGGGAGACCCAAGCTTATTGACCTCCTGGTGTAGGTTCTGGCTTAGCCTAGCTCAGGTTTGAGGGGGTATGCCCACCCCAGGATGGAAATGATATTTCGGACAGGCCTAGGTGGCTGGTGATGGGGCACAGGTCTGTACCCCAGCTTTGTGAGGCTGTCTCTGGAATCCCCAGGGGACCAGACCACTGAGCCTTTCATATCACCTAGGCCTGGGTGACAACAACAGCTTCCCAGCCTTGTCTCTGCTTCCTCCCATGCAGACTCAAGAATCCCTAAGTCTGTCCAGCAGAGGCAGAGCCTCAGAGGAGGGAGGGGCTCTGACCCCTGAAAAGCAGCCAACCCTTCCATCCCAACCTAGCCTCCCACTCCCTGCACAGAAGAGTTGTGGGTTTCTGCAGGGAGGGATAATCTTTCTCTGTGGAGGGTGGAGGAGGCCAGAAAGGATGGCTGATGAGGGTAAGGGGAACTAGGGCCAGCCTCGCTGACTTCATAGCTTTACCCAGGTCAGGAGGTGGATATGGTGCTTTGGCCAGCCAGGGATGGCCCCAGGGATTACCCTGAAAAGGTGGCTCTTGCAGCACCATTCGCAATAACAAAGACATGGAATCAACCTAAATGCCCATCAGTGTCAGACTGGATGAAGAAAATGTGGTCCATATATACCAGGGAATATTATACAGCCATAAAAAAGAATAAGACCATGCCTTTTGCGGGAGCATGAATGGAGCTGGAGGCTATCATCCTTAGCAAACTAAAGCAGGGACAGAAAACCAAATACTGCATGTTTTCACTTATAAGTGGGAGCTAAATGAGAAGAACTTATGAACACAAAGAAGGAAATAACAGGCCAGGCGTGGTGGCTCAAGCCTGTAATCCCAGCACTTTGGGAGGCCGAGACAGGCGGATCACGAGGTCAGGAGATCGAGACCATCCTGGCTAACATGGTGAAACCCCGTCTCTACTAAAAAATACAAAAAACTAGCCGGGCGAGGTGGCAGGCGCCTGTAGTCCCAGCTTACTCGGGAGGCTGAGGCAGGAGAATGGCGTAAACCTGGGAGGCGGAGCTTGCAGTGAGCTGAGATCCGGCCACTACACTCCAACCTGGGCGACAGAGCAAGACTCCGTCTCCCGAAAAAAAAAAAAAAAAAAGAAGGAAATAACGGAAATAACAGACACTGGGACCTACTTGAGAGGGGAGGAGGGAAGAGAAGCAAAAAATATAACTATTGGAAACTGAGCTTCGTACATGGGTGATGAAATAATATTTACAAGAAACCCCCATGATACGTGTTTACCTATGTAACAGACCTTCACATGTACCCCTCAAACCTAAAATTAAGAAAAAAGAAAAGAAATTTGGAAAGAAGAAAAAAAAAAAGGTGGGTTAGTAGGTATTGTGATGCCACAAATGGAGCCAGGTAAGCATCCCATGGGGACACACAGGTGTGTGATTCATGTTCTCCCCCCACCTCCACTCCTCACAGGGCTCTGAACAGAATTGCTCAGCCACATCTGCAGACAGGCATTCTGAGAGCCCTCGAATGCCTGCACCACCTCCACCCCACCCTGACTCCTGCTTCCACCATACATGGCTTCCACCATCACCCCTGACCCCCTCCAACCCCTTAAGCTGTATTTGTCTTTAGATTAGTTCCATTCTCCCAGGGTGTAAGGAAGAGATGCACATGGCCTTTAGTGACGGGACATACTCTATTTGAGGGTGTGCTGAGTATTTTCTAGACCCACTCTCCACCTCCTCCCGCCACCCAGAGAGAAGGAGGGAGCGGTGGGGCCAGCATCTGTTTGGGTTCAGCCAATGAGCACATTGGCAGGAGATGGGAGAAAAAAGGAGGTCACAGAATGGAGAGGAGGTCACCAAATGGACTCCCTCTTCACCAAGTTGAGTGGCAACTTGAGAGTCACAGCTCCCGTTGGGACATCCTCTCCTGCAGCTACTTTCTCTGGGTTCCAGGGATAGCCACGCCTGGGCCTGGTAATTGCTCCCCAGTGTTGCAGGCCTGAGGGTCTTTGCATCTTTTGTTCATTTCTTTTAATCCTTCCTGCTCCTTTGTAAACAACCCCTTTATTAAATTCTCCCCAATGACTCACTGATCTTCTGCAAAGCCTCTTCCTGGTATAGGAAGAAACTCCACAGGCTGAGTCTCAGGGTGTGCAGGGTCCTATGTCCCACTAGGGAACCTGAAGGTGGCCAGATTCTCCTCCCTACTGCCAGCCAGTGGACTTCCTGAGACTTTGAATCCTAAGCTGGTGGTAAAGAATTCAACGAATAGTTTAGAACTCGTTCACAGTACCGGTGGCCAATGGCAGTGGTGGGGACATTTGGGGACAGCAGAAGCAGTGGTGATAGCTGTGCAAACTGCTGCAGCCCAGCCGGGTTGCTCCTGTGACATGACCTGCTACCTGACCACTCACAGCAACCACCCATTTTCTGAGTCTAGTTCTTCATCCTTCTAGTTGACTCCATGGATCCCCAGTATCCTTCCAATGAATTTGTTTTGCCTAATTTAACTGGAATCCATTTCTGTTGCTTGCATCCAAGGAACCCTGACTGACACAGAGTTTGTTTTCAGGATTCAAAGGAGCGCGGGTATCGTTGGGACCCCTGCCAGCAGATGTTCAGCCTCTCTGGGTCCCTAGAGGACTGAGATATATAGCAGTTCCCATGGAAAAGCAGGCATGTGGTTTGGTTTAATTGTCCTCATGGCTACTATTTAGGGTGGGTTTTTTAGTATTCTCATGATGCAACTCCAGTTATATCACGAGCTCTGGCAGCCCTGTTAGCCCCTCAGGTCTCTCAGAAGAGAGGATCAGAGTGGTTCAGTTTGCCTTCACCATCCACATTGGGCAGTGTCGGGACAGCCCCCTCCAGAAGAGTTAGCCTCCTGCTTGTCCAGCCCACCCATCAATGCTCTATCTGCTGTGGCCAAGATGTGATCGTGTGAATGAATGAATGAATGAATGAGTAAATGGGTTTTGTTTTGTTTGTTTGAGACAGAGTCTTACTCTTGCCACCCAGTCTAGAGTACAGTGGTGCGATCCCGGCTCACTGCAACCTCCACCTCCTGGGTTCAAGCAATTCTTCTGCCTCAGCCTCCTGAGTAGCTGGGATTACAGACTTGCGCCACCACGCCCTGCTAATTTTTGTATTTTTAGCAGAGACTGGGTTTCGCCACTTTGGCCAGGCTGGTCTCAAACTCCTAACCCCAGGTGATCCACCCACCTTGGCCTCCCAAAGTGCTGGGATTACAGGCTTGAGCCACCACGCCCAGACTGTTTTTGTTTTTATTAAGGCCAATTGCTGTGACTTTATTTTAATGGGTTTTCAGACTCACTATCTGTGAGTCTTTAATGGGTTTTCAGACTCACTTTCTGTGGAGCTCTTTAGATGAGGCTGTGTCGCTAGTCAACCATCTTCACTGTGGAGGCCTACTCACTATGATTTTGCTTTGTAGATCACAAGGATTCATTCAAATTGTCTTTACTTCCATTCCTTCATAGTATGTTGCATGGTGTGAAAGTATATCTCTCCTTCTCTAGTACATTGTATTCAAACAGGTTGCTGCTGCTTCTCCATTGTCATTCATCTTTTCATTATCTTATTCCTCTTAGCACAGTCAGCACATAACATATTATCTTCTATGCATAGGGATGGGAAAATTCAGGCAGGTAACAAAAAGAGAGAAATCATCCTCCTATCGGTGGTAGGCACCCAGGCCTGACCTGCATGAAACTGCAGGTGTACCCAACCCTTTGTGTCTGCCGAGATAAGTCTGCCATGGACCACACCCAACACCAGAGGCTTACATCAAAAAGGCCTCAACAGAAGCTGAAATAGAACACGAATTCACAGCCTTAGGCTGAACAGCTCTCACAGCAATTCTTGCCCATGATGCCAACATGGCTTCCTGAGCTGAAGTTATCACTTCAAATGTTCAAATGTATTAGTCTCTTCTGCTTTCATATTCATCTCAAGACTTTTCTGAAGCCTTGCTCCCTCGGTCGCTGCCTTGCATTTCCTCGACCATGGCTGTAATCTGGTCTCGTGTGACATTTCAGGAATAGCTTGCTGTTGTTCAGGGTAAGCATGTCTATGGAGTCTCAGATAAACTTAAACTTTTTTTTTTTTTTTTTTAGATGGAGTCTCGCTCTGTTGCCCAGGCTGAAGTACAGTGGCACGATCTCAGCTCACTGCAGCCTCTGCCGGGTTCAAGTGATCCTCCTGCACCGGCCTCCCGAGTAGCTGGGACTCCAGGTGCACGCCACCATGCCTGGCTAGTTTTTTGTTTCTTATTTTTTTGTATTTTTAGTAGAGATGGGGTTTCACCATGTTGACCAGGCTGGTCTCGAGCTCCTGACCTCAGCCTCAGCCTCCCAAAGTGCTGGGATTACAGGCATTAGCCACCATGCCTGGCCCTCAGATAAACTTTTATTTTCTTGCCATTAGGAGTCAAACCTCATTGTTGACACCAGTTCCACCAGGTGTCCTGACACAACTTATTAAGGGGAGGCAAAATGGTCGGCAAGGGAAAGACTGGTATTTTGCATCTAGTTTTTGTGGAGCTGTGAATTGTTTATTTGTTTGAGGTAGATGAACTTTATTATGTTTCTTAGACTTCTCCAGTTTGACATCAGAAGTTGAAGGAACACTTGTTCTATATTTGGATCACCTTTAACTGGCACCAGTGTCAAAATCATACTTTCCTCACCATCTATTTCCCCCTCAAAGAAATTATTCCTGCTACTATCAAAAGTTGAGTCTGACATTTTCAGCAATGTCCCTGTCTTGACCATTTGGTGGTAAGTTTTTTAAAAAATTAAGCCAGGCGCGGTGACTCACGCCTGTAATTCCAGCACTTTGGGAAGCCCAGGTGGGTGGATCGCTTGAGTCCGGGAGTTTGAGACCAGCCTGAGAAACATGGTGAGACCCCCATGTCTACCAAATAATCTGGCTTTTTTTCTTTTGAGACAGGGTCTTGCTCTGCCACCCTGGATGGAGTGCAGTGGCATGATCGCAGCTCCCTGTACCTTCGACCTTCTGGACTCAAGTGATCCACCCACCTCAGCCTCCTGAATAGCTGGGGCTAGAGGTACATGCCACCGTGCCCAGCTAATTTATTCTTTTTTTATTTTTGTAGAGACGTTGCTTTGCCATGTTGCCCAGGCTGATCTCAAACTCCTGGGCTCAAGCGATCTGCCCTCCTCTGCCTCACAAAATGTTGTGATTACAGGCATGAGCCACTGCGCCCCGGCAAGTGAATGTTTTTCTCCTACTCCACTGGCCCAGCTAAATCACATTCTTCTCCCAAAGCATCCATACCTCTGTCTTAGCCTGTCTCACGCCCAGTCTATCCCAGAGTCAGCGTGAAATGGGTCCTTCTCCTGGAGATAGAAATCTTTGGCCCCCATGTGGCTTTCTGTCCCAGCCCAGCAGCTGCATCTTGCAGTGGTCAATAATTGCTCCCTGAATTCAACAGAGACTTAAATAAGATCTCCAGCAAGGGAATTGGCTCTTATTTATATATTATCTTACCTCTCTGTGGGCAGTACAATGGTTTACATACTGAAGGGGGTCCCATAAGTGCTCATCCAATTACGTAGATAACATTTAATGGATCGCCTACTGATTGTCAGACACCAAACCTGGCCCACACTTACTGAGGACTTGATATGCTCCAGGGACAGTGCTAGCCACATTCAACCTCACCACAACCCTATGGGGTAGGTCCTATTATTGTCCCCACATTGCAGTTAAGAAATGTGAGGCACAGAGAGACAACGAAATTCTCCTAACTAATGGAGCTGTGGGTCTAGCCAGGCAGCCTGGCTCCAGAGCTGACGCACTTAACTGCTTTAGCAGGCTGTTTCATGATGGTGTGCTTGACACTGAAGCTTCTGGAAATTAAACAAGGCATTCCAATAAGAGCCACATCAAAAAAAATGTGAATGACTGTAAATTAATCTCTCCAACAGACATCCACAATAATCATGCCCCACCCAGCCCCAAGGAAGATGGGGCTCAGGACTGGGGGTGATGGATGGAACAGGATGCCACTTCACACATGACTTGGAAAAGAAGAAGTTGTAAGTTGAATGATCATGTTTGTCAGACCTGGCAAAAACATTTTGTACCTATCCCTTGAGAGGTTTGGCAGCTGCAATTTCCCAGAACAGAGTTATGAAAGAGCAATGGCTGGGTGCATTTTTGACTTTGGCACCAGGGCTTCTGGACCAAATCTTAAACAGGGCGGTGCCCACATCACACTCCTGCCCATGTCTTATGAGGTCCCTGCCAGATTCTCTCCCCAGAGGATGGCACCTCAGACACCAGCCCAACCTCAATGAGGTGGTATTTCCCTAGCATGAGCCCTCAAGGAGGCTCAGATCTGCCCTCTGAGCTTGGTTTGGTCTCCATGAAGACACTTGCTACACTGCTTGGTGAGGCTTGCCAGCCTCTCCCTCCACAGCCAGCCAGAAGCTGGGCACCTCCAGGTTCCCTCAGCCACCAGGACACGCAGCCACATGTTGAAGAGTTGCTCCAAATACCAGCTGGGATGGAAAATACCTCCTGGTCCTGAGACCAGAGAGGAACTGGCAGAGGCCATTTTATTTCACCAAATAATTCCGTGTGACTGCTTCAGTGGGTTGCAACCCTAGGTACTTATTAAAAAGTAAAAGATAGGTTCCCTGGGCCTGCTTAGCCCTAAACAAATCGGAAACGGGGCTGCAGGGGTGGGGGAAGTGGAATACCGGCTTGAGCACTTTTCCAGCCTCTTCAAGTGGTTCAGCTGTGCTGAGTGAGGCCATCCTTCAGATTAATGAGGCATGTGGCCTCTGCCCTCCCCTCTCCAAAGGGAACATGGGCTTCTCCCCTCACACAATCACACACACACTGGCCTTCTGCGTGCCAGGCTCTTCCCCACTTCCGGACCTTTGCTGGAGCTGTGCCCTCTGCAGGAATGCAGCTCTCAGATCCCAGTGGAAAGAGTTCTTCATTCAGGCTCACCCCAAGTACATTCAGTCACAGCACCTTCTCCTTTACAAGATTCCTTCTTCTATAATTCTCTCTCCCCCCAGCAGTCCATAAGCTCCCTGTTCCCCTCACCACTGAGAACCCCATGCCTCACTGTGTATGCAGTAGGTACGCCATAGGTGGCCGGTGAGTATAGGCTGCGTCACAGCTACACAAAAAGGGCAGCTACTACCTGTTAACTGTTGCTAGAGGGTGGTAGAATAAACCCCCTAGTTTACCATAGTTCACAAAGGAGAGCCAAGGCCAGGCAGGATTGCAGGAACCTTGCACACAGACCCCCACTGCCATGGTCCCCTGTCTGAAATGCCCCACAATCTGGGTTTACTACAACCCAACTGGAACCAAGTGCCATATACCCAATGACAAGTGAGGCGCCCGGAGCCAGAATAGTCTAGATGAATTTATTGCCATTCACATATTTCATAGAAAAAAAGATGTAGCAAACGGGTCAGGGATGTACAGAAAAAAAAATCCAGGTTTATACAGGTTGCTCTATTTACATCTGAGAGCAGGGCTCTTCTAGCATCAGGCACAGCAGCTGCACTTGTCCGATGTCCCTTTGCAGATGCAGCCCTGGGCACACTTGGCACAGCCCACAGGGCAGCAGGAGCAGCAGCCTGGGGAAGAAGGGGAGAGTGAGAGGTCAGAGCAGACTCAGGCACCTCCCTGCCCCAACAGAGGCCTGGCTTGAGCCCTGCCTCCAGCCCCAGAGGACCATCATCATTTCAGGATGGCATGGCTTTGTCAGGAGAGAACTGGTGGATCTTTGGGATGAGGGTTTTATATGAAAAAGCTGCCCAGCCCCACCTGAGTCCGAGACAGGACAGAAGACTGGACAGGTATAGGAACAAAAGGAGGCCAGTTCCCCAAAACCTATACTTAAATGAAGAAAATCTTCATAATCAGACAGGGGGCAAACCCCTGACACAGCAGTTCTGGGGAAGGCCAGGGAAGCTCTGGGCTGCCTCTGCAGGAAAGGGCTGGATCATCAGGTTCCAAATCACCTGGGGTCTCCAAGATCCAGGGCCTTAAGTGCTTCAGGACCCAGAAAGGTTAAGAAGGCTGCATCAGGAGGCAGGAGACCTAGATTCACATTCCAGCTTTGTTCCCAACACTACCTGGTAACCTCTCTGGGCCTTGGTTTCTAGTTTGGTAATAAGAGGCTGGGATTCACCCATTTTTAAGGCACTTTGAGGTCTGATTCTGAATCAGGTGTTGAGGGAGGGGTTTGGGGAAGCTGGTCATAGGCCTGCCCCTGCCTGCAGAACTCTGGGTTCCCTGCTCTAACCTAGCCCATACCCCAGATTCCCAGGGAAGGCCCCGCACTCACTCTTCTTGCAGGAGGTGCATTTGCACTCTTTGCATTTGCAGGAGCTGGCACAGGCACAGGAACCATCTGCAAGGAAAAAAGAAAAAGGCAGTGAGCGGTGAGTGAGATGCGGAAGGTACAGCAGCTGGTCAATAACGCTTCAGTCCCCCCTCCTCTCTGCTGCAGGACCAGCCCTCAGAGCTCCTTTTCCACTCAGAGGAGACGAAAAGAACCCCATCTCCTCTCCCTTCATTCTGGGAAGGGCAAGTGTCCTCTTGCTTTTACCCCACAAGCAAGGTCCCAGGCTCCAGACACAGCCCAGGAAGCCTAAGAAGAGGGGAGGCCAGAACCTTCTGTTCGGAACTCCGAAGAGGCAACAGCCCCCCGGGTTCCCATCCACTCTGGCTGCTCAGAGCCTGGTCAGAGCATTGGGGCTCAGCCAGCAGCGCCCTGACCAACTGGGTGACATGGAGCAGGACAGCCTTGGGCCTCAGTACCTTCAACTCTGACTTAGAGGCACAGGGAGGAGGGAAGTGGTCTCAGGGACGTGATAGGGAAGAAAGCACCTAACGAAATAAAGGAGCCCCTGCAGCTCAGAACTTAAAATGCGACTTCTTCAAACCCAGGAATAGTCTGTACTGTGGCTGGGAAACGAGCATCCCAAGGCGTGGAGCCAGGTGTCCCTTACCAGGCGAGCAGGAGCAGTTGGGGTCCATTTCGAGGCAAGGAGAAGCAGGCGCTCCCAATGAAGAGACAAACACGCAGCGGAACAGACGAAAGGGGTGTGGAACCCAGGGGCCGGCGGCTCCCTTTATAGCACGGGAAGCGGGCCGGGCGCAGAGGCCCCGCCCGGTCCTTGCACCCGCCCCCGCTGAGTCTGCACCGCCAGCGATCCTGGGCCGGGTGCACCACCCCGTGAGCCAAGAGCCGGGCGCACCGCCGGGCCCACCGCCGGGCCCGACCTTTTGACCCAGCTGATTGTGAATCTGGCGGTACGTGGCGTCCCTGGCGTCCTGCCTGCCCTTCCCAATTTCCCTGACATTGCCTGCCTCTCCCTTTCCTAGAAGTGCCAGGAAACTTGGAATCCCAGCCGTCTACACACCCCCAGCCCCGCTCCACTGTGTGTAGCTTTGCATTTCCTAGAGCCCCTGGGTGATCCAGGGATCACCTGGATCGGCAGGAGAGGGGAGCATAGTGAGGGAGCAGTGTGCAAATGAGAGGCCGAGGATGTGACACTCGGATTTCCTGCATTGCCGGTCCCTGTCCCTGTCCCCACCTCGGTCTGTTGGCCACGTTTCTCTTATGTTTAGGGACAGAACAGACTCAGGGCTCTGCCCCCGTGCTTCCATTCTCCACTCTTGAGAGGCTGAATGGGCACATTTGCCCGGGTCCTCCTTTGCATAAAACTCTCCAGGTCTCCCCACAGCCTAGCTGGGCACCCCACTACAGGATGACAGTGTGGAAAATGTGGGATGCCCCCAGAAAAGGGATCATTTTAGGTGATATGCGGATTCTGGGTTAAATTAAAATGCAAGAAACATGGTTATTTTTCCTTCCATATTCCTATTACTCTACATAACATTAATCCGTGTTAGGCCCTGTTTAGTCACTTTGCATCTTTGAACCTTCACAGCAACCCTAAAGGGATATGCATTCTATTTATGAACCCATATTCCTAATCTGAACAACGACAATACAAGGAGCTTGAGCCACCAGCCCAGGGTCAGAGGGCTACGAAATGGCACTGCTGGGTCTGAATCCGGTCAGCGTCCCAAGGGAGAGAGGGCACTAATGAAGCTTCCCTTTGGCCTAGGTGTATTTATCTCTCTACTGTTTGAAATCTTTAAACATAAACCAAGCATCAAGGTCAGTCCTGGAAGCAAAACAGAGATGCAGAGGGAATATGAATAAGCATAATTTGATGGCAACCTTCTACGTCCGGAAGTTAAACTAATTCTTTTTTCAGTGGTGGTAAGGAGTTTGCTTTTCATCTAAATATCTCTAAGCAAATAGGAATCATTTGAAAGAAAAAGTTAACTCACATATTGGTACAGGTGATAGCAGAACTGGCAGGCATCCTTCCGTTTCTGTTATGGGGACAGGGACTGTCTTGTTCATGGCTTTATATTGCTGGTGTGAATCCCTATTTTGTGCGAAGAGTGCAGGACCCTGTCCGGACCACAGGTCAATGCTCATGTGGCTGATGAGAAAGACAGAGGACACACAGGAAGGAACACCAGGCCTGGCTCTTTTGTCTGGAGTAAAAATGTCAACTATGCCATTATTTGAGATGTTTGGGCTGCCATAACCAGATACCTTAGACTGGGTAACTTAAAACAGCAGAAATACATTTCTCTCCGTTCTGGAGGCATGGAAGTCCAAGGTCAAGGCACCAGCATATTTGGAGTCTTGTGAGGGCCCCGTTCCTCATGGATGTCTCTTTCTTGCTGGGTCCTCACATGGTGGAAAGGTTTAAACAAGCTCCCTCAGGCCTTTCTTCTTAATCCCATTCATAAACACTAGGTCCTCTTATTTCAGTCACCTCCCAGATGCACCACCTCAATACCAACACATTGAAAATTAGATTTGCACATATGAATATTGGAGGCACACAAGCAGTTAGGCCATACCAACCATGAATAAAAATAACAAAATAATAGTTAATATTATAGATCATTTGCCATGTACAAGGCACCATTCTAATTTCTTTATACCTATTAAATCATGTCTTTCTACAAGTCAGACCCCATTACAGTCATATGCTGCTTAGTGATGGGAATACATTCTGAGATATGCATTGTTAGGTGATTTCATGGTTGTGCAAACCGTGTAAAGTGTATAATAACAAACCTAGATATTATGGCCTACCACAGACCTAGGCTATGTGATATGGCTTATTGCTCCTAAACTTCAAACCTATACAGCATGCTACTCTGCTGAATACTGAAGGCAATTATAACACAGTGGTATTTGTGTATCTAGACATAGCTAAACATAGAAAGATACAGTACAATTACCTTATAACCTCATAGGACCACCATCCTGTATGTAGTGCATCTATAACTAAAACGTCCTTATACAGCACATGATGTATTACTATATTCTGCCCCTTTTACCGTACAGGAAACTGAGCCACAGAGAGGTTGTGTCACCCAGGTATACAGGATAATACATCTGGGATTGGCACTCACACAGGCTGACCATAGGATAATTCCCTCAACCACAACCCTATGTCACCCTGTCATGTGACACATGAGAACACTAACTCTGTCACAGAGGCACAGGGGGAAGAGCACTTAGCTGGCAATCAGAGCCTCTGCATAGCTGTATGTCCTCTCTGGGCTTCAGTTCCCCAGCTATCAAGTCAGGGGCACAATTGGGCTAACTAACCATGGGCCCTTCCAGCTCTGGAATGTGAGGGGCTGGGCTTAGCATCCATGGACAGCATGATCTTCCACTACAGCGAGGGCATGAGGACAGCCACAGCATAGATTCATTCATGCCTTTACTTCTGAACTGTGTGACCTTGGGAAGATTGCTTAACTCCTCTAGAAGACAGTACAACTCCTCTAGAAGACAGCACCATCTCACCAAACCCTGCACATTCACTGTGTCCCTGGTTTGTATGACAATCAAATGACTTGAAAGGTGGGAAAGGCTTGTTCTCTGTCTGAATGCTGGAGCAGTCTCTTATCCCACAGAGCTGGTGCAGGTCATCCACATGCCCTTGAGACCAGAACAGCAAGACTCCAAACCCATCTCCAACTTCAGTCCACTTAATACCTGCAGGCAGATGGGCCTTTTCCAAGGAGCTTGATGGGAGCTAACAGGATTGTCTGTCTAGAAAGTCCACATGGAGAAATGATTATAATAGCACTGTTCAGTAAGCCCTAGGCCACTAGTACCAGGCCACTGTCCCATTTGATCCCTGCATGGAAATATAATCACCTGTATACAGATGAGGAAATGGAGGCTCAGAGAGGTTAAGTGACTTGTGCAGGCCACACAGCCAATAAGGAGTGAAGTGGGCTGTGAACCCAGCTGTGTGACAGCAAAGCCTGCACTTGGCCCAGGCTACCTTCTGAAATTCCCTCTTCACAAAGAACACCTGCAGCCCATTTAGGTCTTGACTCCTGGGCCACCTGTCTCATCTTCCTTGTGATTGAACCACAAATAACAATTCCCTGAGCAGATAGCCGGAGGGACCAGCTGTTGGTAGCAATGATCAGTCCTCATCCTTCTCAATGCACACCGCAGCCCTTTAAACTACAGAATATGCCATCACTGCTGCAGAGGCCGAGTCAAATACTTCACCTGGGAGCCCCAGTTGCTATCTATAGTCAGCTTGCCAATACAACGCTGGACACTTCTCTCCACCTCCCTATTCACTGTGCTGGCCTAGAGTAACCAAGGGCTAGAATTTGAAGGAGGAGACTGCAGCCTGACCTTGGGAGAAACTTCCAAAGATTCAGAGCCAAGTCAGAACAAGGAGCTCTCAGGGGTAGCAAGAGTTCCATGAGCGACACGGGGCAGTTCAGGACTCATAGTTCCTTCTGGACATGTCCAGGCCAGCACTGCTGAAGGTGAGTGATCCACGCACAAGGGTCAGTCTACACACCGTTCCCAGTGTGAAATACACACCCTAGGAGAAATATGCAATGTTTGTACATTTTTATTTTTCTGTTTTTTATATATTTATTTAAATATAGTCATATATTTTGTTTTTCATGTATTATGTTTTTCATATGTATTATTTTATTTTCATATATTTATATTTATTAATAATTTTCCTGTTGAATATAAAAAAGTAGATTTTGTTTTTATATTTCATACTAATTCATTTTAGTTCATTTTCCCAAAGCTTAGGTCTGTTACAGATGCCCATAGCATTATATCTCTTGCATGTATACTGCTTTTTTTTTTTTTTTTGAGATGGAGTTTCCTTCTTGTCACCCAGGCAGGAGTGCAGTGACGGAATCTCAGCTTATTGCAACCACCGCTTCCTGGGTTCAAGTGATTCTCCTGCCTCAGCCTCCCAAATAGCTGGGATTACAGGCACCTGACACCACACGTGGCTAAGTTTTGTATTTTTAGTAGAGATAGGGGGTTCATCACATTGGCCAGGCTGGTCTTGAACTTCTGACCTCTTGTGATCTACCCACCTCGGCCTCCCAAAGTGCTGGGATGACAGGTGTGAACACTGATGCCCGGCCTACATGTATAATGCTTTTACATTTTTTTAGCTGAGACAGGTAATGTGATTTGCCTTAAGGCACTCAGTGTGTAAGGTGATAGGACATGGTACCAGCACCCATGAGTCTGGACTCTCAGTACAGTCCCTCATCCCAGCTCTGTTGGGTATCAGGTCACTTTTGTCCAAGCCACACAAAATAAAACTGAGCCAGAATAAAGTCAACTTTTATTATCATTAGCATATTTTATTTAAAAAAAAACCAAATGTACTAATGGATCAGTGCTGTATGGAAAGCAATTCCGGGTTCATACACTTTCTACTTCCGGGAACAGAGCTTTCCCTATATCAGGCGCAGCAGCTGCAACTGTCAGATGTCCCTTTGCAGACACATCCCTGGGCACACTTGGCACAGCCCACAGGGCAGCAGGAGCAGCAGCCTGGGCAAGAAGGGGAGAGGGACAGGTCACAGCTGACTTTAACAGGCACCTCTCTGCCCCAACGGCGGGCCTGGCTCCAGCTCGCACTGAGACCCGGAGGAGCCTTCGTGCGGGATGGTGCGCTCTGTCAGGAAACAATGGTGGATCTTTGCAGTGAGAGCCTTCCTATGAAAAACTTGCTCAGCCCCACTGAGCCAGGACAGGGCAGAAGACTGGACAGGCAGTGACTGGGACTGTGTGGACAAAGGAAGGACAATTCGCCAGGACCATACACTTCAGTGAGGAAAGTCTTCAAGAATCAGGTCTGTGGTTGGCCAGCTGGTGCCTCTTGTGACCTCAGTTTCCCCATTGTTAAGAATGAAGATTGGTTGGGAATCAACCATCTCTAATGTTCCACCAGCTCTGATCCTGAATCCGTTTCAGGGGATGTGGGAAGCTAGTGATGAGCCTGCTCCTGCCTGCACAATCTGAGATCCCTCCTCTCACTCAGCCCAGCCCCGAGATTCTCAGGGAAGGCCCCACACTCACTCTTCTTGCAGGAGGTTCATGTGCACTCTTTGCATTTGCAGGAGCCGGCCCAGGTGCAGGACCCACCTGCAAGGAAGAGAAAAAGGCAGTGAGCAGTGAGTGTGGTGCAGGGTTAGGAGCAGGCCCTCAGCATCCTCCTGCTCAGTGCACGGGAAACCTGGTACCCTATTTTGCTCAGGCACACGGAAGCTCAGCTCCACCTTTTCTCCACACAGGCTCCGATGGGCAGGTGCCCTCCTAATTTTACTCCACAAGGCCTTCTGTCAGGAATCCCTTAGAGGCAATGCTTCCTGCCTCCCATCCAACTCAGGCAGCTCTAATGCTGGACAGAGCACTGGGTCCTAGCCCAGGACCCCACTGGCTATCTGGGTGACCTGGCACTTTTGAGCCTCAGTCTTCTCAAAAATGGGAGGCGCTGGGAAGATGGCAGCGTTCTAAGTGGTGATGAAGGCGCTTGACGGGGAAAAAGCACGAGAAGTGCAAAGTAAAGGAGTTCACTTTAGGAAGAGCTCAAAATGTACCTCCCTCCTGCCCTGGGGACATTCTATCCTCTGGAATGAAAATGGAGATCCTAAGGCCTCGAAACCCGGTATCTCTTACCAGTGGAGCAGGAGCAGTTGGGGTCCATGACGAGGTGAGGTGAAGCTGGAGTTCTTAAGGGAGAGGCGAAGAAGCAGTGGGGCAGGTGGGAAGCGTCGTGGATTCTAGGAACCCGTTGTTCAATTTATAGTTAGAGGAGGGGGCCGGGTGCAGAGCACCCCCTCCCCTACCACCACACGGAATCCGCGGGGCCCGCCGTTTTGGGGTGGGCGGTACGCAGCAGGCGGTTCGGGCGCACAGTCCCCTGAGTGCAGCCTGGTGGGCTCCCTGGGCCCGCCCCTTTGGCGCCCGCTCGCGCGGGAGGGGCTGTGTTGCCAGAAGTACTGCGTCCCTGCCACCCTGAGGGTCATTTCCCATTCCTAGGTGGGTCGCGCTTTCCCCACCCCCTTCTCTCCTCTCGCCCTGCACCGTCTCCATCAGCTTCGACTCTCCCGGGTCCGTGCGCAGCTCCGTCCTCGTGCTCACCTTCTTCATTGGCTGGAGTGGGGAGCAGAGCGAGTGAGCCTTGCGCAGATGAACGGCAGTGGAGGTGACTTTTGCTTTTCCCTTGCCCTCCCCCTGCATTGCCTGTACCTCTTCCTACCTAGGACCCTCAAACTCGTTGCCCCTGTATACAGAACGTGGTGACCACGGGTCGGCCTCTCTCTCTTCCCTCCATGCTCCTCCTCTGAGGTGATGGCGGGCACACTTGTCAGTGTCCTCCTTTCCATATAGTTCTCTGGGACTACCCCAGGCCTACCGGCCACCCCACTGCAGTGTGGCAGTTTTAAAAATGAGGGATGCCCTCCAAAGAGGATGACTTTAGGTGACATGCAGACCCTGCTTTCAATCAAGGAGAGAAGTGGATATTTCTCTTCAGTGTTCTTATGTAACATTTAGAATGAGACTGACCTCTTTAAATCATTCATTATTGGAACACTCCCAACAATCCTAATGGGAAATACTATTTATGAACACTTTTTACTAATCTGACAACTATAACAAAAAGTTTAAGTAACTTGCTCAACATCGCAGAGCTGAAAACTTGTCACTGATTTGAATCTAGCCAGCCTCTTAAGAGAAGGTGTCCAAGATCAAGCCTTCCTTGGGCCCAAGTTTGTTGTCAGCACTTCTCTATTGCGGGATTGATTGATTGATTGATTGAGAAGGAATCTCCCTTTGTCGGCCAGGATGGAGTGCAGTGGCGTGATCTCGGCTCACTGCTACCTCTGTCCCCAGGGCTCAAGCAATCCTCCTACCTAAGCCACCAGAGTAGCTGGGATTACAGGCATGTGCTACCATGCCCAGTAATTTTTGTATTTTTAGTAGAGACCGGGTTTCACCACGTTGGCCAGGCTGGTCTCGAACTCCTGACCTCAGGTAATCTGGCCTCCTTGGCCTCTCAAAGTGGTGGGATTACAGGGGTGAGCCACCGTGCCCGGCCTTTTCTGACTATCCTCTATGTGTGGGATGAAACTGAATTTCATTTTCACTGGTGGAAAAGTGTTTGCTTTAAATAAAAAATAATATTTAAGAAAATATCAATCACTTCAATGTTATATGTTAAGTAAAATACAGTACTGTGAGTGCAGAAATGAGATTCTTTTTTATCTGACATGAGGCATGAAATGTTGCTTATATCTCTATGTCCCTAGAGTTGATTAATATTATATGGGAAGAGCAGATGTCCCTTTTGATCACAGGACACATGTTCATGTAGTAGATGAGAGTAACAGGATACACAAATGAGCATATCTGGCCAGGCTGTTTTGTCTGTGAGTAAATAAATATCCCCCATGCTATATGTAATGAGGAAAAAAAAAAAGGAGCAGTTAATGTTATAGATGACTCACCCCTGGCCAGGTGCCATTTTAAGTTCCTTACATGAATCAAAACTTTCAATTTTACAAGCCAGATATTATTATACTCCAGCTGATGAGACTGAGACACAGAGGTTGTGTCACACACATAGTGGCAGAGGTGGGATTCATACTCATACAGTCTGACTGCAGCATCATGTCCTTACCCCATGCTCTATGCCACCAAGTCAACACAAAGATAAGGACGCCGAATGTCTGGCTGGAGGCAGCAGTGGAAGGATGTTGAGTTAGTGGTCAGATCCCTGTGCATAGCCGTGACCTCTCTGGGCTTCAGTTGCTATCTCTCAAGCCAAGAGCAAAATTTGTTCATCTCCAACATCCCTTATAGCTTTGAACTGAGATGGGCAGGGTTCGGCATCCAGGGATGGCATGATCTGCCAGCTGCAGGCAGGGCCAGAGGCCAGCTGTACCATAGGTTCATTCATCCCTTTCCTTCTCAGTTGTGTGGCATTGGGCAGGTTGCTTAATTCCTCTGAAAGATGATTCAAGCACGCCAGCCCCTGAATATTTTTTGTCCCTGTCCTGAAGCTTGTGACTTTCATTCAGCAAGTTGCATGAAAGTCAAATGACATGAAGAATGGGAAAGGATTTTATGTGTGTTCAAATGTTGGGGCAGTGTCTTATCACAGAGCCCTCTTTGCAGGAGGACATCCACACTCCTCCTGGCACTGGATCAGCCAGGGATGCAACACCTCCACAGCATCCCATCCAGAGCCATGCTTCCAAACCAATGAGCCTTTCTTCAAGAGCAAGTTAGGATTTAATGGTATCTTTTTCCAAGAAAGTCAGTGCAGAGAGAATGATCATAATCACTGTTGCTTATTAAAACCTAGGCAGCTGCCAGGCCACTCTCTCTCTCTGTTTTTGTTTTGCTTTGTTTATGTTTTTGTTTTGTTTTGTTTTGAGATAGCGTCTTGTTCTGTTGCCCAACCTGGAATACGGTGGCGTAATCTTGGCTCACTGCAACTTCTACATGCTGAGCTCAAGTGATCCTCCCTACTCAGCCCCCAGAGTAGCTGGAACCACAGGTGTATGGCATCATGCCATCTAATTTTTGTAATTTTTTTAGAGGCGGGTTTTCTCCATGTTGCCTAGGCTGGTCTCAAACTGCTGGGCTCAAACAACCTTCCCACCTCTGCCTCCCAAAGTGCTGGTATTACAGGCATGATGAGCCACTGTGCCTGGCCCACTATCTCATTTAATCCCTGCATTGAGAATAGTCTCCTTTTTACAAATGAGGCACTAGATGCTCAGAGAGTTTTGCCCAAACCACACAGCTAGTAAGTGGTGGAGTGGGCTGTAAACTAGGACTGCCTGACAACTAAAACTACACCCTAGGTGTAGGCTGCCTTCTGCAATCGCTTCACAGGGAAGCAGTAGGTAAGTGTGGTAACTGACTTCTAGGCAAGGAGACTCACCTTCCTCCTTAGGGATTAAACATCAAATAGCATCCCCCTGACAAATGGAGGGACTAACTTGTCATTAACAAGACATCCAGGACTCTTTCCTTCCTGAGGAACATCACCACACTCAGCCAGTTGCACAATCTGCCATAGCTGTGTTCTAAGAACTTCAGTAAATAAAGTATTAGCAATTATGGAGATGATGAAATCAAAAGCAAAATTCCAAAATAACTTCATCTGCAACCCACAATCTCAGTGTCTTGCCAGGAGCATGCTGGTTTGAAATAGTCAAGGGCTGGAGCTTGAAAGAGGAACAACTTCAGCCTGAACTTGGGAGGAATTTCCAAAGATTCAGAGCCAAGTTCCAACAGGGAGCTCTCAGGGTTCAGCGAGTGTCCTGAGTGTGCTGTCTGTGACGCTGGCTAGGCCAAGCCTGATGGTTCCTCATGAGAATGTCCTGGCCTGTGCTGTTGAAGGTGTGTGGTCCACAGTGTGGCCAGTCTGCTGTTTCCAGTCTGCAATGCAAATCATCTATGAACATATATGCAGAGTTTGTAAATCTTCCATTTTTCTGTTATTTGTGTATTTATTTTTTTGTGTGTGTGTAAAATGTAAAAAGTGGGTTCTATATTTTGTGTTTCACTATCTTCATAATTAATATTACTTTATTTATGAAGGTTTAGATCTGGGATGGATAGAAAACGAAAACTGTCCCTTCGCCATGGGTTTGAGAAGCCCCGTGTAGGATTCAAGCAACTCAGGCATTGGAATCTGCCCACTGTGGTCACTTTCAAGCCTAAAATCTGCTGAGGAGCTGAACTTGGTCAGGGAAAGCTGAGAATAAACATGAGGAATGGAGAAGTCTCTGTGCCACATTTAACATGATTGGAGCTGATCGCGTATGTCTCCATCCTCATATGATCCGGCACAATGCAGGTGCATTTTACAGAAGATGGAGGTCTGTGATGTAACTGGGCTTGCCTGAAGGCACTCAAACTGTTAGAGGCTCACATTTCCATCCAGAGCCCAGTCTCTAAACTCCCAGTTCAATCTCCCACCCCAGTCCCTTATTCCTAAAAAAACACAGGAACCAGAACCAGAATCAAGTCTGTCTTTAATTATTATTCACATATTTCACAGAAAAAGGAATGTAGCAAATGGGTCGGGGTTGTAGAAAACAAAATCCTGGATATTATGTGTCATTCTGTTTTCATCTGACAGCAGGGCAGTCCGGACATCAGGCGCAGCAGCTGCACTTCTCTGACATCTCTTTGCAGATACAGCCCTGGGTACACTTGGCACAGCCCACGGGGCAGCAGGAGCAGCAGCCTGGGGAAATAGGGAGACAGAGGTCACAGCAGACTTGACCAGGGAGCTCCCTGTCCCAACAGCAGGCCTAACTCGAGCTCAGACCCCAGCTCCCGAGGATCCTTAGTTCAAGATGACACGGCTTTGTCAGGATACAACTGGTGGATGCTGAGGTGAGTCTTCCTATGAGAGACTGCCCAGCCCCACAGGAGCCCTGGACAGGGCAGAAGACTGGAAAGGCAGTGATGGCCTAGGGGGACAAAGGAAGGCCAGTTCCCCAGAAGCAAGCACTCAGGGCCAGCCTTGGGTTCCCTCCCAACCTTAGCCATAGCCCCAGATTCCTGGAGATGGCCCCGCACTCACTCTTCTTGCAGGAGGTGCATTTGCACTCTTTGCACTTGCAGGAGCCAGCGCAGGCGCATGAGACACCTGCAAGGAAGAGAAAAAACCAGTGAAAGGTGAGTGAGATGCAGAAGGTACAGCCTTGGGTCAATGAGTGTCCAGTGTCCCTTCGTCTGTGCAAGGCCAGCCCTCAGAGCTCCTTTCCCACTCAGCAGAGGAAGAGAAACCCCTTCATGCTGGCAAGGCCGAACACCCTCCTGTTTTTATTCAAAAGGAAAGTCCCAGGCTCCAGGCACAGCCCGGGAAGACTACAACTTCGACATTCTGTCAAGAACCCCGAAAAGGCAATGTCCCCTCCTATCCAATGCCTCCCATCCAATCCGGCGGCTCAGAGACTGGTTAGAGCATTGAGGCTCAGCCAGCAGCCTCCTGACCAATGGGATGATGTGGAGCAGGACAGCCTTGAGTCTCAGGACCCTCAACTCTGACATAGAGGCAGAGGGAGGAGGGCAATGCTCTCAGGAGCTTGGCCAAGAGGAAAGAATAGGAAGAATCTTTCTCAAAGGAAGAATAAAGGAGTCACCTTCAGCTCAGATCGCAAAACGCGACCTCCTCAAACCCGGGGACACTCTTGTGGTGTCTGGGAATTTGGCATTCCAAGGCACAGAACCCAGGCTTCTCTTACCAGCGGCGCAGGAGCATTTGGGGTCCATTGCAACCCGAAGCGAGACTGGAGTTCCCAAGCGAGAAAGGAAGAGGGAGTGGAACACGTGGAAGTGTGGTGAAGCACAACAGTTGGCGGCTCCTTTTGTAGTCAGGGGTAGGCGCCCAGAGCAGAGACCCCGCCCCGCCCTTGCACCCGACCAGCTGAGTCCACGCCGCCAGTAATCCTGGGCTAGGCTATGTGCAGCAGAGGTGCCGGGTGCAAAGCACCCTGAGTGCAGGTCGGTGCACTCCGCACGGCTTTCGCACCGGCTCGCGCCGGAGGCACTGTGCACCCGGGTTAGCCGCTTCTTTCACCCTGCCGGGTCTGCCCAGTTCCTTGAGATTACCTGCTACTCCCCCACCCTTGGCGTTCCGCGTGGCCCGAGACCCTGACCTGCGCCCCACACCCCGAGGCCTGCCCACCCCCTTGCCAACAGCTAAGCCTTTTGTGGAGTCCATTGCAACCCCAGTCTCTTGTTCAACTGTCTAGATTGGCAGGAGCAGGGAGCATTGCAAGGGAGTAGTGTGCAAAGGACAGGCGGAGGATGCAACCTTCGGATCTCTGGCATTGCCTGTCCCTGTCCCCTTCCCCACCTCAGTTCTTCCACCACGTTTCTCCTGTGCACAGCAACACGGAAGACACAGGGCCCTGCCTCCCTCCCATCAAAGTATACTTATTCATATCCCTCTATGTCTCTGTTTTGCTTCTAGGACTGACCTTGATGCTTGGTTTTGTTTAAAGATTTGAAGCAGTGAAGAGATGAACATACCTAGGCCATACGGAAACTTCATCACAGACCTCTCTCCCTGGAGAAGCTGACAGGATTCACACCCCGCAGTGCCACTTCCCAGCCCCCTGACCCTGGGCTAGTGGCTTGAACTCCTGGTATTGTCATCGTCCAGATTAGGAATACGGATTCATGAATAGAACTCACGTCCCTTTAGGGTTGCTGTGAGAGTTCAAAGATAGAAAGTGACTAAACGGCCAAACACGGACCCGTGTAACATAGAGTAATAGGAATATGGAAGAAAAAATAACCAGCTCTCTTGCTTTCTAATGCAGTATCTTCATATCACCTTCAATGATCCCTCTTCTGGGGACATCTCACACATTCAAAACTGCCATCCTGTAGTGGGGTACCCGGCTAGGCTGCGGGGAGACTCTGGAGAGATTTATGCAAAGGAGGACCTGGACAAAGGTGCCCATTCAGCCCCTCAAGAGTGGAGAATGGAAGAGAGAGAGAGGCAGAGCCCTGTGTCTTCCGTGTTGCTGTGCACAGGAGAAATGTGGCCAAAGGACTGAGGTAGGAACCGGGACAGGGCGGATAAGGCCAGAGATGTGAAGTTTGCACCCTTGGCCTGCCTTTGCACACTACCACCTTGCTGTGCTCCTTGCTTTGTCAGATCCAGAAAGTGGAGCACAAGACTGGGGTTGCCCTCGACTCCAGGAAAGGCTTAGCTATCGACTTGAGACCTGGGCGTTGGTAGGGGTGGGGGAAAATCCAGAATACTGGGGTAGGCGGAACGCCAAGGGGCAGGTGTAGCAGGCAACTTCAGGGAAGCTGAAAGGCCCGGCAGGGTGAGAGAAGTCGCACACCCGAGTGCACAGCGCCTCCCTCGCGAGCCATTGCGTAAGGGGCGATCCCACGGTGTGCACCCAGCTGCGCTCAAGGCACTTGCACCTGGCCCATCTCCTGCGCACAGCCCAGCCCAGGACAGCTGGCGGTGCTGACTCAGCCGGGCGGGTGCAAGGGTGGGGCGGGACAAGCTCCTGAGAGCATGTCCCTCCTCCCTGTGCATCTGTGTCAGAGTTGAGGGTCCTGAGGCTCAAGGCTGTCCTGCTGCACATCATCCAGTTGGTCACGAGGCTGCTGGCTGAGCCTCAATTATCTAACCAGGCTCTGAGCATCTGGATTGGATGGGAGGCAAGGGACATTGCCTCTTTGGGGTTCAGGACAGAATGTCGAAGTGGCAGTCTTCCCGGGCTGTGCTTGGAGACTGAGACTTACCTTTGGAATACAAATGGAGGGGGCTTGGTTTTCCCAACATGAAAGGGGAGGAGATGGGGCTTCTCTTCCTCTGCTGAGTGGGAAAGGAGCTCTGAGGGCTGGCCCTGCACAGAGAAGGGAATATTGGACACTCATAGATCCACTGCTGTATCTTCTGCATCTCACTCACCACTCGCTGGCTTTTTCTCTTCCTTGCAGGTGTCTCCTGCACCTGCGCTGGCTCCTGCAAGTGCAAAGAGTGCAAATGCACCTCCTGCAAGAAGAGTGAGTGCGGGGCCATCTCCAGGAATCTGGGGCTGTGATCCAGAAAGTGGAGCACCCAAGGCTGGCCCTGAGTGCTTGCTTCTGTGGAACTGGCCTTCCTTTGCCCCAGTTGCCTGTGTCATTCCCTCTCCAGGCTTTCTGCCCTGAGTTCAGATGGAGCAGGACAGCATTTTTCTCTTGGGACACAACCCCCAACTGTACCGTCTCTGGTTTCAGAACACAGCTGTGGCAGTCGAAAAAAGCATCCTCTGGGTCTGGGTTCTGAGCTCGAGCCAGGCTTGCTATTGGGGCAGGGAGGTGCCTGGTCCAGTCTACTGCCACCTCTCACTCTCCCCTTCTTCCCCAGGCTGCTGCTTCTGCTGCCCTGTGGGCTGTGCCAAGTGTGCCCAGGGCTGCGTCTGCAAAGGGGCGTCAGAGAAGTGCATCTGCTGTGCCTGATGTGGGAAGAGCTCTGCTCCCAGATGTAAATAGAGCAACCTGCACAACCTGGAGGTTTTTTTGCATACAACCCCTAGCCATTTGCTGCATGTCTTTTCATATTAAATATGTGAATGACAATAAAAAATTTTTTACTTGAATCTTACTGTGGTCTTCTTTGTGTGTCTTGGAAAGAAATGGACTTGGGTGGGGGTTAAACCACGAATTTAGATACCAGGCTCTGGATGGAAATGTGAGCCACTAATAACATGAACACTTTCAGGCCAGTCAGGTTACCTCACTGAGTTCACACTTCTATAAAATGGGATTGCACTGTGCACACAATATGGGTGGGGACTATACATGATCGCTGCCAGTCTCATGCCAAATGTAGCACAGAAACTGCATCCCTCATTTTTATTTTCTGATTTTCTTGCCCAACCTCAGATCCACATTGGATTCGAGGCTTAAAAGTGGCTACAGTGCTGGCACTTAACTCCTCAGTTCCTTGAATTCTACAAGGGTGCTATGATTTGGATGTCTTGTCACTGCCAATTCTCATGTTGAGATGTGACTTCCAATATTGCAGGTAGGGCCTGGTGGGAGCTTTTGGGGTCATGAGGCTTGGTGCCCTAAAGATCCCTAAAGAATGGCTTGGTGCCATCCCATGGTGAAGAGTGAGTTCTTCCTCTGGTAGGTCACTCCAGAGCTGGCTATTTAAAAGAGCCATGTACCGTTCCCTTATCTGTCTTGCTCCCTGTCTCTCCATGTGATGTACCTGCTCCCTGTTGGTCTTCTGCCAGGATTGCAGGCTTCCTGTGGCCCTCATCAGAGGCAGATGCCTGCACCACACTCTGCACAGCCTGCAGAAGCAGAAATCAAAACAAACTTCTTTTTTTTTTATAAATTACCTAGCCGGGCGCGGTGGCTCAAGCCTGTAATCCCAGCACTTTGGGAGGCCGAGACGGGCGGATCACGAGGTCAGGAGATCGAGACCATCCTGGCTAACACGGTGAAACCCCGTCTCTACTAAAAAATACAAAAAACTAGCCGGGCGAGGTGGCGGGTGCCTGTAGTCCCAGCTATTCAGGAGGCTGAGGCAGGAGAATAGCGTAAACCCGGGAGGCGGAGCTTGCAGTGAGCTGAGATCCGGTCACTGCACTCCAGCCCGGGCGACAGAGCGAGACTCCGTCTCAAAAAAAAAAAAAAAAAAAAAAAAAAAAAAATATATATATATATATATAAATTACCTAGTCTCAGGGATTCCATTAGAGCAATGCAAACAGGCTAGCACAATGGGGCTTTTCAAACACTTTGGTGAGGGGACAGTTTTTATTTCCTATCCATCACAGACTTAAACCTTGGTAAATGTAATAGTATCGATCATGGAGATAATGAGATAAAACACCACATACAAAATCCATTTTTTAGATCCAACAGGAAAGCAGTTCAATAAATCCATAAAGAAATAATAGGAAAATGAAAGATGTACAAACTTTGAACATATGATGATGTGCATTGTGGCCCAGAAACAACAAACCAGACCAGGCGTGGTGGCTCAGACCTATAAACCCAGCACTTTGGGAGGCCAAGGTAGGTGGATAACTTGAGGCCAGCAGTTTAAGACCAGTCTGGCCAACATGATGAAACTTCATCTCTACTAAAAATACAAAAATAAATCGGGCATGATGGCATGCATCTGTAATCCCAGCCACTTGGGAGGCTGAGGCATAAGAGTTGCCTGAACCCCAGAGGCAGAGGTGTACCATGATTGTGCCACTGCAGCCCAGCCTGGGCAACTGAGACCCTGTTTCAAAACAAGAAAAGAAAGGAAACAGCAAAGTGGCCCCCGTGTGTGGCTCACACACCTTGAGCAGCACTGCCCAGCACATCCCCACAAGGAACCATCAGGCT